>NC_052140.2:20800439-21142419 GCF_016086655.4 Lepeophtheirus salmonis | reverse complement strand
AGGATCTGATATATCAGCCCACGTCTAACGCCAACGTATAATCATGCTTGATACGGAGTGGTATTTGTGGATTTAGTTGTCCTTTCATATCTGTTTGTTGATAGCAGCTAAGCTATTCTACAAATCGTTATAATTTTGCTTTCTATTTTTTTACAAAACAATTGTAAAGTTTATCCACATATTTTTTTTTTTTTTTCAGATTGCCTCATCATCATCAGCAAATAACCAAAAAGGAAACGCCCAAGAAACTACAAGTGAGACACAAATAAGTAAGAAATCGAACGAGGACCCAAAAGAAAACAAAGAACTCTCGAATGACAATAGCTCAAACGCATTGCATATTGCAGATACTTTACTTCAGGAGTTTATTGGGAGAGAAGACGTCTCCTTCTTTGAGAGACCACTTGAGAGGAGGGCCCTACTCTCCCTAAAGAAACAACTTGAAATGGAAAAATCAGACAATTCATTTGAATTAAACGTAAATCTATTTTTTATTTATTTCGACATTAGATTTACTCATAGGGAAAGAAATACATAGAAGCGGCAAGATCCATGATTGAGCAAATATATGAGCTAGTTACAAGGTGTATAATATAGCATCACATTAATGTGTTTTTCTTATATATTAACAGCTTAAAATCTTAATATATATACAGAGAGAACAGGAAAAATCATGCAAAATAGTTTAAAGTTCAGTATATATTTGGCATCAAATATCCCTGAAACCATTTTTAAACCATATACATAATCTATTCATTCTATAGAAGGGACAATGGCCCGTACAACGTCCTCAGTACAAGAATATGTCTATTTTTGGAGAGCTGGGCCAAGCATCTGGAATGGATGACTTTAAGGCCTCCAAATTTGGGTGTCTGCTAATTTGCAGCAACATAATTCCTTTGTTTTAACCCATTACCTACCTAAAAGTTGTTTGAAATTATAAATATTTGAATATGACATTTTTATGAACTCGAATAAGATTATTCAAGACTTTTAATCGATTTTCGCTCCTGCATATGGGCCCTATGGGCATCTACTTTGCGGAATGCATGGTCATATGAGCGATATTTTATATTTTTTGACTATTTAATATCCATTGTATAAAACCACTATTCAACATCACAAATAAAGAACTGAGATTGAATACCCACTTCACATCTCTTACATCATAATAAGTTCTATTTTGAAGTGGGAGTGGTTCTTTACCCATTTGACAAGCACTTTTTGTTCACCCTTAAAGTATATCAAATAACATCGAGTTACCATGCTTGAACCATCATTACATTTAGAAACCAATTGTACCGGTAGTTGCATAAATACGCGGACTATTTGTGGCAAATAATTAAATGTGTAATAAAATTCGTATGACGTATTTTTTTTTGAGAATTATATGATAGAGAATTTATTCTGGTATAAAATTTAATATAGTTACTTAATATAACCGCCATCAGCTGCTATGACACCCTCCAAGCGCCCGCGGAAGGCCTTGCACACATTGATGCTGTAATGATCTTCCATGGCTGCACATTGCTTATTGAAGCTGGCCTTCAATGAGTCCAAATTGGGGTGGTGGGTAGCACAGGCCTTCTTCTCAATTTGCCACCACACACTGTAGTCAAGGGGATTCAAATCAGGTGATTGAGGTGGCCAAATGTTTTTGTTCAAAAATGGCATGCTGGCAGCGAGCCAATCCTGAGTCATTCCAGAGGTATGGGCAGGTGCCCTATCCTGCTGGAAGATAAAGGGCCCCATTAGAGATCTTGAGGGCCTATGAAAGGACCTTGTCCTTCAAAATCTCCCAGTAGACAGACATACCTGCGCGGAGGAGAGTGGCAACCATATGACGTTTGGCCTCGTCATTCATCGTAAACGACTTTGTTTGATGCGAGTAAGAAAAACAAAAACAAAGCCAAAAGATTTACCGAGTTACTTGTGCTGGATTTTTTTATACGGAACCTCGAGATATAATCTTTTAAAAATAAGTCCTCGTATTTATGCAACTACCGGTATATAGACTAGTACCATCTCTTTGCTCTTATTGATGCTTTGTAGTTGCCTATATCATTCTCAAACAAGTCTACTCCTCCCATTTAACTGAAATAGTTGATTATGATAATTGGGGCATGGAATGCTTTATTTCCTTTTTTTAGCCTTAAGTATGTCAGTTCGAAGATCCAAACTTTCTATTGCCTAGAAACGTTTGAGCCAACAAATACACCCACAGAGTACTTCCTATCGGTTACTGCTAAATTTTGCTCCATAGCCGGTTTTCTTAAATACTTTATTTATTTTGTACTGTGCTAATTTGCTGAGTAAATCGCAATTTTCAAGTCTGTTCCTTCTTATTGTTTCAACGAGACCAATGGCCTTATTTGCTACTTTGTTCATTAAGTGCAATAAAGTAAAAAATAAAATAAAAAATAGAATACTATTGTGAATTTCTTATGATGACTTCACACACGTACTTAGAAGAACGTAAAAAACACACTTTTTCTGAGGGAAAATTTATTAATATCGACATGAGTATTAGTTACTAAAATGAAGAGTAGTTATTGTATTTAATATTATAACGAACTTTATAAGTATAAAACCCACCTTCGAACCGGGATTTCTAGATCAAATATGATTTAACATTATGAATAATAATGAGCTTTATGGAGTCACTGTTCAAAAACTAAGGAACTAAAGTGCACAAAATAATATCTTGCATGAAAGTACAACATATTTATTACAATTTAAGACAATCTGAAACATTGTAAATGACTTAAGAGAAAAACAATAGCCACTTTTTACTTGTACTTTTTTACGTTCCTCAAAGTACGTGGGTCAGTAATGGGTTAGTAGCAGTGTGACAAGGATCACGGTCTTGTTGTCATACATAGTTATCTTTGGGACCATTGGCTTTAATCTAGGATTAACCAACGTATGTGCTATCTACCTTTAATTTTACCTTCCGGCATAAATAAGTATGGGAGCATAGCTTTTCTACCGGACACTATTACTGAAAGGACATTGCTTTAGCTGGGTTTTTTGAGTGGAGTACTCCTCGCAATTATTTTTCTTTATTTTGAAAGGGATCGGTCATACCGCGGTTGTAATGCTGATCAATAGTGAAAATATTGTTGCAACAACTAAAATGGAAGACATGCAGTACATATAATTATATAAAAATAAACACAAAACAGGAGCACTAAACGAAAGGATCGTAAAAAAATGATATATAAGTAAACTTATGGAAAAAACATAAAAGAAAGGATGTTGCCCCAAAGACATAATTTCCATTGAAAAGTCTTAATGGAGTCATATGAAAGAGTTATAATAATTCCCCAAGAAAAGTGATTACTTCATAACCTTCTTGCAATGTTTTTTTGTATTGCCTGATAATAAATTGCATGGATTTATGGTGTCTTTTTTAGGCAGAAGGAAAACATTTAATAGGGTCAACGGCATATTCCCACCCTCAGTCCTATAATTTTTTTTGTGTTGGGCACTGGTATCTCAACATATTACCGTATCTTTGTATTGCTATAGCTGATGGTCATTGTTGCAGACTGTAAATTTTAATCTAAATCAGGCTTAATATGCCAAACTGCCAATCAAATCTCCCTTTGTCGTTTCTATTTATTTATTTCTCTATGGATTCGACCCTTAGTCAGATGTATATCGTTAAAATGCATAATATTTGAGATGGATTTAATCTCATGGTTCTCAGAGGTTTCTTGTTTTTAAAAAGAAGACACAAATATCTAAAATAGCCAAATTAATAAATTTTTGTTTTCTTTAAAGTATGAGTTTAGGGAACCCTTTCTTCATTTCACTTCAAATCTTAACATGAATACTTTTCTGGGGCTTTTCAACAGCTTCAGCGTACACAGTCATATTATGACTAAACATTTTATATTATAATAAACTGCACTTATTTTATTACTTTTCTACACCCATAGCAAGTGTGTTTGTTTTTTTAAATCATCTATATTTAACTATTCAGGGAATTCCTCAGGTTATCTCACTTTTAGACTCAAGCTCAGGAACAGGGGTAGGTACATGAACCTAACAGTATTTTAGACAATATCCATGCATGTTTCAAATTATATCCAAGGCTATCAAAGACCAGATCCAATTATTTAATCCCTTAATTCCATCACTCAATCATCAAGTGCAAGTTTGTAGCTTGTTCTGAAATAATAATAGTTAATTTTGTATATAAAAACCTCATTAATATTTGTGGTATGTAACTTTAAACCCTCACCAAATGAAAATTTAAAAGTTATTCATGTATGTCAAATCCAATGCGTTATAAAATATTTCCTGCCGGTATGTAAAATGATAGAAACTGGAAATGAACGTGCTAATCTAGACAATTTGAGGAAAGTTTGGAAAGAAAGCAACTTTACTGTCATGGCGTTTTATTATAGGAACTGCATTGGAATGAAATATTAGGGGCACCCTTGGGGGGATTTTTTTTCTAGGAATTTTTGAGAAATTAACACATTGAATAAAAAGAAAATACCCAAAAAACAAGAGATTAAAAACAGGTCAATCGAACAAATTTAATAGAGGAGCAAAAAATTTAATTTTTTTAGAAATTATTAAAAATAATAATAATAACGTATATAATCCTGTGGATGCCTCCGCAATTGCAAGATCATCTATCATTGTTACAGGGAAGCATTTCCTATTTCTACCCCTTGGCTAGAAAATTGATGATAGTTAAATCGCCTTATCAACCCCTCAAATCGCAAATATTAACATATCAGGATATAGATATTCAAATCCCATATTAATTATCTTAAAATGTTATATAATAAAGTCTTTAAAACCTAATTATTAATATTAAAATCATACAATTAACGCACGGTTAATTTTACACAAGGCAAGTTTCTCTTCAAGATCCAGTTCAAATATTAGATATGATATTAATTACAGTGATTAGGTTTTTGCACTTGGGAAAAAATCATTCACTTCTCTAGTAACTTCTTTATTATTTTTATTCACAAGATTGATATCCTATATACGAAAAGGAATAACAATGAATAAAATGCTACGCAACTTAATGTACATAAATAAACACGCAACTCCTCATCATTCCCTCATTTTTAAAACAAATTTAGCATTATATCCATATTGTACGTCCGCTTTTTATAACTTGCATTATTTTTTTTATAAAAGTACTCAAGCTATTGACTAAATTTCTTTTTAATTCCCTCTCCTAATTTCTTATATAGAGACTCCTCGAACAAAATGACAAATTGGACGATTACGTTAGAAAGGCGTCGGGTCACGTGTCAGCGGAAGTGGATCAAGAAATCCTGGACCTCGAAAAAGAACTCTCAATACCTCCAAAAACAAATAAAAATGAAGACGATGAAGAGGGTGAGGACTTTTGGCTTCTAATACCCAGGACTTTTTCCTCTCAATCCTCCCGATTTGAGTTACCCATGGAACTATCCCTACTCAATGGAATATCTCCAATTGAGTACCTGTCTCGCTATGTGAGTGTATCAAATTCCAGACGGCTTTTATACGATAAAGTCTTTGTTCGTCATCGTAGTCTCAAGGATGGACTCCTAAATGATGAGTCCATTATTCTGGCGTTAAATGAAGTTTTTGGTGGGATTTTAGGGGAAGAGCTTCAGAGTCACCTATGGACCACTCTTGGAGTTACAATTAAGCCGCATTTAGTTAGTACATTCAATTTTAAACAATTTTCTGGAATAGCAGCTCTTGCTGAAAGAATGTTTTCCTCTGAGTTCTCTACAAGCAACTCTCCTCTACCTGAGCCAAAGTCAGAGATTGAAATTGCAGACTTTGATCGTTTACTCTCGAAATTAGAAGGGGTTAAGCTGAATACTCTAATGAAGGAACTCCTTTTGGTTATTAAAGAATCGGGACACTTTCTTCCAGATGGGGCCAAAAGTAGGGATGTGTACGTTCAGCATAGGAAGAAAATTGATTTTGAATTCTAAAGATTGATTAACCTGATGACATTGTACAAAATATCTAAATGTAAATACTGCCAAAAATTTGAAATAAATACGTTTAATTTAGGTCAAATTATATTTACAATACGTTTATCTTTTTGGCAAATACGTTGAGTGACAATTATTGTAACGTTTAAATTTTGTCAGTGCTCTTAAACATAATTTCTTTAACTGTAGTATTATTTGGAGAATGACTTCAAACAAAGTATTAGAAAACTGCGTTCAAAATTCTTGAGCGAGAGTGGGAACGCGCTCATTGTTTAAAATTACGAGCCATATCAGGAGAGAACTTTTTTTTTTATTTTTCATAACAAGGGAGATCAGGAGTGCACTCATTTCTTTTTAAATAACGAGCTAGATCAGGGCGCACTCATCATTTTAGAAAAGAAATAAAATCGCTCGAATTTTCAATCAATTACAGAAGTTTGTATATTATTTCTGTTTCTACCCCGTATGAGATCACATCAAAAAATTTGAGAGATAAAGAATAATTGTAAAGACTGAAATAATAGACAGGTGAAATTATGTCTCAAGATAAGCAAGAATCTTTCTTTTTTTTCCATAATGTAAATGTAACTCTGCTGTTTTGGTTGACGGGTTTGCCTCTGATGTAGCAGACCACTAAAATATGACTCAGATATTGGGTATCTCAGAGACCCCACCAATTCCTTCCTTTGTGAAGATACCGTTGGAAGATAAATCTTTATTTTTGTAATCGAATTTTCCCAACAGAAAAATAATTTTCTTATATATTTATGAAGTAAATTGACATAAAATCTCGAAATAAGACCATGGTTACCACTTTCTTTTCTTTTTTCCTTGCCCAAGTCACACCAAAATACAAATAAAGATTTATTGGCACATCTATTTTAATTAAACTAATCTTTAGATCATTATAAGCTAATGCAAATACGATTGGGTTGTGACAAATCGTACAACAGACTTGTACTTGCAATATATTGAATTTAATGGCAATCATAGCGAGTTATCAAATTAAAATAAACCTAACCGACGAAAATATGAGCGCGTTCATTTTTAATTGAGTGGGCTCATGGCTTTAAAAATGAGCGGGAGTGTTCTCAAAAAATTGGTCACTGAGCGGGAGCGCGCTCAAGATTTCTTCAATGGACTAAAACACTAAACCCAGTACCGCATCGAGGGGTCCAACGTCATCAATAGCTGAAAAATATCTTCTTCACAATTTACTTTTTTTTTGCCCGCTAGAGGTCTTATTATTTCTAATATTTTGGGAATCATTTCCGGTTCTCTCGTCAATGAGTCCAGTTGTTTGTTGTTACTTCATTATTTGTTCGGAACAATTATGGAGAATGAATTGACATTCTACTGGAACTTGGTTAACACTTCCTATAAATTTTATCATATATATATATACAAATTAGATTATGTCACACTAAATACAAAATTAATAACTTGAATTTTTCTAAACTATTTAACAAAGACATAGTTGTCTCAGTTGAGGGAATCATTCAACTCTTATATAAATTCAACTTAAAACCTAACGACGTAAAACAATTGTGGTTAAACAAATATCTTTTTAAGATATCTCTTCGTATAAGCTTTGTAAAATATCATCATCTAGTATATAATAACAGATATAAGTAATTTGTATCGCAGGGAAATATGAATAGGAATTAGGAATGGCATGATTTAACTCAACATAATAAAAATAATTATTTGGTCATTTTATTTAATTAACAGCCAATCTCATTGCCAAACTTTTAGAACTATCTTGACCATTATTTTTAATTTTATGTTCCTTTTTAAAGTCTTTGCAAACATTGCTAAACTTAATTTTATGAATCTATTCATTACTTTATCTTTTAATGAGTGACAAAGTGGTTTTAGGTAAAAGTCTTGACCTATGACATCATTTGCTTTTTTAATTTTAATAGCTAATTTTTTTTACATATATACGAAGACTGATCTAAATTTCTGATTGAATTTTCCACTGATATAATAATATCTTGAAACACTTCATGTAAACAATATACGAGGCTATTTCCAGTATAATCTGCAATAGTTATAAGTTTAGATATTTTATCATCGTAGGAATCACTTTTTGTTGTTGTTAATATATGTAGACAAGATTCACAATGAGAATCTTATTTTTCAATTTTATATAAATTATAACCTGCTAAGTAATACATCATGCATTAAACTTCATGTTTTAACTTCATGTATTGATAGGTGTGGTTTTATTGATAATTTTGATATAAATTGTGTAATAAAATCATGTTTCACTAAATATTTTAAAGTTTAATACTTCAGCCAGAAAGGATGAATCATCATAATGATAATTACTTGATTTAACATCCTTCCTAAATTGACTTAAAATATATTTAAACTCGTTTGAAGTAAAACAAGGTTGGTATTGAAATATACTTTAAATACTGTCCGTTGAGAAATGAGGAGTCATTACAAGGCTAAAACCTACTTTTAGTAATATTTCTTGTAGATAAGTTATAGACATTATTGTTAAAATTGATCCAGTTTGAGCTGGTTTTCAACTGATACAATAGTTAGTCTTTTAAATAACTTTTAACTGTTTAATTATATTTATAAATCTCTAAGTACAAATCCAATAGCTTCTTCATATTGAGATTCATCCTTTTGATAAATAGCAAATATTAATTTTTTTGAACAAATTTAATCATACCATTTTCTTAATGTATCAATTAACCAATCAGTGACTTGAAAATTCTTATCAAACTTATTCCCTTGTACCATATATCTAATTGACTTACTTACACCATGAGAACGACCATTTAAAGCTGGTTCAACCTTCATTTTATCATATTTAAGACTTTCATTTGATTTGTCAAATGTATGAGGAGATTTTAAAACAAAGTCCGATTGAAAATATGCTACAATTTGAAAAATAGTATTAGAAGGAAGATTTTCTAAGGTAAAAATCTCCTCCGATAAACTATTATCATTGAAAAGAAGAAGACTTCTCCAATTTTTCATCAGATGGGAAGCGTCAGCAAGGAAGTCTGCAAGAAATTTCTACAAACCTCAACTAAGATTATGACAGTGTATAAAGTGCCCCTAGTCAATAAGAATCCTGGATCTGTGACTCCTTTGCCCTTATAAACACTGTTTATTCTTTCAGTGGCCCTAGAATAATAAAGACTAGAATTGATTTAACAAGTATTTCAGGTTTAACTACAATTCAGTCCCATATTTCGACATAAAATAATTACATAGGTGAAAATCAAAGTAAAAAAAATTGATACAAACATTTTAGCAGTTAAAAATTGAACTATTTATTACTTTATCTGGATTACAATTAATGAAAAAAAATCTTTTTCATTTTTTCTTCAAGTGCCCATTTACCTTTTGCTCGAGAAAGGATTTCATCCTTGTATCAGATACATCAGTCGTCAAGGCTAAAGGCAATAAACTATCTCTGAATGCAAGTGGATTACTTTTAAACAAACTATTTTTTATACATTGAAAGGCGTGTTCATGTTCTGTATTCCAATTAAATTTTATATTGTTCTTTAACCAGGGGTACAAATGATCTGTCCATTGAGACAATTTTTCGATGAACAAAGAGTAATATTGCACTAACACAAAAATGTATCGCAAATCATTTTTGATTTTGGAATTGGTACTTTTTGGATTGCCTTTACCTTACATTAAAGAGGCATAAAACCATTCGAGGAAATAAAATATCCAAGGAAGTCTACCGATTTCATAAAAACTCACATTTTTCAGGGGAAAGGATAATACCAGCTGATTTAAGTATTGATAAAACCCCGTTCAACGTTTTCCAATGCCCATTCATCGGCTCGAAAGCGACAAGGATATTATCAAGGTACACAAACACATTTGGAGTTCTTCGTAGAATTGAATCAATGAGTCTCTGAAATGTCTAAGCAGCATTTTGAAGACCTAGAGGAATCCTCAAATATTCATATAAACCAAATGGCGTAATGATTGCAGTTTTATTTATAGAAGTGCTATTGATAAGTATTTGGTTATACGCTCTGTGTAAATTCATTTTACTAAAAACAGTAATACGTTTTAGATTAGCCACAAAATCTCTTAGATTTTTGGAGAGGATACGGATCAAGATCCGTCATCCTATTTAATTGACAATAGTCGCCGCACATTTGTCAACTTCCTCTAGGTTTTGGAATGACAAGAATAGCAGAACAAAAACTAGAAGAAGACGATCATAGGATTTCTTTCTTAACAAATTCGTGGATTTCGTCTCGTACAAAATTATCGTACTTCTCGCCATCCAACTTACATGATTTTACAAGCAATGAGGACCTTTCATCTCGATATGGTGTTCAACTCCGGGAGCTGTATAAGTTACGGTGAAACTTCCTCATCAAAAGATCCAGATCTTCGAAACTTCGTACAGTTGATGTGCATGCCCGAAATACAATTTAAACTCTACCGCTGCCGTGTTTCTAGGCACCACAGAACTCTTCTAATATTCTAGAATAACTCCCCACCCACGGATTGTGTAAATGAAATGCTGGTTTCCTGATGGAGGTCAAATTTCTCCGCTGCCCTTTCTCTGAGCACCAAGGAGCCTTCCTAATATCCCAAAATACACCCCAGCTCTCAGGTTGTACAGGTGAATTACTGCGGCAAAACATAAGTTAGACACTTCTGCCACCAACCCAGCCCTCAGATTGCACAGATGAAGTATTGGGCCAAAATACAGTTTAGACTCTTCTCCCGGCACATTTCTAAGCACCAAAACCTCCTTATAATATTGGCTAGTACATTCAAGCCCACGGGTTGTGCAAGTGATCTGCTGGAGCCGAGGCAAGTTAGTGTTTCCCCGCCACCTATTCCCTGAGTACGAAGGAACCTTCTAATATCCAAAATACACCCCTGGCCTCAGGTTGTACCGGTGAAGTGCTGAAAAAATGTTATTGACTCCCATCATTTTGCAAGTGAGTTTCGAAGAAAAAAATTAACAGATAAGGTTAATTTACATACGTCCAAATGGCATGGGTTAATTTCTGATCTAGTTTATATTAGAGTAATATTTTTTCTATTTGGAAACACAATTGACGTTCCAGTGTATTTCAATATTAATAGCTTTATAGTCTCCGTGTTGCTCCAAAAATTAATTTCATTACATAAATATTTGTAATAGCAGGGATAACTCTATACATTATCGTAAATAGATCTGGCCAAAGCGACTCGAATTGACTATAGAAAAGAAAAATGTTAAATGAGAGCCAATGATAGATCAAAAAAAATGTTTTGTTTCCACCCCTTCATTTGAAAACTTGATCTAATAAAGACATTCGTAAGAAGCCTTCCTGTACATTAATGATTTTTTCCCTGAGCTGACACCAGTAAAAAAATAAAAAATAAAGAGGCTGGAGGGTTTACATGTCCTCAAATAAGAAAAATCATGAATTGTAAAGAGTTCCCATAGATTCTACGTGTACAGAATGGTCAGCAGGTTAATTAGGAAGATATTTATGGTTTGATAAACATTTTTTTCTTCTTGCGACTTCTTTTGGATTTTTGGTAAAGGGAAATTTAAAAAAGTGAACGTTTCCTTGAAGATTTTGGAAGTTTGACTCAGTTCTATTTTTGCATCCTCGGACACTACAATCACCCGTTATTTTGGAGTAATTTAGTTCAAATTTGCTTTATAATAATATTTAAATATAAAATATTTAAGACGAGAAAAAATTATATACGTATTATTACTTAAACTCATACTTATTAATACTAAGTCAACGTACAATAAATAAATGAGTGATGTGATAGAAAAGCAACATCTTACGAAAGTATTATGACAAATATTGACCATACTATTTCCTTAGGCTAACGATGCACTACTTGGTTTAATGCTTTAGTTATGGTTATCTGTGCCATTGCTCGTAGCGTCACTTACAGTGACATGCACGTGCACAGAACGCAGCAGAAGCTTACATGCTACACAATGAATTCTTGATTTCCAGAATTGTTCACTTTTTTTCGGTTACCCGAACATTATCTCCATAAATTGTAAATTTTCCTTAGGGTATCCTCGCATCCTCTAGGAAGCATTCTCGCACCTTTAGGGGGTGCAAGCACCCCAGGTTAAGAACCACTCCCGTAAAAGTTCAAGAAAAAAGAAAGATAATTATGGAATAGGCTCATTGAAGATATGAAAGGATTTTTGGGGAATACAAGAGAGGAAAGCTATTTTGAGCTTGTGAAAGCTATGTAGGAAGCCCCATAAGCTAAATGTGCTTTATTTTTATATGGAATTTTCTATACAAAATATGTGGATTTATTCTGAAGAACTAGGTGAGCGGTTTCACCAAGATATGCTCAGGTTTCAAGAGCAGTACAAAGGGTTTTATAAAGAGAACATGATGGGAGACTATAAGGGGGGACAGATTCGAGAAAGTGATATGGAATTTAATAGAAAATCAAAAAAAAAAAAAAATGAATCAAGTAAATATATCATTCGTGATAAATTTACTTATAGTTAATAATATAGGCATTGTAATATAAGTTATCAAATAAATCGTTCATAAAAAATTGTATGCCATTATATCAGGAAGAAAACGAGCAACTCATGCTTTTTGCTCCTATAATTTCCCCTCAGACATAACAAAATGAATTTGCATTATTTTTAATTAATCTAGAAGCCATGGTTAATTAATTTATAACTATTCACAGTAGGTGAATACTTATCAATTAATTTGAATATGAAGCATTTATAAGCTCGTTTTATGAAATTACATATATATATTTATATGCAATTCATTTTTTTCCCCCGGAATATTATTTTAATATATATTCAACGCAACCTAACCAACTTATTTTATTAAATTTCTGAATAAATATATAAAACGAAATTGACCAAAAATAGATCATAATCAACGTTTTTTAAATTGAAATATAAGTTATATTCTATGACGATTTTTGATGGTTGGTTATATACATTTTTTTCATTATTTGTAATCAAGATAAAGTAATTAATAATTCATTTTTCAAATGCTGGAATATTGCTTTCCATTGGTTATTAACTTTAATTTTATTCTATATAATTATTTCACGTAGAAAAATGGCAATGAATAGTAGTTAAAAAAACTACTACCTAAAAACTTGATTTTTTTTAAGGCTTCAAAGGCCAAACTGGTAAGGATTGAAAGCTTTAATGGTTATTGTGTATGTTGTTTGCCTTAAATAACAATAATATATCTGGGTTTCAGCCTGCGAAGGCTCCAAGACCCACATTTTGTTGCATATTTGCATTATTATTTGCAACATTGTATTATTTTTATATTCGTTAAGTGATCACCTCGACTTTTAGGATTGCATTTATTTATTCAACAATTGAAAATAGATACGGTAAATTATAATCAATTATCTAGCCTGCAAAGAGAGATCTACTCGTACAAACTTTACGTAATCTACGTAAATGACTACACTTTTTTATAAAACTAATTTAGATAAATAATTGGCTCATTTATATTTTATAGGATAATATTTCAATGTATAGATACTAGAGACCATGTCAACGACTAAAAGGCCTTTCACAGTACTATTGAAGTATTAATTATTATGTCGTTGTGTACAGTGTTCCATGATAGATCAAAAATGGGGCCTAGAGTAAATTACATTAAAAAGACTACACTCCTATCAGACCGGCCCTAATAAAGTTTGTTTGTTTTATGACCAGTCTTTATCAGTCTTTTATGATAAATATATCACCTGAAATAACGTATTTATTAACTATGAAAGGATTCACTTGACTCCTCTTGGAACTATACCCTTTTAGCAGTTCAACATAACCTCTTTCAAAAGACAAGATAGCTGAAGTAGAAAGTAGGAAGTGTGTGTGGCTAGAACTTATTGTCATACGTTTAAGCAAATGTTTATTATTTATATTATTCAATCCTAGATATTAGTGATGAATAGCTATACAGTGTGTCCATGATAAATTGGAACTACTTTAAACTTCATCCAGTTCCATAATGTGGATATTCGGGGTTAAATCATACTAATATAAAAGGTTGCGTGAACAATACACTATAACTTCCACCACAATTGTTTTGACAACAAACAATAGTCATCATGGAACAAGTAAGGAGAGACGCCATCCTCGAATTGGCTCGCACGGCACACAAGCCCTCTGCTATCCACAAGCTTCTTAACTACCCCAAGACCACGGTGTACCGGGTCTTCAATGCCTGGGAGGTTGAGTGGAATGTCTGCTGCAAGGCCCACAACATCAGAAGTGACCAAATCGGCACTCCCCACTTCCTTGAAGGTCTCCAAAAGTCCATCAAGGCTTCGCCGGGGACTTCCTTGTCCAGGTTGGCCAAGAACCGTGGAGTGAACAAGCAGCTGGTATCCAAGGCTATGAATGAGGACCTCGGGTACAGGTCATACCGAATGGCCAAACAACACATCCTCACGGCATCCATGAAGGCCACCAGGCTCACCAACGGTAAGAGTCTCCTCAATGACCTGAAGAGCCATGGAGGAAGAATCATCTTATTCTCCTACGAGAAGAACTGGACTATCGACAGAAGCTACAACGTCCAGAATGACAGGTGGCTTGCCAAGGAGAGAGAATAGGTCCCTGTGGTCTTCACCACAAAGTTCCCGGTCTCCATGATCACCCTGTGTGTCCTCTGCAGCACCGGTGAGGTGGTGCCTCATTTTTTCGTCAATCCCAAGGAAAGGGTTAACGCGATAAGGTATTGCGAAGTCATGGAGGAGTTCGTCATCTCCTGGATGAAGGATATAGCCGCTGGGAGGGAGTTCATATTCCAACAAGACTCAGCGCCCGCACACATCGCCATGAGGACCACTAATCTCGTCAATTCTCACGACATCACTTTCTGGGATCGCAACATCTGCCCCTCCAACTCACCCGACCTCAATCCATGTGATTACTACTGGTAGGGGAAGTTGGAGAGGGAGGTGTGCAAGATCAGCTACAAGAGAATCGCAGCCCTGAAGGGCTCCATTACGAGGGAGTGGAATGCTGTCGATTCCACGGAAGTCATCAGGGCATGCAAATCCCTTAGGGGCAGCATGGAGAAGATGGTGGCTGCTGAGGGAGGAGATGTTGAATAAATTTATAGTTTAATATCAGGTCTAACTTTTTCATATTAACAAATACACTCCAATTTGACCGATAAAAAAAACCTTACTAGCTAATGAGTCCTAGGTGTGATACTACTTTTGTTATTGATTACAATAACTAGTGTTATGTCGATCCTTGTTAGTCCTTATTCAGGACAGAAGACTACAGTCCCGTCCAGTTCAGTCTCGGTTCGGTACACTTCAGTCTTAAAACTTACAGAGTTATGTTCTTATGACAGATAGGACTAGTCTTCAGACTAGACATGAACTGACACCACACTAACAATAAATTTATTTTTAATAGGTTGCAGATTCCATCAGGTATTTTAGACTTTCTGAATGTAGATTTACCGAATTATAAATGAAAAGGACCTTCTTCAAGAGATTAACTAACATTTTAAACTGATATTGTATTATTAAAAGGGTCTTGAAATTTGAATTAATCAAACCATGACAGAAAGGGGTATTGAGTTACCAAAGTTGCATAAAATTTTACTCTCAGTGCCTTTTTTGATGGATTCAGAGTCAGGAGTCGGAAAATTTGTTATGATTCAGACTCTGTCAACAAAAATAATTGTAATTTATATAAATAAAACTACAATAATTATTAATTTATGAAACTTGAAACTAATTTATAACTCTAATTCACAAATTTCAAGCGTGTTTTCTATGAGCTTTATAATCTATACAATCAAAATTCACAAAAATCTCTAAAGTTTAAATTATTATAGTACGTAGAGCAAAGCATTTAGCCATGCTTGTTCATTACTTAGTTTTGTGAATAGTAAACGCAATCAGTGTAAAGTGTAACGTTATAGTGAGAGGGTTGTGTGTATCTCATTTCTCGATTACGAGAGTATAGATTATTACGAATGTATTAACAATGGATACACGTAAATATATCTGGCACAATTATTTACTAACATATAACTAATGATTACCTATAGCTTTAAATTAAATCTATGTTTAATCAATCCAAAAAAAAAATCTAGTCATTTTGAGGGATTGACAATACGTTGACCTAGTCGAGCGTGAGCAAACTAAGAAAAAAAAGGATTCTTCAAAATCGTGCAACCATCATGGGCTAAGTTTTAAAATAAAGCAACAAAGTGGAAAAAGGTAGTGGATACTAACGCTGTGGTTGAGTAAGTAAAATTAATTTAAATTTTTATATATTAAAGCATAAGTAATTAGTTAAAAAAAATCTGAGTTCTTTAGCAAGTCGAGAAAATGTCACAAGAACGAGCTCGACGAATTTCAAATCGCACACTCCAAACAGTTGGGCGTCTCACATATCACTGTCTACGCCGTTTGTAAGTACAAAACGTTAGAGGGAAAGAAGGCTCTGTCAAAAAGCCCAAACTTGAACCGGAGGCGTTTTATAAAAAAAAAATTCAATCTCCTCCATTGCATGATTTTTTTTTTTTTTTTGTATAACACATATTGAACACATAAAATATCATTAAATTCAACATGGCACATTTTTGGCATTAACATAGATAAAAAAGGATATTATATATTTTTTTTAATGATCATAGGTGCAGGTCTACGCTCTATCGAGTGCAAATTTTAGTAACAGCTTTGTGATCAAGTCCTCAAGTACTATAAGAGTTGAATATGGAATTAAATTTTTTTTTTGTTGTTGACTTGTGTAAACAGCAATTTTCGACATTTGTTTCCTAATTTTCCATGTTTACATTCAACAGCTAGGTTCAATTTTTTACAATGCCATACTTAGTAATTACATTCTGTCCAAGGTGAATAGAAATATAATGGTACACCATAATGTAATCGGGATTGCTAGAATCTTCAATTTGATGTATCGTACCGACTGCTGCGCAAGACAGGGCAATTTATACATTAAAAAACGCAACCTTTCATAGTCTATGACGTCACTCTTGCTAGAATTTTCAATTTAATGTATCGTGCCAACTCCTGGTGAAGAAAGACATATTTTGTCAATACACGCAACCACTCCTACACTATGACGTCAATATTAAAAAGACTGTTTGAAGTCAAACATCAGTCGTACGCGCGTTAGGGTATAATCTCGTAGTTATGTTAACCTTTATTCTATCCACAATATTTAAAATATGTATCCTTTTATAATGTCTACCCTGCGTACAGTTGACAATATTTTAAATGAATTATTTAATTCATTTGGAAATAATTATGTTTCAAAGATCCATTTATATTTGCCTTATTAAATAACGGTACTCTACCGAGACTTTTGTTCAACATAGGAAACTAAATCCATGCATTTGTGAGGCGAAACGAAGCCCAGGTAATCAATATTTTTTCATATGTGTTGTTTTAGCGATAACTTTTTATCCACAAGTGGTATCGAGTGCTCTTGAATATTAATACATAAGTTATTCTGTAAATCTCCATGAATTCACTTTATTAACTAAATGGAGTACAAGCAAACTAATATATAAAAAATTATACCTCTAGATGACACGTCATCCTTGGGCATTGTTCATATAATTGAAAGAAAGAAGAACTAGGGTGAATGGTATTTACACAGGTAGTAATTACTAATGCTGCTGAACAGAAAAAATGTCAAAAATCGAAAAATTTGATCCCCTAATTCAAAATATGGTCTTAGTTTTACTGCATCATATTCAGGCCCTTCAGAAAAAGGCTATAAAGTGTGGGGTTTTTTTTTAAATTCAAAGCGTTATTAACCGCTTGTTGTTGAAAATATGGATAAATGATTTTAATATATTTGAAAGCCTAATGCTAAACGATTCCAAAACAACAATTTTTAAAATGTATTTAAAATGTTTTTATTATGTTTAGAACTAGATTTATCCTTGTTTAAAATTGAAAACAGTTTTTCTCAAAAACGATAAATCCAGAAAGTGTAAAAAATATATTTGTGAATAGCTCTGAATTTTTGATTTTTTTTGCAAAAATTTAGTTTTTTTTAGAACAGCTGTGGATTTTTGAATTTTTTTCCGAAAAAATTTAATTTTTCAAATTTTTTACACAAAAATTTCAAATTTTCAGATTTTTTCATAAAAATTCCAAAAATCAAGCTTGGGCCCCCAAAAAAAAATATATATATATTTAATTCTGTGGACCCCCCTGATAACAAAGTGGTATTTTTTACTATTATTTAAAATATTGAAGAATCGCCATCGATAATTGTTTCAAGAATCCCATCGAAATCGGATTTTTTCGGAATCGTCCCATCAATAATAAAAAGTGAAATTTTTTATAGGCAAAAGTATACAAATATGAAAATGATTATACTATATTTTTCAAGGTGAATGAAACACCGTAGAGGGTATGATTGTAGTAAATAATTGATGACCACTACAATTTGCTTCATAATTAAACGTATTACACAAATACGGAAGAGTGTTTTGAAGCTTAGAAAATATATGTATGTATGATTGACAAATATCAGGAAAACTCTTGCTCAAAGCATTTATTAATTCATCGTTATAATGACGTAACACAGTCCTCAAAACATAAGAATTTACAAAAAGGGGTCAAGATTTATTGTCATACATTATTATGAATTTTATCTCTGCAGAACGTTTCAATAGTGTCCACCCTTCACCGAGAGTGGTGGAGTTGGCTCTGGACGAGTTTAGATTAACGGGAATATAGCGGAACCTTGAATTCATTTAATTCAATGGGAATGTAGTGATCGGGATTTTATGGTTTGTTTTGTTTTAATTTTTAAACATAATGTATCATTATTATTGGATTGCGTGTCTGGAGGAACATGTAGCCGTTTCTAATTTTAAGCTAATCGGAATGGAGAACTACTAAATCCTACTTCCCTCGGTTTGAGTTCCACTCTTTGAGTCCTTTAGATTCAAGTATGATGCAAATTGTGTTGTGTTTAGTTGGAATTATATTTGCTATGAGTAAGGGTGATAATTTTGGTAAGAATAGAAAAGCGTGCGAGGAGAAGAGAAGAAATACTTATGGCATCATTGATTAAAATAACAAACATCTTCCTCTATCAATCAAGAACGTCATCATTCCCGCCTTTATTATTCAATATTAATATAATATTAGATGGGGATAGTCGATAGAGAACTGAATATAATGCCTAAAATAACTTCGCCTTCTGTCTGGATTTATGAAAATGGAGGCCCAGGAATTTGGAAAATACTTACCGGATGAGAAACAGATGGTTTGTCGATATAAATGTGTCTTTAGTCCCCAGTCTAGAATTACACGCCACTCATTATCCTCATTTCATATCAAGAGCATGGATATTCATCTAAAAAATCAAGTTAATGATGAATACATCAAGTCAAACTTTAACTCTGATCTCACAAAGATGCTTATTGCATGTAACCTTATCCATTGCTAATCATCTACGTTCAAAAAATTTATGGAGAAATATACGGGTAAACCTATCCCTTCCCGAGGAACCATCATTAAATTAATGGAGGATGTTGGTACTGATGTCATTTATAGAAATACATATAAAAATATTTTGAGTAATCCTCACAAAATGACGATCAAGTTATCTGTAAAAGGCATAAAATATTTACTAATTTCGAAATGGAACTCTGAATTTTGTACATTCTAACAGTCAGTATTCAATTTTTTTTAAATCTAACCCTAAAATATGATTCTATTTTAGCCAAAATTATCAAGAATTATCATGCACAACGCATTCAATGACAAAAAAAGTGATTAAATGGTTACAACAACGGGAGTAGTAGCTTTGGGTATGACAATTAGGTTTTCCAATATTATATAATCAATAAATATTACTTTTTTTTATCACTTAAGGCTTAGCTAAGGTTGATAGGCTCCAACAAATGGTGTTCAGAAAACTCATAAAAGGCAAAAACAACTGCTTAAATGCTCACAACAACAGGGGTAGTTACATTGGGTGTAGCATTATAACTAGCAATTGTGTATATCCTTCATGATAATAGTATGTTGTTATATAAGCATAAATAACGGGGAAAATATCTTTTTTGATGGTCTTAATAAGGAGTAATATCGCCGGACATTACTACATAAATAGCTTTTGTTCTAAATCTTTAAGATGGATTTATTTCTAACATTTTTATTATTAATATATTTATTGTCTAATTTAATGATTTTGATATTTACTTTATTATTAATAATTAGTTAGATCTCATCGGTAGAGATATATCTATCCTGCGCACAATTGTATATAGCAACTTCCACATGAAGAAGAGGGGTGATTATCTTTTTGATTAAACTCCACGTCTCACTTGTGTTTTGCAACCTAAAGTTATGACATATTTAACTGGATTCCGGTGTCAGAACAAGACATATTATTTGGATCAATCTATTATTTCAATATTCTGTATATATAATTTTTTGTTATTAGTTATATGATTCCAATTGTTTAATTTTGTATATTTAACATAAATGTATGATGGTATATTTTTTATGATGTAGATTATATTTAATTAAAGCCTTCTTTTTTAAACTTGGAACTTCAAATATATTTCGAAATACTCTACTTTGTCGTTTCATTAGCTATTATTCTCAGAATAAAGTTCATAATGAATTACAATTTCATGGAATGTGGCGTTATAAAATCTACTGTAACGGATAAAAACGTCTAAGTCAATTATACGTAGTATATCTTCATTAAACATTTTGCTAGTAAATACTTTCGTTATACCCTCAAAAATCATAATAAAGCAGGCAGATGATAATCACATCACTATTTTAAACAATGATACTATATGTATTTTTTTCCCCCTCCTCCTTGCACACGTTTTTCTCTACAATATTATCAACTTTAGCTATGAGTAATTGCGTAGCGCAGTGGGTGTTCTTCCTTCTGTGTTTTTTTATATATATTTTTTTTAATCTTCCATTTTCCTCTTCTGAGGTGTATTGGGGGTAGCACACTAAATTATGCAACCAACCGACATTATTAAGAAGCAAAAGCTTATGAGCCTCATTTTGTTTCGTAAAATTGTTTTTCTCAATCCCTTCTCTTTTTTCTCTCTCTCTTCCCTTTTTCCACCCTCCTTCCATTTTGAAAATGAGACCCACACCAGGGACGTCATATGATATCCCTGACCTCCCTTTGGGTACTTCTATGATTATGGGGACTTTCACAAACCACTTTCCCACTTAAGGTGGCATGCAATACGACGTAAGAAGAGGTGCCACGTCGCAAAGCTTCAGCAAACTCATTTACGTGCGTAACCAACAATCTTCACCTCTACGTCACATATATTTGTGAATAATATGCCTTGCTCTGCCGATTTTGCGAAGTGCAAGGCTATTGTAGTCGATGCTACGTACAAATATCAAAAATTGCCGGTAATTTTTTCAAATTCAAATCATCTATTACGTTTATTTATATAAATTATTATCATTATGCTTAACATCGAGCCTGGTGTTTTGTTGTCAGCTGTTGATTCCCTCGTCTCACTAAATACTTTATGACCATTTCATAATTTATCCTCTTGGATAAATAATTTCCCAAAAGGACATGAATACAATTCCTCGTTGATTTCTCGTCCTATATATATGTATATGGTACAGGATTGCTTTTTAAAATTGTCCCATAAATAGTTGGCTTTAAATCAAAAACTACAACTCTAATTATATCGAAATATTTAATTTAACTATTACAAATATCTAAAATATGAATTTTTTCAATTTGGCACCCTCTGGCCTTTTTTATAGCAACAAATCTCTTCCAAAACGTATTACAGCTGACACATACTACGTCATCTAAAATTTGGTTCCATTTCTTATCAAGGGTTGTCATGAGAGCATCCTTATTTCTTGAAGGATAAGCATTGACCTCCTTCTCCAACATTCCCTAAATGGATAAATCCAGGGGATTTAAATCAGGTGAAAGGGAGACCACATAGACTTGTCCCAAAAATGCTGGAACTTTTCTTGACACTTGTTTTGAACTGAGTTACCACCATGAGCTGGAGATTAATCCTGAGTGAAGCAGACTTATTGACGCAGAAATGCTGTTTCAATCCAGGGTTTGACTTTGGTCTTTAAAAAGTCTAAATAAACTTTTAATTAATTTTTATCCATTAGAATACGGAATATAGGTGATTTTACACCATTTGACTCCACAGCACACCAAACCATGATTAACTCTGGTTTTTGCACTCTGAAGGTGATATGTTATTAATGCGGTGATTAAGTTTTTGCACTTCACTTCTCCAGTCACTTCTTTATTATATTATATATGTATATGTACAAGATTTATACCAGTAGTTGCATAAATACGAGGACTAATTTTTAACCACTTATATCTCGAGGTTCCGTGACCGGAAATAAAAAGTTCCAGCACAAATAACTCGGTAAATCTTTTGGCTTTGTTTTTGTTTTTCGTACTCGCATCAAACAAAGTCGTTTACGATGAATGACGAGGCCAAACGTCATATGGTTGCCGCTCTCCTCCGTGCTGGTAGGTCCGTCAAGGAGATAATCAAGGACACTGGACTATCCAGGACTACTGTATTCATGGTCCAGAAGCTTGTCAAGGAGGGAAAAGATCTGAAAGACCTGCCCATACCTCTGGAATGACTCAGGATTGGCTCGCTTCCAACATGCCATTTGTGAACAAAACATTTGGCCCCCTCAATTACCTGATTTGAATCCCTTGACTACAGTGTGTGGTGGCAAATTGAGAAGAAGGCCTGTGCTACCCACCACCCCAATTTGGACTCATTGAAGGCCAGCGTCAATGAGCAATGGCCAGCCATGGAATACCATTACATCATCAATGTGTGCAAGGCCTTCTGTGGGCGCTTGGAGGGTGTCATAGCAGCTGATGGCGGTTATATTAAGTAATTATATTAAATTTTCTACCAGAATAAATTCTCTATTATATAATTCTCAAAAAAAATACGTCATACGAATTTTATTACAAATTTAATTATTTGCCACAAATAGTCCGCGTATTTATATAACTAACGATATATTTTCGGAAGAGAATGCCTATGTATAAAATGTAACGCAATTTAATATAAATAAATAATCACGCAACTTCTTATGACCACTAAGATTTTAAGGGAGTGTAAACAAGTTTTTAAATTACATTAAATTTTTTTCAAAAAAACATATGTATACACAATTTAGGCATAAATATTAAAATTAATAACATTCTTTTTATTCTTCAACATTCTATGTTCCGTGTTTTCTTCTCCAGATTTGGGACTCTCAGACAATATCCCTGATTTATTTACCCTTAGGAACTTCCAATTCACAATTGTTCTTATTGAATATATATGATCTCCCATAATCTCGGATGTCTTTGATCACGACTTTGGTATCCCAAGTTTTGGAAATAGGGTTTGATACCAATATATTGTCCCCAATCTTGAACACTGGTGCATTTCCGTATTTATTGTTTTCCTTCGTTTCTTATCTACATCTTTTGAATAAATATTTTCATGAGTATTAGGTAATGTTGGCAAATATCCACATTGTTGTCTTTTCTGAACATCATTTGTGCCGGACTGAATCCATCTGCTCTTGATGTATTTCTCCAAGCAAATAATTCCGATTCTATATTTGGCTGATCTGTTTTTTTTTATGATTGACTTGACTGATTGCTCTGATAAACCATTACTTTGAGGAGTATGGAGGTACCTTATCTCATGGATAATAATATATTTTTCATAGAATTGATCAAATTTACTCCTGTACTGTGGTCCTCCTTCGTTAGGAATCCAAACCAATGAAACCATGACAATAGAATTGTGTAACAGAATATGTAGACATTGAATTTAATTTGGCAACAAAAGGGAAACCACTGAATCTATCAATCATTAGAAGATAGTGAATATCCTTATACTCAATGAGATCGGAAGCCACAAGTGAGATTTCATATATGGCCTCTGAATTAATGATTGGTTCATCTGGCTTACTTGGTAAAAACTTCTGATAGGAGTCACATTTTTCTATCATGTTTTTGATATCATTGTTGATATTTGGCGTAAAGTAGAGTTGTTTTCACCGCCTTCCTTGTTTTCACAATGCCTGCATGAGGTATATGATGTAATTGTAAAATTCATTCTCGCTCGGCCGATGGAACAATAATACAATTGTTGCCATAAATGAGGAGTGTGTATTTATTATCATCAAATAAAGATAAATGATTCCAGATTGACGAGAGTGGTTTTGATGGGTGGTTGATTGGAAATTTCTTCATTTCTGTTCCTGACCAGAAGGCCTGTAATATCATTTGGTATTCACTGTCGTTTACTACTGCGTCGATCAATTGTTGTACACTGGGATCTGTACAAATTTTGTTAAATTACACTGTATTATCCTCAAACTTCTCATCCGACAACTCAGGTGGGTCAACTACCGGAGCTCTTGACAAAGCGCCCGCTATGTGATGAGATTAACATGGAACCCATTTTAATTTGACGTTATAATCAGTTAATTTCTCCCTGAAACGTTGTAGGCGTTTATTTCGGATATCCATAATTGCTTTTTTGAACACTTAGAATAAGAAATTTAGGTGAGCCCTACAGGTAATACTTAAAACAACCAACTGCTCATTACACCACCAAACAATCAAGTTCCACTGTAGAATGTCTAGACTCTGCTGAAGTTAAGCTTCTTGATCCACATTGAATTAATTTTAAGCAACTCTGGTAATCTCGTTGTACTAGAGCAAATCCTATTCTATTCAGACGTGAAGCATCTGTTAATGATTGAGTAGACAATTCAGGATTAAAATATCTCGCAAATAGCCTTGAACTAAGTAAGGCTTTTTTTACTCGTTCAAAAGACTCTGTGTGGTCTTCTAGCCATACAAATTTACAATCTTTCTGCAGCAAAGATCTTAAATTAGTACTCATGTGGGCCAAATTCGATAGGAAATGATAGAGTTGATTGACAAGCCCCATTTTTTTTTGTTTTTTTTTTTTTTGTTATTGGAAATTTACGTATAGCCTCGAGCTTGTCCTCATTTAGTTTTACACCTTCACCAGAAACGAAATAACCAGCAAAGTTAACACTTGGTTCATAAACAAATTTTTTGATAGAAAATTTTACATTTATCTTTGTACATTCTAATAAAGTTTGACACGTCCTTTGAAATAGAGTTTTTTCATCAGATGCTTGAATAAGAGTATCGTCAATTATCTTCTTAGCATCACAAACCTTTTCAATTATAGGATCAAAACGAAAATACTATTCATCCGAACTGGCAATTAAGCCCATAGGTGCGCGTGTAAATCGAAATTTACCCTCTAGTAAAAGAAATGTAGTGAGATTCTTGATTTCCTTCTCTAAGGGGATTTGGGAATAGCCATGAACACAATCCATTTTATCGAAAAATTTTGATTCAGGCTTGATACTCTGCATTATATCTTCACTTGTTGGAAATTGATGTATTGGACGTTTGACATATTTATTACAAACGTGTGTAATCAACTACTAATCGGACTCCCTGACCTCCTTCTTTGTCGACGAAAAATGTTGGACTTATCCATTCAGTCGGGTTAGAAACTCGTTCGATAATATCATCTCTAATTAATTTATCAATAAGTACATTTGCTTTATTTTATTGATGTATGTTTATTGAACGTGTCGTGAGCCTTTATAGAGACATGCAACTCGATGTTCATAGGTAGTCCCAAATGTTGGTTTATCGTCTAGAGAGTCACTAAATATATTTTTAAATTCCTCCATGATTTTATCCATCTCTTTATTTAAGCATTAACTTTGTTCACTAAAACATTTGGAAACCCTTCCCTGATGACTGATAATCTTTTCAAATCATCTAAACCAATGAGAAACTCTCTTTTCCTAGACGATATAATTATAGTGTCAACCATAATATTTTTCCCACTTGAATGTGTAATTTCAAGTTGAGCAATTCCCTCACATTTCATAGGAGAATAACTTGCATTGAACAACCGTTGATTTGTGGTAGTGTAAGGAAATCCATCTTCTCTTATATAATCATAGAAAATTATACTCTTGCTCGACCCTGTGTGCGGCAATGCCATAATTTTGAAATGCTTTAAGCATCTTACGAGACTCGATTGAATTTTCAATTCCATCTTCTTCAATGACTTCAATCCTTTGGTTTGATTGATATAAATTTTTGATGACAAATAATGTTCGGGTCTGTTCACTCTTGAGGTATATCGATTATTAATAGACAAGTATTGAATTTGTCTTTGTAAGACAAAAGGAAGACAAATGTCCTGGTTTTCCACATTTGAAACATGTGATGGATTCTCTACGAGGGCAATCTTTGATATGACTAGTACTTCCACATCGCTTACATACCTTTCTTAAAAATTTATCTTTTTTAAAGATGTTAATTTTCATCTTATTTGATGAATGAGATATGGGATTCATTGCTCTATGGCATGATGTAGCTGACTCGTATACACAGCCTGTGTGTTTGACTTCTTTTCTAGTGGGATTTTCCTAACTTAGGTTTTTTTTTTTTTCTTAGTTGATCGTCTGTAGTTCTATAAACGTAACGAAAAACGTGGAGATCATCCACATTAATCTCAGATAGATTAGTCTATGCTCCTTTTTATCCCAAGTTTGCAACAAAATCGGCCCATGATTGTCCAGATCCTTGGGAATATTGTAAAAATTATAAATTCATTCTCTAAAGCTTTGACTCATCAATTTTCAACCTCAGAAAAAAAGGAGTAGCACCTTGTATATTACTCTTGCTCTCAGACTAGCATCAATTATCTTGTAGGAGTGAGTATGTTGAACGTGCCGGGGAAATTTATCAATCGAATTTTGAGTATAGTAACTCTTTAAACTTAGGACCCATTCAGCTAATTCATGAGGATTATGTTCCTTTGTTAAATTGAAAGGAAGAGAAGAGTTGTCAATATGGATACTGTTGTTACTAGATGATCACTTCCTTAAGTCATCACCTCGTCCAACCATTTTCACTTACCGATTCTGATAACTTATAATTCACTTAAATCCACTTAATATATTTTTTTTTATATTAAAGTTTAAAAGATTCTTAATTGTAATTATCAGTAATTACCGACTGCGCCATCATATGTTATTAATTGCAGTGATTAGGTTTTTGCACTTAAGAATAATTCTTCACTTCTCGATTTACTTATTTATTGTGTCACATAAATAAGATTAACATATATATACGAAAATGAATGACTATGCATAAAATGTAAGGCAACTTAATATACATAAACAATCAAAAAAACTCCTGAGTAATCCATTTATCGGCTGGAATAAATCTGTTAAATGTCGTTGGAAAGACTTTGTCATTTTGCTGGTTGAATTTCCGACTTAAACTAAATGACTATTCATCACAATAAATTATGATGAAATTCTCATGTTCTGCATGAGAATTGAGCAAAACTTAGCTTTTATCCTTTGTCTTTGCAATGGCGCCCTTTGACAAAGATGGCGATACTTAATTTTAGTAAGGTTTGACCCCAATGCCATCTTTAACCATCTTGTTCATAGTGGTTCTGCTTACATTGTGATCCTGGGCTAGCTTTTATATGTTTCTTTGTGGATATCGTCGATTTGTTTCACCGCCAGCTTTGAACAACCTTGAAGTTCGCACAGTTGTGTTTGTTCAATTCCCTGACTTCCTATCAGACTTAATTTCATTCTCCAATTACTTTTTGAACTTGGCAATCTTCTGGGTTGACTTTTATGAAATAGAAGTGTTTAAAATGTGCGATATTTTTAAAAAGCAACCTTCTATATATTTATATTGGCCATCTCATTATATCAATGAATATATTTTGACTCTTATATACAAATTTATAGCTACACTTTTAATAAAATACACCAAAGCCACTTTATAATACAGTATCGAATAAAATACTATGTAGTATTTTTATATTAAGAAATATAAAAGGGTTGTTTGGAAAGTTTTTTTCTTATCCCTACTTCTGATTCGTCTAAATATCGTATATGCGCTATTTTCATCTCCTGCGCAGTTCATTGTTATCACGTCTTTTGACTGTGATTCATCTATTGTAATTTAATACAAATCAAGAATATTTACATGTACCATAAGTAGCGTTGTGTCAGGACTTATTTCTTCGGTCAAGTCCAGTCTTAGTACCTGTTTTATCAGTCTTTGGGACTGCTCCTTATGTTTATCGGTCCTTTGGACTTTCGGTACTAAAACTGATTAAAAAAGAAGAAATAAAGTAGAGTTACGTTATCAAAGACTGAAATTGACTTAGGACTGATATGCAGAACCGAACTATACCGGACCGAGAGTGAACCGGATGGGAATGCAGTCTTCAGTCCTGAATAAGGACTGATACAACACTAACTATTGATAAAAACGGGTACATAATTATTCATTAATTAGCGAGGATCGGCAAAGCTGTGACACTTTTTGCTTTTGGCTGCATTACTCGGAGATTGACATTTGACTCAGGCATTCTAAAATTTAACGCAGCATGCCAACAAATGTGTGGTATTGATACAATATATTTAAGGAGTATATCTTTCCATAATTTTTCTAAAAGTTGCATTTGAATGAGACCTATCAAATTTTGCAACTTTCCTTGTTCCAGGGATGCGGACGGTTTAGTCAGTTTAAAAAACAAATTAGCTTACTAAATTAAAACAAGTAAATAAAAAATATTTTATTAGGAATTAATTGACCTTTCAATTTATTGAACTGTTGACTTTCAATGTATGTAATATGATTTTTTTTTAAATTGTTTTCTTTCTTCTTCTAGAAAAGTTGCATCATACATATTTAAATAAACATTTTAGTTTAAAATTACATTTCTAGAGAAAAAAAAAAGAACAATAAAATACTACAATGCACTCCACTAAACGCGTTATATACGATGACTAATCAATAAGCCATGAACAAGTGTCTGAAAACCAACCATAAAATTAACCAAAAATAACTAGAATAACATTAACTGCTAAAAGCAGTAAAGCAAGAATCTGCAGCAATGAGAATCCCTCTCAATTCCCCCACGTTCATACGCTTCCAATGTGTCCGTTTCTCCACCATAAGAGCTTAACCATTTAAAATGGCATACTCTATTGCTTTGGTCTTTTCTGGAGCATTAACTTTTCACCTCGATAATCCAAACAGTAGAATTGAAGGGAAAAAACCTCTATCTGTAAATCTCTTCAAATTGAACAAAACAAACTCTCTCAGTATCCGCAGAGCCTGACAATTACTAAAAGTAGTATGAACCACAGAGTTAAATAGCTTACCCCAGTCTTTACAGGGAGAATTGAAATAAATACATCCCGAGGATATTTGTAAAATTCATACCAGCTGCTATACTAGTAAGAGATTTTGAAATTCGACATTGCCAAGACTCCGATAGCACAAGGACATGTAAAAATCAGTGACATAATTTCTTCACCTCATCTACATCTGCCACTGGGTGTTCCATTATTTTCAAGCGCCTGGGCATTGGCAATCCATGAGATGTTGCTTTATACAAAACTTTAATTTATACATTATAAAAATAATGAAAATTACTCACGAGTCTATAACGAAGAAGTTCTTCAAATTCATCTTCCTCCAATATCCATTTTTGGTATTTTATAGCCTTTACACGATGTTACAATACGTAGTTCTTGATCAATAATTTTTCATCTCAGGCTGAATTAGTATGGTATTTTCTAATATGGGAAAACAGTTTTGGAGATACAAGATGAAAAAGATCTATATTTTTTAATAACTAAACGCCTTTAGAGTGCGTCGATGTGTTAGCCACCTCTCCCTAAGCCCCAAAATCGCCAATTTATTGCAGTAATTCGTGTAACACATACCCTGGGATATATTTTCATCAATTAAAATTCCATTTGTTACAATAAGTACCTCCTTATACTCTCCTGGGCATCACACTCTGCCCATAAATGAATGGGAGTCTCTGTTGTATCTCCACAGAGTCTGCCTGATGCATCTTCAACAATTCCCATGTTTTGTAAACTTCCACTTTATATGCTTTAAGCATGGTTATCTAATACTTGACAAGCACATCAGCTGTGTCATCCTAACAGCCTTTTATCCAAGTTATTGTCACCCTTTTTTTCAATCTCTTTATTATGAACCTTACATGTTGACCCCTGAAGAAGCCATCCGCATCTCCGCTGTCAAGGAATATTTTCATCGACATTTGAACGAAATTTTCTATATGATGGTGAGCTTTTGTAACGCCTTTAAACTACCCTCCAGTTCTGCTTAAAAGGAGGGGTGTTGCCATAGCCCTTCATAATATAAGTATCATCAAATGCATAGATGAATTAGCAGTTTTTATAAATGTCTTCAGTGTAAACAAATTAACCATCTGTATATTCAAAAAAAGTTTATCATTTTTTTTTTAAAGAAAAATAAGAAACTTACTAGTATTGGAAACATGACATTTTCCAATTGTAAGGGTAAATAAAGGTTTTGACTCCTTTAAGACATTAGGATTTGACTCCTTTTTTTTGCAAACTGATGAGTAGGTTAAATCTATATAAAAAAAAGCAAAGTCAAACTTTTGGCATGACTGAAGCACCGTTTTGATTTTATTATTTAGCAATAATTAATTTTCATGGTACTTTTTTGCCCAAGTTCTAACTTTTAATGAAAGTTACATTAAAGCACTTATTCTTGTGAGTATTTTGAAGCAAATATTTGTGAAATCATTTCACTGTGAGTGGAGCTACGTTTCACTGAAGTTCAATGATCCTTCGCAAAGAGCATACTTTGAGGGACTCATACACAGGCTCTCTTTCCAAAAAAGTGTTTACACTTGACAGTGAATGTTTCTTGTATTATACTCTTTCAAAAATTGACCTGAGTTGGTCAAAATAAGAGAAATAAAAAATATGTATGTGTTTTATTAATAGGAGGGTTACTTGAAAAGTCCGAGAGTTGGCACGACTGGCGCGTATAGCGGTTATTTTTAGTTAGTAGCATCTCTTGGAAGAACACACACCAACTTTCAGCTAGATCGATAGATTTCTTTCTCTTCGGCATTCGTTTGAACTGAGGAAGTGGGAGTGATTTTCAAAAAATTGACGAAAAAGAATTTCGAGTGTTGATTAAACATTACTTTGTAAAAGGCAAAACGCCACAGGAGACTAAAAAGAAGCTTAATCAACATTACGGGGACTCTGCACTTTAGAATATAAGAGTTTATAAGTGGTTTCAAAAGTTTTGGAGTGACCACATGGGCACAAGTGACGCTGAACGTTTTGTACGCTCTATTGGGGTGACTTTTCCAGAAATAATTGATAAAATCCATGATATGGTGATGAAGGATAGAGGAGTGAAGGTGCGTGAGATCGCTGGAGCTGGGGGATCTCGAGTTGGAACCCTATTTCCACTAGTTTTGCGACCACAACTGCTGAGGTGTGAGCTGGTGCATTGCCATGATGGAAAAGGACTTTTGTGTGGGCCAACCGTGGGCGTTCTTCTTGCAGCTTGGTTTTCAAACGGTCCAATAACGATGGATAATATGCACCTATAATAGTTTTTCCCTTTTCCAGATATTTGATAAGGGTTATTCCATGCAAATCCAAGAGACGGTCGCCATAATCTTTCCGACCGATTCCTCAATTCAAACGAATGCTAGACCGAAAGAAATAGACTGATCTGGCAACAAGCTAGTGTGTGTTCTTCCAAGAGATGCTACTAAATAAACATAACCCTTCATACCCACCAGCAGTGCCATCTACCGGACTTTGCACGCACTTTTCAAACGACCCTCATATATGAAGAGTATCCCTTGGACTAACTCAATACAACAAAAGTATATAGTACACATTTTTAGGTGATTGAGCTAACACAGTTAACCTTGAGACAATGGCTATTAATTGGAATAATGCAGCCTTTATATTAAAAATTATATTGATACTTATGTATCAAAGGTTACGCATGAGTTAATATCATATTTAAAGTCATTCAATGTTTCACGAATGAGGAAACTTAAATTGTATTTGTATTTAAAACTTTTATAATATGCACCATGTTGTTAATCATTGTGTCTCTCGTAACCTTTCCTCCATAAATAAACAAGCCTGAATTAATATGTTAGTTAGCAAAACGAATCAATGATATCAAGCTTTATATTTAATATGGGACTTAAATTCGGTCATATTCCAAGACTCTGAGTGACCCGTTATCAGTTCTTCAAAAGTATCCCAAATTTTTAGAACATCCTCTAAAAGGCATCAAATTTATGGTCAAGTAACGGTGCCCGGTACTTTGTCCTTAAATTATTTTACCTTAGGACATCTTGCCTGAAAGACATTGTGCCTCAAGGATATTAATGTATAAATAAATGAGGTTTCATTCATTGTTTATTTTTGGTCAGAATTAGTGTTCCCTTTCAATTTCAAAATTCATTGAACAATAGATCCCTAGGTTTGGAAGAATTTGTTAGCTATTAACTGATTTTTGTGTTCTTTTATGCTTCTTCCCATATGAATGATTGTGCGATATAATAACGACATGACTAGGGATCAGTGAGAAAATGGATTCTTGTCCTCTTGGAAACGGAGCGTAAGTAAGATGTAACTAAAGGAATATCAATCTTTATAAGACGATTGAGAACTACAATCCAGTTTAGTTGAGTCCCACTTTTAAAATCCATCCCCCTCGCGACGTTTTGAAGGTTAAATCAGTATGATTGATGCTGAAACTAGACTGGAAAGAAGAAATGGAGATAAACACTAGCTTGGCCGTGATTCTAGGACTCACACACACACAGACATTTGTATTTAATATATAGATAGCCAATTTTGAATTTCTTATTTCTGATAGAATTAAACTGAACAACATAACTATACTTTTTCACCGACTAATTTTTAGTTGAGAAAAACAATTTTTTTTTTCAGAATAAATACTTATAAATTAGATATTTCTTTATGCGTAGTAAATCCAAAGCATTTTTTATTGTGCGAGTTTTTTTGTAGTTGTGAATCTGAAAAGTGTTTTTCTTTTTCCTTATTTTTCAAAGCATTAATCTCTGTCTTTAAGCTCTTGAGGAGATAATATTCTGGGGCTAAGAGACTAATTTAGTCATTTGCAGATTATACAAAAATATTTTGTCTCTTCTAAAAAAGATATACCCTCCACCCCCCCAAAAAAAAATATATATATACTATATCTGTATATTTTTTGGTTTCTTTTTTTTTAACATGTGCATGCCTTTGTCCTATCTTATCATTTCCTGTTTCTCCCACCTCTGTTTTAGCTGCTGCTGATAGATAAATTTCTCTCCTCGGAAGCACTTTGGGCATGTTAAAAAAATAAACCTAAAAACAAAATGGTAAGCCTGACAATTTGAAGATTGTTTAGAGTAAACAGCTTAGCTGTCATGACGGTTCATTAGATCAGCTGTGTGAGGAGGAAGAGAAGGATATAAAGAAGGATATATGCAAGAATTAATTCCTCAATTCGACTCTGAGTCCAACAATGACTTACAATTATAACTCTGCAACATCTTCCCAGGGTTATGCTCCGTCTTTTATGTGTTCACACTAATATTAAATCAAGTTTTGAATATAATTTAATGTAGTAGGAAATGAAGTTAACTACTTAAGAGTTAAATAATAATGACGACAAGTGAAGATAATATAAATCATTCGTCCGATTACCAATTCCATAAAAACGGGAGAGTTAAAAAAATGCACCGAATTATCATCACTCTATACATAATGTATATTGTATCCCCCTAGGAGCAACTTAGGATCGAGCCTAGGCAAACTGAGTGTAATAGAATAATTCCTTGCGACTAAGTTGTCCATTGAGCTACGTTGCTCCATTAGGATGAGTAATTATAACTCCACAACAAATCCTGAGGGGCTCTCTCTATCTTTTATGAGTACACAAAAAAGTTCAATCCAATTTCAGATATGTATATCAATGATAGCTTGTACATAGTAAGACAGAAAACTCACTCCTATGGAATTAAATAATAATGATAAGAGTTTCTGAAAATAAAATTTCACTCTTCAGTTTGCCAGCGAAAAAAAAACAAAAAACAAAAAAAGGTGAGTTAAAAAAGGCTACCGATTAACATCACAACATATTAGGGTCTGTTGGATATATACAACACATTAGAGTGATCGTTTTTTGATAAATAATATAGGTTAAATTATTGGTCCCATTTTACATCCAAATAGACACCAATGGTTTACTATTTCTCTTAATATTTAAATATCTATATATATTAAATATAAATGTCTGTGTGTGTTTGTCCTTCAATCACAGCCAAACTAAAGGATGGATTTTGCTGAAATTTTTTACGTAGGTACTTAAGGCTCCAGAAACGATTCTGGTAACAATTTTTTTGGTCTTTGGGACCATGGGGGCTTAAAGTAGCATTTTTTATCACTTTGTCGGTACAACCTGAGGCCGGGGGTGTATTTTGGATATTAGAAAAGTGCTTTGATGCTCAGGGAAATGACGGTGGAAGAATTTCACACGCCTCTGATACCAACAGCTTTTATGCACAGCCCGTGGACGGTATTCTAGCATATTATAAGGGGTTCTCGGTGCTTAGAAATGCGGGGATAGTAGAGTTTAAATTGCATTGAGACCTATACAATCTCAGAACTGTGGCGTATTTTAGGATATTAAGAATATTCCTTGATACTCAGAGAAGGGGCGCCAGAGAAAATCTACTTGCTTTGAGCCCAGCAGTTCACCTGCATAACCTGTGGGCTGGGTTAGTTGTAAAATATTTGAAGGGTTTCTTGTTGTCTAGAAATATGGCGGAGGTAGAGTTAAAAATGTATTTGGGCCTAGCACTTCATTCATTAATTTCTTAATTTTTTTTTTTTTTTAATGTCCCAGGCAATGCCAGGCAAGCTTATTCTAGTTAGTGATTAAAATAGAGTTATTATTCTCATAAATCTTTGTTATTTAAGTACCCAAAATCGCCGACATCAATAATACTGACTTTATATGGAAACGCTCAATTGAGAGTTGTATTAATTTAATGTTGAAAATCGATTGATTGATTTATTATCATCGACTAATGACTTTGTGTATTATGTACACGTCTGTAGTAAACAAATGTTTTTTTTCTGGTTATCAGTAGTTTTAGTGAGAGTATAGGAAACAAGTCTTTGTATACAAAATGTTATGTACCTTTGAATCGTATGGACATGATTGTTTTATTTTTAACCCACTCCATGTACGTACGTACTACTTGGCATTTACAATCAATGCATGATCCGGCTACTTTAATTCCAACAAGTGGTTCTGGTTATGTAAATACGTAAAAAATATTCCTTTTGAAAGAAATAAATAATCAATTGTTGTTGTTTTTTTAATACAGAAAGATTAATAGTGATGAAGAACATTCAGTAATGCAATTAGCTCCTACAACACATCGTTACCTTTATTGTATCTCGTAACCTTTTCTTCTAAAAGAAATATAAAATAAAAAAATCCCTTGAATGCCCGTTTCTTCGAATTATTCTTCACTCACTATGGGTCTATCACGAGTGATCTTGTGTTTAAGAAGCATGAAATAAGAATGCATGAGAGAATAGATCCATGAAATGAAGTATTAAAACAATCTATATTGGCAAAACATACTATATTGTACAAATATGCTTTAAAATCAATTTCAAATGGGCTTAATTCATTATCCAAGTTGATGAAAAGTAAGATTATCTATACACTTTTGGAAAGAGGAATATTTTTATGGGGACCAAAGAGTTGGTTTAATCAGGAGTTGTTAATACAGATAGAAACATAAAGCTTCATGTAATTACAAATTGAATTATATATATTTTCATTTCATCAATTATACAGGGTGTCCACGATAAATTGGAACTATCTTAAAATTCAACCTGCTTGATAAAAATGGAATTTGGAGTGTATTTGTTAATATGAGAAAGTTAGACATGATATTAAACAGTAAATTTATTCAACATGTCCTCCCTCAGCAGCCACCATCTTCTCCATCCTGCCCCTTAAGGATTTACATACCCTGATGACTTCCGTGGAATCGACAGCATTCCACTCCCTCATAATGGAGCCCTTCAGGGCCGCGATGCTCTTGTGGCTGACCTTACGCACCTCCCTCTCCAACTTCCCAACCAGTAGTAATCACACGGATTTAGGTCGGGTGAGTTGGAGGGCCAAGTGTTGCGATCCCAGAAAGTGATGTCGTGGGAGTTGAAGAGGTTAGTGGTCCTCATGGCGATGTGTGCGGGCGCTGAGTCTTGTTGGAATATGAACTCCCTCCCAGCGCCCGTATCCTTCATCCAGGGGATGACGAACTCCTCCATGACTTTGCAGTACCTTATCGCGTTAACCCTTTCCTTGGGATTGAAGAAGAAAGGAGGCATCACCTCACCGGTGCGGCAGATGACACCCAGGGTCATCACGGAGGCCGGGAAATTTGTGGTGAAGACCTCTTCTCTCTCCTTGGCAAGCCACCTGTCATTCTGGACGTTGTAGCTTTTGTCGACAGTCCAGTTCTTATTGTCGAAGAAGAAGATGATTCTTCCTCCATGGCTCTTCAGGTCATTGAGGAGACGCTTACCGTTGGTGAGCCTGGTGGCCTTCATGGATGTCGTGAGGATGTGTTGTTTGGCCATTCGGTATGACCTGTACCCGAGGTCCTCATTCACAGCCTTGGAGACCAGGTGATTGCTCACTCCACGGTTCTTGGCCGACCTAGACAAGGAAGTCCCCTGCAAAGCCTTGATGGATTTCCGGAGGCCTTCAAAGAAGCGGGGAGTGCCGCTTCGGTCACTTCTCATGTTGTGGGCCTTGCAACAGACCTTCCCACCAACCTCCCAGGCATTGAAGACCCGGTACACCGTGGTCTTGGGGCAGTTAAGAAGCTTGTAGATAGCAGAGGGATTGTGTCCCGCGCACGCCAATTCGAGGATGGCGTCTCTCCTTGCTTGTTCCATGATGACTATTGTTTGTTGTCAAAACAATTGTGGTGGAAGTTATAGTGTATTGTTCACGCAACCTTTTATATTAGTATGATTTAACCCCGAATATCCACATTATGGATCTGGATGAAGTTTAAAGTAGTTCCAATTTATCGTGGACACCCTGTATACAAATTACAACTAAAAAAATCTTCATCATATACTAAACATATTTCTAAGTCAATGGCATCAAACATTACCCCATTTGTCATTAATAAAAAATAAATAAATTGATTGATTAATATCTTAATATCCCAATAATTAAAGTCATTTAAACAAAAGAGAAAATGAAAATTCCATGTAAAAAAATAACTTTTACACATTTGTGATTATTTTTGACTTTTTGTTCTCTCTTCAAAAATAAAAAAAATAATGATGACGGCTTTAGTAAAAAAAAGAGATCACATTTAGGGGTAATATATTTATCACATCCAGTTGTTGACGGAGGGAGAAGGGGGGTACCCATTAAATTAAATAAATAAATCTATGATGGGGGATGGAGGGGTATGAGATATTTGGGAGTTTGTACACGCATGGTAGATGGTGTAACCCACTCTTATTCTTTGAATGTTTGTTTCTTCTGTATTGAAACCCCCTCATACTGAGAAACAATACACGCTAAAGCCTTATTCGTCAAAATTATGGAATTCACGCTAATATAGTATTTATTACATACATATATACTGTAAAATGTTAAATGACGTAAAATAACAACTCTAACATTTAAAAAACACTGTTTATGGACTACATTATCTATTGTGTTGTTGTAGTCGTCTCTGTATAAACATTCAGGGGTAGGAGGAAAGCAGATATTATTTATTTATGTATACTTCCATAAATAACTGTTCCTACATATATATAAATCCGTTGTCCTTCATCAATCGATAATCATTTTTCAACTGGGTCGACGCACAAACAAACTCATTATTACGATACTATTTAAAGGGTCTTCGATGCGTTGGATTAATACTCTTTCCACACAATTAAGATTACCTACGAAGGGGCATTAGGGTCCACGCTCAGCCATAAGGATGTTTGTATCAATGTTATTGTAAGAATGATATACAACAAAGGAAGTCGTGGAGTAAACTAACTTTTTTTATCCACTCGACTGTTTAAAGGAATAGTACAATTTGGAAATAATTAAAAATATTGGTAGATGATAGCTTTCTGTATTTTACTTATTGCCAACTGATAATTATTATTGAGATTTCCCCTTTCTTTTTGTTTAAAAAATTTGTCTGAACAGGTCGTCTAGTCTAGCAGTTTTATTGATTTGTAACGGTCATTTTATCTCAAAAATGAGCTCAAATAAGTCATATTATCCGGGTAAATAATTATGGGTAGGTATCAGGTGAATCGACAGCATTGAAGCAATTCCCATAAATGATTCTGATACTTCAAAAAAGGCCGATTATTTCCGATTCCAATGCATCAGTACACCCCTCATTTTGACACTTTTTCGAAGATGGAATCTGGTTGGGAAGAGTAGGGTTAGAATTACTTATAAGTTTAAAAAATGACCTGTCAATCATTGATTCTTCGATTTCCATGGATTTCATGCTTCATGCTGTGTTCCTAATTAGAGAAATGTGTTGTTTTATTGATGTAAGGAGTATGCATTTGTAAAAAAAATATATTGGTTATCTGATATACTTAATATCGAAAAGGTTTTGTAGATGAGTGAAACTGTGATCAGTTCTCAATGTACTGGACTCCAAAACATCCATTAACCCCCCCCCCCCCCATTTTTTTTAAAATCAGTAATCCCCCTCTGTCAAACTAGATGTCATAAATATATGACGCCTAAACGTGTTCTCTTTTTATTTTTTTACTAAAGCTGTCATCCTTATTCTTTTATTTTAGAAGAGAGAACAATAAGTATAAAATAATCACTAGTGTTTGACAGACGAAGAGTAACTCTGAGGATTTGATGTGCAGTTATAAGTTTCAGTCCTTGTTGGACTCGGAGTAGTATTGTGGATCTACTGCTTATATCATTGCTAGGTACTACTGATGGGACGATTCGGATGCGAATTTTTTAAGTAAAAATTCCCTGTGCCATGCTGATTCTTTAACATTTGCAAAAATATAATTTTGCTCTAAATTTCTAAGAATTACAATAGCAAAAATAAATGACCTTCCTTTATTTAATGTAAAAATTATTTACATTAAAGAAAGTAAGGTGATTTATATTCCCGGCAAGCATTTTCCGAGGCGAATTTTCCTTAGGAGAGTAATTCTATGGCAAAATTTCCGGGGCAAATTTTCTCGAGGCGAGATTTCCTAGATCCAATAATAATACATAAGAATCAGAACCAGAAATTAAACATTATTTTCACGATGTCAATGCCGATTCCGATTACAGAAAAAGCACCCGATTCTACGATTCCTGACTCCGTGTAATTGTCCCATCACTAAGAAATACAGAGTGGGATTATTTTTATTTCTTTTCTAATAGCTGACTGTAGCTAATCTAATGAAATGGCATGACAGCTAAGCTGCTTTCTTCAAGAACATTTTTCAAATTGACAGCATTATTATGTTCATTTTTGGTTTCTTTTATTTTTACATACCGGTGTATAGTATTATTTGAATCTCTGGTTGAAAAATTCCATGACTCACATCCCGATTTAGGAATTTTCATTGTGAGCGAGACATAGTTGGCAGAAGCTGTCAAGATAATACCTCTCACTTCATCTTCCCGAATAGGCTGATAGTTAGTTATTCGGCTGGCGATGAGGGCTTTACAATGAAGAATAGCAAAGTCCAGAGCCCTTGTTACCTCAGAAGTTCCACCCTTCTTCTTTGAAATTCTAAACGGAACAATACATTTGCCATATTTTTCTTCCCAAACCATCAACCCTTTTAGATTTAGAGATACAAATATTTTAGGATATAGATGGCAGGGTAGTCCACAAACGCATGAAGTGTGTTATCATATATTTTTCCACAGTCCTTGCAGGGCCTAGGATATTTAATACAATCTGTGGAAATTTGTAACTGCACGGTAAACTTTTTATCGTCATTTATTCCCCTCAGAGAACATACGATTTTTCTTTTCCAACCCATAGGGAGGCCCAAATGCTTACTATGCAGCTTCCAGAGTCCATTCACAGCTGCATTAAAATGTAGAGGGGCCATCTTAACGTCCCACGGGCATGGCATTGAATAATATTTTGAAGAATTAACAAGTGGAAATTTTATTCAACCATCGTTGAGCAATTCTTCCGAATTTAAATTATGAACTGTTAAAATATCTCGTGTGATTGCGTCATCATTTAAAATTGAGGGGTACTTTAAAATTCTAAAAGAAAAAGTTTAATTTATATTTTGTCGAATTATATCAATGGTTGAGTCATTTCTAAATGCAGGGGCGAACATTCAAATTATTCTCTGAGCAGAGTCCCAAACTGGAGAGATTAAAGACGTAATTTTGTTGCTAAGATTAGTTCCCACCATAAGCCAAAAGTTCATATTTTTCAAGGTTTTACGTATTATGAGATTTCTACGAGTTTTGAACATATTAGGACAATATTGCTAAAAAATACTACTTTAAGTAAGAATGAGAAGTGGGTCACACTTAAACATTAGGTGGGCCGCTTAGTGGCCTGTGGTCCATAGGTCGGACATCCCTACACTAGATTAATCAGTTGCTTACAATAAAATTGTTCATCTTAATGATCAAAATTGCTTGCAATGAATTGTTTGAACATCAAATTACCCATAATCATTTCACCTGACAACGTAAATGAAGTTTAAATCACCATTTACCCCTCTATTAGAAATTTTATAGATTGCCTGGGCATATCGCAAAATGCCCAATTTTCCACATTGCCCGAAATATATGTATAAATAATCTTGCAGACACCCTTGTACCGAGAAAGTGTGGGCAACAACTTAGCATAGCCCTGAAAATGGGCTGTCTAGTAAATCTTGTAGAACTAAAATGACCCTAAATATTGATCCTAAGCAACAAAGGAGTGGCTCAAGAAAAAGCAAATTAAGTTGAAGGAGTTACTTAGCGAGTTGCCAGACCTCCAGTCCACAAAAAATCATTATTAGTAGCAAACATACAAAATCACCAAGGGATCAAATATTTTAATTAACTACGAACTGATTTTTTGTTCTTATTTTATGTTTCTTTTAGAAGAAAAGGTTACAAGAGATAACAATGTGTTGTAGGAGCTAATTGCTTTATTGAATTTTCTTCATTACTATTAATCTTTCTGTATTAAAAAACAAAAATAATTGATTATTTCTTTCTTTCAAAAGGAATATTTTTTACGTAATTACATAACCAGAACCACTTGTTGGAATTAAAGTAGCTGGTTATGTATTGATTGTTAATATCAAGTAGAATGTACTTACTTGAAGTGGCTTAAAAATAGAACAATACGACTCAAAGGTACTTAACATTATGTACACAAAGACTCGCTTCCTGTACTCAGACTAAGACCTCTCATAACAGGGAAAAACATTTATTTACTACAGACGTGTACATAATACACAAAGTCATTAGTCGATGATAATAAATCAATCAATCGATTTTCAACATTAAATTAATCCAACTCTCAATTGAGCGTTTTCATATAAGGTCAGTATTATTGATGTCGGGCATTTAGGTACTGAAATAACAAAGATTTATGAGAATACTAACTCAAATTTAATCACTAATTAGAATAAGCTTGCCTGGCATTGCTTGGGACATTAAGGAATTAAAATTAATTAAGAACTCTTCTACTTAATATATATGTATAAAAGACAATCAAATTTTAAGAATTATTTTAATGTTGTTTTTATAAGTATGAGGATGCTCATATATTGGCATTATATAAGCACTCTTCTTTCTTGCAATGATAAAGTAGTTATTTTATTCTGGGTCAAACGCCTAACATGGAGTCTCGCAGCCGCTTCTCTGAGCCTCAAGGAAACCTCTTAAGAATTCAAAAAACACCGCAGCTCTCAGATTGTACAGGTGAAGTGTTGTGCCAAAATACAGTTAAAATTCTGTTCCTAAACGACAAGAAACCCTTCAAATGTTCTATAATACAACCCAGCCCACAGGTTATGCAGGTGAACTGCTGGGCTCAAAGCAAGTAGATTTTCTCTGGCGAATCTTCTCTGAGTATCAAGGAATATTCTTAATATCCTAAAATACGCCACAGTTCTGAGATTGTATAGGTCTCAATGCAATTTAAACTCTACTATCCCCGCATTTCTAAGCACCGAGAACCCCTTATAATATGCTAGAATACACCCTGTCCACGGGCTGTGCATAAAAGCTACTGGTATCAGAGGCGTGTGAAATTCTTCCACCGTCATTTCCCTGAGCATCAAAGCACTTTTCTAATATCCAAAATACACCCCCGGCCTCAGGTTGTACCGACAAAGTGATAAAAAATGCTACTTTAAGCCCCCATGGTCCCAAAGACCAAAAAAATTGTTACCAGAATCGTTTCTGGAGCCTTAATTACCTACGTAAAAAATTCAGCAAAATCCATCCTTTCATTTGGCTGTGATTGAAGGACAAACACACACAGACATTCATATTTAATATATATAGATATTTAAATATTAAGAGAAATAGTAAACCATTGGTGTCTATTTGGATGTAAAAATGGGACCAATAATTTAACCTATATTATTTATCAAAAAACGATCACTCTAATGTGTTGTATATATCCAACAGACCCTAATATGTTGTGATGTTAATCGGTAGCCTTTTTTAACTCACCTGTTTTTTGTTTTTTTTTTTTTTTTCGCTGGCAAACTAAAGAATGAAATTTTATTTTCAGAAACTCTTATCATTATTATTTAATTCCATAAGAGTGAGTTTTCTTTCTTACTATGTACAAGCTATCATTGATATACATATCTGAAATTGGATTGAACTTTTTCGTGTACTCATAAAAGATAGAGAGAGCCCCTCAGGATTTGTTGTGGAGTTATAATTACTCATCCTAATGGAGCAACGTAGCTCAATGGACAACTTAGTCGCAAGGAATTATTCTATTACACTCAGTTTGTCTAGGCTCGATCCTAAGTTGCTCCTAGGGGGAAACAATATACATTATGTATAGAGTGATGATAATTCGGTGCATTTTTTTAGCTCTCCCGTTTTTATGGAATTGGTAATCGGACGAATGATTTATATTATCTTCACTTGTCGTCATTATTATCAAATTGCCCTTGTACTTAAAATATGTTGTTGCATCGTTATATAATCATATTTCCATAGAGTAGGCAATAAATGAACAATTAATGGTGATAATTATATATTTTTCTCTAATTATCCTACTTTATTCTTCATTAATTGTTCAAGAAAAAAAAAATTGTACGAATATTTCCCATTTAAAGGGATTTTCAATACACATGCTTTGATTTAATTCAATTATCACAGTTTATCATTGTCCCGAGGTTGTATTCTAGGCAAGTTTCAAGCCTTTTTTTTAATGTCAAAGTTGTTTGGTGAAGTTCCATGAAGATTTATTGGAAATTTGTTCATTTTATAAAGTAAAAATATCAACGATGAACCCTTAAGATGACGTTGCCTTTAATTATGATGCAATTTATGGCATCAGTAAAGACGTTCTATTAGTAGAACTTTTCATAAATCTCCCTATTTATGCTTATATCCTTATAATATGCAATTTCCCTAAAAATCCCCGGTTCTTGAAAAATAAGGGAAACCTGAAAATTTCCCGGTTCTAAATTATTGAACAACATTTAGAATTTTGCTGAAGTTATATTTTACTGATGAAAGATGTATGTTTTTTTGAATTTTAAAAACTCCTATATGATTGTTATTAGCCTAAAATACTGGAGAAGATTACACGTACAAAGACTTGGAAGCTCAACCGATTCCTCTATCTTAATTTCACCTTGAAATGTTAAGTAATCCATATTCAAACGGACTTATAATGTATAGTTTTGTACTAGTGAGGTAATCCCGTGGGATATAAGAAAAGGAAGCAAAAAATCGACGTCTGATAACAAAATTTCTTTGTTTTTGTATTTGGGTTTCTACACTAGTTTACATAAAACTATGTTGCCTTTTGATAAATAATCTATTTTTTTACTCAAAGATATATAACAATCATGTCAAAATCCACTTAGTTATAGAAGAAAATAATAATTAGAAAGCCAATTGCGTAGTTCATTTTTTCCTAATGAATACATACAACCACATAAATAGAGCTGGGGAATTGAATTTGAGTCATATGTAGGTCTTATTTGTCCTACGTTCTTTACCCATCAAATAATATCTGGAATATTTTTCTGAAGGTTGTAAATATGAGCATACCGCGCCAATTAGAGCTCCATAAAACAATCATTTCTTGCAATCGATGTTGAATTATGAATAACAAAATCTTTTAAATTTTATCAGCTTTCATACGCTCTATTATTATTGGTTACAATACGTCAACAAACAACGACAATGGAGGTAAAAAAGCAAGAGATTGAAGATCTTCTCTGAATTATTGAGCGGTGTGGCTTGAGGTGGCCCCCAGGAGTACCAAGAGGTAATGAAAGAGGTTGTGAAGCCCAGGTTTGATACCAACTACGCAAAAAGGGATTTCTAATTGCCAAAAGGAATCATCACCTCTTCATTAGGCCATAACAACTCAAGCTTGTTGCAGAGAAAACCTCACCAATTTCTGGCCACCAAACTTGTGGTCCCTCATCACCAAAATGTTCGCCAGTGCAATACAGAATATGGGGCTTTGTGGAGAGCAAGGATTGCAATGTCCCCTACCTCAAAATTCATTCCCTGACGGGATCCGTATAGAAAGAGTGGGCTGGTCCAATGACTACGTCATCAAGGTGTACAAGGCCTTCAGGCCCAGACTGGAGGCCATTGTAACCGCTGAAGGATATAATATTACCTTCATATCATAAGGTAAAATTATAATATAAAAAGATACTACGGGGTTAATCTTATCTTGCGTTACACATTTATTATTTTCAATCCAGAATGATATTCGTTTAAAATCACGGAAGACAACAAGACATTTTATCTCTGAACAGAGCAAGCTGAGAGGATTGGAAAAAGCAAAGAAGATTCCCAATTTTCCTTCAAATTCAATTTTTAATAATTTTTTTCAATATTAAAAAATTAGAGAGCATACCAAACAACGCTGTCCCCTTTCATCTTTCAAAAAAAAACTAATAATCCAAATGTTGTGGACAGGTGTACCAACAGAACAAATACAGTTGAAATCAAAATTGTCATGTTGCCTGAGAAGGTTTTGAAATTAAATATAATTAAGGCAATTATTTAACTATTTGTAAGAAGGAATGAATATTTGTAAGGGAGGAAAAGTTCAGAAATTAAATTAAAACCAAATCACGTATCAAACCAATTCATTCTTGCTGATCAAATTCTAAAGTTTCAAAGTCTGGTTCATTTCTTTTTTCAATGTATCCCAAATTTTCTGGAAAGGGATCATATGTTTATACCGTAATTTCATCAGATTGAGGGATGGGTCTTGTTACTGAAAACATATTTGGATTTGGTATTTCTTCTTACATTTATTTAAAATTTAACATAACTTACAACTGTGAAAATCAGATGATTTAGATGAAAAGAAAATACGATTCAACTCTTCAAATATATTCACAATGAGTTAAGGACCAAAGGCAGATAGAGGGAATCGAAGGAAAATTCATTTGAAGAAAACTACGAGGCTTCATAACAGAGTAGAGTCGACTCCTGCCTTGGGAAGAAGATTCCAGGATTGAAATAATGAAGAGATCCATTTACGATGAGTACTGAATTTCTATATCTCAAATATAATTATTTATTACTTTATTTGAATTTGTACGAAGCGCACGGTATTATATATTGACATTATCTTATTGTGATATTGTTTATTAATTATTATAATTTATTACAAGGTATGACGTCATTTAGGATACATTGAAAATTTTTATTAAGATAATGAATGCTGTATATTTGCTAGTACACCCCTCTCCCCTAAAAATTGATAGCTCAAAAAATACAAAATCGAACCAAAATCCTTGGATATGCATATTTTTAAAATAGGAATTTTTTTAAATAAAGCATGAAATATATTTCTATAACATAAGCTATCTTATTCCTTATCACTATGAATGATGAATAAGTTATAAGGGTCTAAAGAAGAGTGTCGTTTATCAACATTTCCCCGTCTAAAAAAGGAAATATGTCGAGTTCAGAACAAGATACAGAATCAATAAAAACATTTTTATAATAATAAACAACCCTTTTTCATCAGTTCTATTCCTTTTACTTCAATTCGGTAATGGTCTTAATGATGAAAAATGACTTTGCACAACAGTAATAGTCCCAAATTACGATAATCTCAGATATCTCAGGATTCATATAATAAAGAGAAAAAACAGAGATCAGTATTGGATTCTGTGCTCAGAGATAAATTAGATTATTGTCTTCGATTCATTAGTACAAAATTACTATAATCTCATATATTTCTGAGACCTGACGTACTAGATAAAAACTGAGGTCAGTCTTGGATTCTGCGTTAAAAGATAAATTATATTCTTGGCTTCATGTCATTGGTAGAAATTTCGTGTCACTTAGATCAATATTGAGTATAAAATATGTTTAAATTTTAATCCTTCCGCATCTAAAATATTAATTAATTATTACAATTAGTCAATTTTTTAATTTCGATATATTGAATTTCAAAACATTCTCACTCAACCTGACATCAAATATTTATTAAAGTTAAACCGAAAAAAATCAATCAAAACCGAACTTTTTTTTACGGCAAATCTTTTGTCTAAGTAATAGAAGACCTTTCTTTAGTTTTAGCTGTAATACTATGCAATATAAAGGTATATAAAAAAATATTAGCTTATAAATAAAAGCCTTCATTTTACGTAATTTTGTATGATTAGAGAAATTTTGTTGGAAATTTATTCAAGGTAACTTACTAAATATTCAATTTTTCGAATGCTGGAAAGTTTTTAATAGTTTTTATTTTCTTTAATTTTCATCTTTAGAGTCATTTTATTACAAGACATGGCTCTGAATCGAAATTATACTCAAAAACGTTATTTTTAAAACGTATAACAAACGGGGATTGAAAATTTTCATTGTACTTTTGGTGTTCTATACACTAAATAACTGTAGGAAATGTGGGTTTTAGGAGGTGGGGGAACGACATTTTTTAGGGACTTTTTTGCCGCGGATTTAGCTTCTTCCACGAATGCTGTTTTTATAGATTCAATAGACTCAAAAGGGGTTCCACGGAGCTTAATCAGGTGAATATGTGATCGATCGATGGTATTTATTGGGTGTTAGGCTTTGAATCACTCGCTATCGATGGCGGGTTATTGTCGTTATTTTTCCATAATTATCCCTTAAACTGGTATGACGATTTGGCAACACAATTTCCTTCTTTGCGTCGATGTTCAGTTCGGTGGAACAAAACGAAGGTTCTCCATAATGCAGCATGTCTTCGACAATCTCACGGTCCTCTTTGAACACTTTGTACGCACGGTTTTTTTGATAAAACTGATTTATTCAAAACATTTTTGTACATTTTCAACGTTTCATCACATAAAATTTCGTTCGGAACACAAAATTCAAGCCAAACTCCTTGTTCAATATGTTTGTTCATTGTAAAAATCGTGGACCACTAGTGAGGTAGACTGACTTATCCAGCTGCTGTAAGCAAAATGGTCGACAGATCGCGCACAAACTTGGCATCATAATGAAAAACAAACATAAGAAAAAAAAAGTGTTAAAATACATTCAACGCGGGCAATTTAAATGAACAATTCCCCGTACTTTTTTGATAGAATGTAACATATCTTCAAAAACAATCTAGATGATATAGTCCGGTTGGGAGTCCTATTAAATAAAACTATTAAGTAGTCAAACATTTAACAATATTTATCCATTTTGATTCGCTACTCTTTATATAACTCATGGCTGAAAAGTCCCGATATTAGCAGAGAAAAAACGTTTTTTAATTTCAAAATTGGCTCTTAAAAAATATTTATATTTTTTTATTCACTTTATGGACTGGAGTGAGTCCCCATAACACCTTTCAATACATAGTTTAGCTTAAACGGTATTTTTTCCCATCAAGTATAAGGAATTTGTACAAGTTGTAACCAACGAATTAAATGAATAATTTTGGTTCATTAAAATCCGAACGCCTTGAATTTTAAACTTGAACAAGATAATATTTATTAATTAACAATAGAATTTGAACTAAATTATTTAAATAAATAGATGTGTGTCTCAGCTCTCTTAATCATTAATGTAGTCGTCCTTAGCGGCAGTGATGGCTTCCAGGGGGTGGCAGAAGGCCTGTTACCCGTTGCATATGTATTCATCTGTCATGGCGTCCCAGTGCTGGCTGAAAATGGCTTGAGGGCCTTGGTATTTAGATGATGAACATTGCAGGCCTTCCCCTTGACATGCACTCAAAAGGTGTAGTCGAGACAATTGGCATCAGGGCTCTAAGGGGGCCAAAAGAGTCATTCCAAAGAAACCATTAAATAATGTTATTTATTTGAACCAATTCTACATCTCAAATGCCCAAGCCCATATACCTATTACTCTAATATTTTTAAAGAGTCTTGCAACAAATGAAATGGGTTCCTTTCTTTGCTAGTGTCACTTTTTTGATGCCTTCCTGGATGTCTGGTATGAAATCTCGAGATCTCTTGCATGGGCCCTTATGGACTTGAGATATGAGCTGTTTTCTTTAACCCCTTCGGATCCAATTTGGCCTTTTTGACAAAGCCCTTCTTCCTCTACAAACTTTCGGCCTTGCTGAAGGTGTAAACGGTGGTCATGGAGACCCCCAACTGCTTGGAGTGCACGAATGGAAATTCGTTGATCACGTTCATGGGCCATTTTCTCGGCTTGTACGTAAGCTAAAGAGCTCATGTTTCTTTTGTTTTGTAATTAAGTGCTTATGCTTATATATGTCGAAAAATGAATTAATTCCACGTGCTCAACCTTAATTAATAATTGAATTAGTAAGTGTTCAGATTTCAATGGACCAACCCCGTACTTGCTATGAGAATAATACCATAATTGAAAATTCCATGGAATATCTGTAGAGTAATGGTGTCATTTTTGACTATTTTAATACAAATTACTAAGATATCCGTATTTTGTGGCACATTATAAAGTTCAAATGCCTGCAGTTACATTACTCATAAATACATAAAAACATATCAAATCATTCCCTGGTAAGTAATTTGTTTTTTTTATTTAAAATTTATAAATTAAAAGTTTCATCAAAATAATAATTGTAGTTAGAAAAATGTGAACAGCACTAATCTTTGTTGAAATTTCTATTTTAGATATTTTAAAAATGTTAAACACAATATATTCTGCCCCTTTTTACTCTGATATATTTTTGTATATTATTTTTTAAATTTCTGACTCTATAGGCAAATGTTAAAGTCTCCTTACCCGGTAATCATTTAGAGCTGCATTTTTTTGTATGTTTCTCCTGGGAATTGAGAAAAAAACAACAAAAAAAACATAAGGAATATTTTCTTATGTATTTTATTTCTATATGACAACTGTTTCTAAGAAATATAATAAATGCCAACAAAAATTAAGGCCTTTAAAGGGCACGAAAAAGCAAAGGGGATATTGACGTACTAAACACAGCATGGATTAAAATTAAATTTGTCATATACCGATGCTGTGGTGAGCCATTGAGAGTTGACTCACTAAAAAGTGGGGAATCGGAGAAAAAAGGTTAAGAACCACTGCTCTATATAATAATTAAAAGTTGGCAAGAAGAAAAATACAGAATACTAGATACCATATGTTTTTGTTTTTTCGAAGTTGTCCTTTCCCTCTTGACAATCGAGGTTGAGAGGGCATAAAATAGCTAGTCGTGAAAAAAAAATGGCTATTAGCGGAGTGATTAAAAAAACAGTCATGTGTTTTCATGTTTTTCAAAATACTTTATTAATAACTTTTGTCAGTTTATACAATCACTAGTAGAAGAAATAAATAATTTATCATCATTAATTATTTTTATTTATGTTACTGAGAAGGAATAAGATAGAATTCTCCTGATATTAAATTTTGAAGGTCAAAAAATTGACGTTCCAGCACTTGAGGCATAGAAAAAAAAGCAAACATAATAATATATTATCTTCAAAAATGATAAACGCTATTTGTGGACCGTTAACACAAAGCAAGCTAGAATAATTTTACTCCAAATTGTGCGTGGATTACATTTGTATTCCATTATTCGAATCCCCCCTTGGGAGGTTTTTTGCAAAATGTCCAATAGTTTATTCTAACCCAACCAATCTACGTTCAAAGCACTGATAAACACGGTTAGCTTTTTGAAATAAACAAATATGTAATGTAATTTATTTACAGCTGTTTTCATTTATTTTATAAGTTGACTCTTGTACGCTTTAACGTAGCTGACTCTACGTATCAGGCAAGGGCCTTTGTTTAGAATTACCATCATTCTGTGAGTGATACTTATTGCGATAAAATCATCAATTCAATTTGTATAATAATTCATCGATAATATCTGGATGAGAATAATTTACAGTTGGCAACAAGCAAAATGCAGAAGACTACCTTCCATCGTCTGTTTTTTTCCAATTTTTACTTTTCCTTTTAACAGTCGAGGTTGAAAGTGGATATAAAAATGCTGGTCGTGAAACGAAGAAGTAACCGCAAAATCAACAACTGACCAAAAAATATATACTTGATGTTTTTGATATCTCATTCGTTGTTACGAATGTTACTAGGACAAGGCTAGGCAACAAGAAAATGGATGTGAGAAAGCACAGCAGATTTATTAAATAAATTTCTCTCTTTCTATGTCTGGTAACGTCATCTCAACGATCCTTGCTTATTAATACAACATACATTTAAAAAGAAAAAATTTAGATTAATGATATAATTATCATTAAAGTAGTTATTCTAAATTTCTTAAGCGATACTTTACTAAATATAATTTCAAAAGTAAGCTTATAAATTTAACAAATTATCAAACACTAAGAATCAAAATGATGATTACAAACACTGGCTTCATCACAAAATAGTTAGTACAAACTCCAGCTTCATCAGTATTGAATTTCTATTTTCTTCGACAAGCCAAAATCCAAGCCTTTCCTCTTGAAAGGTCTTGAGGGAATCGATTTTATGAAACGCCTCTTGGTGTTCAACAAATAAAAACTCGTTTATATTTCCTTTTTAGTCATTAAATATATGAAAAATAAAAAATAAGTATAATATATTATTCATCAACGGGTGTTACGTCCATGTCTTAATAATTTATAAAAGATGATTTAGAGAATACAGAATATTATCCAGGACTCTCGAGGTTGCTTCTAAGTATTTAGATGACGAAAGGGGAATTTGCTTCTTCTGTCAATGTTCAAAAGAGACAACCAATCATATTTTGTGGGAATGTAAATCTTTATCTAAAATTTATGGGAACGTTATTAAAAGGGTTAGTACATTATTTTTCAATAAACAACTCGGTAAAGAAGATATCTCTCTAATTCAAATAATGAGAGAGTTGATGCAATTATTATTAAAACGCAATATATAGTCTATAAATTACAGGCAGTAAAAGAAAACAACCTTGATGGAATTTTACATATGCCAATCTTTATGAGAATGTTTTATTGAAGATTTAAACTCTTTTATTTTTTTTAGTTCATTGTCACGTTAATGTTATTTATATTTTTTTTTATTTTAAACACTCTTCATTGTGCCATATTTTATAATGGTATTTTTAATTTTCGTTTGTACACATGTTTTAACGAATTATTTTTCGAGTGTTATATCATAATAAGATTGTAAAACTTTCAATTCGTGCCCATAAAAGCCAATAAAATAAAAAATCATAAGTTATGAAATTTAAAAACTTACTTCTAGGATTATATTTAGTAAAAAATCGCTAGAGAAATATCAAGTCAAACAATTTTTTTTACCTTTTAAATTTATGTCGTATTAATAACCAGGGCGCGTCCCAATGACGTACCCAGAAATAGAAAGAGAGAGATGTATTAATAAATCTGCTGTGGTTCATTTGTTGTGAATTGTTTCTAGCTTAACATGAAGAACTAATGACCCTCTAGTTGGAACCCCAGAGGTAAAAATAGGTCTTCCTAATAAGATCAGAGAGGAGCTGGGTCTTAACAACATAAATGATGGTATTACCGAGGATATAATCAACCATCCGATCGTGAGTATGCTACGCGATTCCCTCCCAAGGGTCATCAAACCAACAAAAAACCCCACTTTATCTAAGAGTAGCACTAAATATTAATAATAAAGCAGCAATTAAGGAGGGAGGGAGAAAAAGGCAACCTCCAAAGGATCTCTGCAACACTTTAAATTGCAAAATAAAGGATAGAATGATCGAAAAACAATATGTGAGGTCATTATTTGATCCATATCTCACTCCTAGGCAGTCCTAGCTGAGGTACCAGCTCGCCTTTGGAGTGTATTATATAGAGAGAGACACGCCCTGAAAAGACTGCAGCATAAATAAAACGCTCGCCCATGTTTTTCGTGACTCTAATTATCTAAAAGGAATATGGTTTATAATGGCTGAACGACTCACTCACTACCTAGGGAGAGGGCCCATCCCAGGAAAAAAAAATTCTGGTTTTAATAACATGGCTCTGCCCTTCAGAATTGGATCCAAATCCATTGCAAAACATGATTGCAATGTCCAATTATGAAAGCATTAAACTTCACAAAAATATTGCCAACGCTGCTCTTAATGTATTTGGCTTTTTATCATGTGTACTGTGATTATATTTTTAATTAGATATTTATTTACTAATTTGTAAGACGCCATTTTTATTATTATTATTATGTTTTATAGGTGAGGTTGTTGCTTTTTTATTTTTTGTCTCGCCTCACTTTTTTCGTTTTCTTTTTAAGATTGTTTAATTTCTAATATGAAGGGTTTTATTTACTATCTTGACCCCGAATCAGATGAGAGGTTTATTCTTTTCCCTGCAGCACCTCTGGTTGGGGTTGTTGGTGGGGTGGGGGAAAAAAATTTGATACTAGTGATAGATTTTTATATACATAACATTGTCACTTATTATATTTATTATATATTGGTATGTACACAACTCTAATGTTTGTATATATGTTTATAAGTACGAGTAATAGTCACCTTTAGGTAATTATTAAATAAAATAAAGAAAATATATATAGAAAAAAAACATGAAAAACTAATTAATATTCAACCAAGCAACGTTCTGAACACTGATTCGAGTAAAAGAACCAGAAACATCGACACTCAACAACAAAATGCATACCTGATATTGTGATATCTCACATTGTTGCCTTTATTGTATGTCTCAATCTTTATTGCCAAAAATAGAGGTGTAAAGGCCCAAAATCAGTTGGTAGTTAGCCAGTTTTCCCCCGACTATGAAATTATTATTTAATAATATTTGTAGGAAATTGTTCCCAGTCGTAAAGATAAATAATGATGTAAATCCGGCGTGCTTTTTAGGAGGCTCGCTAATTTGGTAGTATAAAGGAGAACTTTTCTTATCCTTAGCAGTTATCATTATTATTTTTCATTCCTGAGTAGTGAATATCCTTTCCTAAATAGATTCAATTATATTCCAAACCTGTTGGAACGTTCGTGTGTGCTCATATAAGACGGAACATAACCCTGAGGAGTTGTCGAAGAGTTATAATTGTAAGTCTTTTTAGTCCATGTCCCTGTTTATTTCATACTCGCTCTCTTCTTCTCTTGTCACTTGAAAACTTGAGGATCCCTGTGCTCAAGTTCAAACTAATTATCGGGCTTACCCTAATGATAGTCAAGGAATACTAAAAACAACTGGAAGTGAGTCTTAAAATCGCACTCACTTTTTTTCTACAAGAGGAGGCTGACACATTCTTCCTTTGTTTAATAAATTATAATAAAGGAAAGCGTAGTTTACCAAAGTTAATTAACCTTTTTTTGTTATTACTTATTAATTAATTAATAATGGTGTACAAATGTTCTGCTCCTAGATACAAGCAGGTCTATGGCGGCATTACTAAGGATCCGGATGTGAGCTTTCACAAATTCCCCATGAAGGACTCCAAAATTCTAACCAAATGGCTTAGGGCCATCCCAAGAGATACCATTTACTAGACACCAACAGCGAATTCAAGACCATACGGTCTGCATTTTAAAGTGACTGATTTTATTACTGAATCTTTAGATCAATCCCGTGATAAATCAATTTAAGATATCTGCCTCTAAAATAACAAAATGATTCTAGATAGTGCAAAAAAGTGAATTCTTCTCGTCTTATCAATCTGTGATGCCTATATCAGCAAAAAATAAATTAGTGAGTATACTTACTTGTACTTTAGTGAAAAATTGTTTATTTAACAAATATCGAAAGGAAGCTACTGAAACGTAAATAGTTTCCTTATTTGATACAAGTCAACTTGTTCAAGTCGATCCATACAAAGCCGAAGAAAGAATCATTTCTAAAATCTTATCCCATAAAGTATATCAATATGATATACAAATGGAGAACATTATGGGGAAATCTCCCTGCTATATAACTTTCTCTAGAGGATCTTATACGCCAGCAAGGAATAGTATTTATATTGTCGGATAGTTATCACAATCATTATCCAAAAACTTGCTATGTCTGTACATCTCTAAAAATATATAACTATGGCATGACCTTAAATGAGGAAAATAATAAAAGTTAATACTCAACTACCTTTAGTTATCATAATACCTTCAACTAGAAATGAACTTCTTAGAAACTTATGTAGAAGTGAGATACGTTAAAGTCTTTTAGCAATTATCAGAGATTCCTATTATGTCTACAGTTTTGTTTACACTATGTGTAGTCATATTCTTGAATCACTCTACTTTGTGTTGAGGGTATTATTATAGTTTTTAATATTGAGTATTTACCCTGTATTTTATCCAAATTAAATATATATATGCTGAAGATTAAAAGTAAAATAATGTTGTTTACTCTTTATCTATCTTAAGGCAATATATATTTTTGTATGGCTTATACATAGGTAAATGGAATTTTGTTGTCGACAGATTTTAATTTATCCTTTTTTTTTATCATACAATACTCAAAAGATAATGAAATTGTTTTAATTAGTCATTATATTTGTATCAATATATGTACTTAAAGTAATATTATGAAATAAAGGGTGACCCATCTAACGGTTTCATTTTGCACTACCACTTTTTTGACGTCTGACAGCTGTAATAACATTCTCATTGTGTCTAATATTTTGTAAAAAGTATCCAGTTTACAAAATACTTAAGTTTACGCTCAAAGAAAATTGGGAAATACTGAAGACTTACTTCCAAAATGGAGAGTCTTCAAACGAAACTGCAAGAAAATTACGGACGAAATTCGATCGAAATAAAGCGCTTTCCAGGCTGTTTGTGGATAAATTTGCGAAGCGTGTGCGCGAAACTGGTTCGTTAATGGATAAAACAACGCATTCACATGTTCGTCCAGTGCGCTCAATCGAAAACATTGCTGATGTTGCTGAAAGTGTAAGTCAATGGTTACGGTCAATAGTGAGCGCTATCAGGCCATGTTGGAAGGTTTTTTTGTTTCCCCAAATGGAAAAGGAAAACATCGATGACATTTGGTTCCAACAAAATGGCGCTTCGTGCCACACAGCCAACGTTACAGTGGATCTTTTGCGCACTGTCTTCGACAATCGAGAAGCTGCGATTTGACTCCGTTGGACATTATTTTGTGGGAAGCCGTCAAGGATAAATGTTACACCAACCATTCAGAGAATATCAAAAACCATCAACAACTTGCAAATCTGGTCACTGTTTTCTACCTATATTCCTAAAATATCGATAAACTTTTGAACGTTGTGGTGAAAAATTCTGTGTTGCTTACTGAAGACACAATATTTGTCATCATGAATACAACAACAACAACATTGCCAAACTCCAATCGAACTAACAAATGATTGTACCTCCAATATTACATTTTTATTATTACATACGAAATAAAAACTATTTTCATACTTATGTAAAAAAAAGTATATGCTAAATGAATGTCGAAAGTAATATAAATTAAGTTTTAATTTGTCGGGGTATCAAATGAAATTATTAGGTTGAAGGATAAGTATAATTTAGGATAAGTTAAGAAACTGATTAATTTAAGATTGTGATAAATTGCTACGAGTCAGATAAATTTAGCAACTAGTCATTTCTGTTTTTTGCCTTGTGAGCGTGCACGAAACCTCGTAATTACATATTCCCTTAGACAGTAGTTCCCAAACTTCTAGTGGCCATGGCACACCAAAAGACGAATAAAAATTAATTGACACACCTATTTTAATTAAACCAATTATTTGGATTATTATAAGCATTTGCAAATAATGTATGGCTGTCACAAGTCGTACGGCACTCTTGAACTTGCCTCAAGACACGCTGTTTGGGAACCAATACCCCTAAGGACTTAATACGTTCTGATTTGCATTTAGTAATGTCAGTTCTATCAATTTAATTATGTTACTAAAAGTAATTTGAATATTGGGCAGAATTGCCGTTAGATCTAATCAAACATATGTTATATGAAAAATAAATATAAAAATCCATTGGATTGACACCCCTGCACATATTGCATTGTTCCGTACGTAAACAACTTGAGCATGAATAAAATACTTTCGTCAATAATTACGATAGGTATCTTATATTTGAGTAATACATAATAATTAATGGCTATGACCCGTGTATCATCTTAGTGGCCTGTGACAAATAAAAAAAATATTTTCTATGTCCCAGCACGAACATGGGGAAATGAAAAGGAGTGATTAATACAGGGTGGTCTAAAAAGTTTTCGACCTCAACGTGAAGATGGAAGTACTCGTAAATAAAAGCTACTTCCCCATCTAGCATCCGTTGACAGTTAATCACCAAAGTTTAAGCCCGACGCTCAGTTGTTATGTGACAATCGTTTGAGAGAGTGAGTGGATGTGAGTATTTTTTGTGAAATTGACTATCAAGCTGTCATTCTATATTTGTTTTAGAAAGTGTAAACTTTTAAATAAATTCAAACAATAGTAGACCTATAAAAGGTTTTTTGGGTTAAAATTTGACGCGTCTTAGTCAATCCAACTCGGAGTAATTGAGTCAAAAACTAAAAGTGTCTAGTGAACAATTAAAAAACGCAGAATCCTATTTGGACAGATTACAGAGATGATAATATCACAATGAGACATTGTTGAAAAATAAAAATTTAGAAAAAATGTATTGTATCTTCATTAGGTTTGAAACTTTTCAGACCCCCTCGTAGTTAGGGAATGTACACTCCTTAAAGAAAGGTTTTTATTATTCCAAGTAGGAGTACGCAATTGATAAATATATTTGAGGATAATTATACAAATTTATTTCCTGCAAAATTAACACATGATATGCACGTCTAAAATTAAGTAAAACACGTATTGATAGGATAATTAATTAATATAGAATATTGCGAAGGAATGTTTTTAATTAAACTTCCCAGGACCAGCTATGACAAAACCAATAATCACCCCGGAGAGCGCCAGGTTAAGAACTATATAAACAGCCAAGAGAATTTGACGAAACTTGGAAAATGAATCTCCATCCTCCTGACGTTCCTCTTCAAAATCATAGCTTTTACGTGAACTATGAGGATTGACACGATTTGAGACTTCTGGATTCATTTGAGTATAGATTAATTCAAAAGAGAGCAATAAGTGAGTGAGGAAACTGATGATAACAAATGCTGTGATTACATAGTTAGCTTCATCGGGGAGTTTGGCCTTTGTCAAATCAATTGAGAGGAAAATTGTTGCAATAGCTAAAATTTGTGCAGAATTTCCTACAAACCAGTGAGCCCAGTTAAATATCCAACGGTTCTCTGTTCCAGGATGAGGCCTCACTTGAGCCATAAGGGGTTGAACGAGACACAAAATAAATGTGACGATGCCGATAATGGGATGGGGGTTTTCCTGTAGGAATTTCGAACTGTAGTTCCATCCACCAATTTCAATCATTATTACGACCAAAGCAATGATGGTTAGGAGCACTGCACTTATCATTACTGTACGATGACCCAAAAACCAAAAAGGCATGCCTAGAAGCTTCTTATTTTTCCAAGTTTCTTTATAGTAGCGAGCCAAAATAATCCCGATAAAGGAGCATATCATCCATGAGATGATCATCAGAACACCGTGAACCTTTATTAAAATATCACTCTTTTCACCAATTGGAGTGAATTCTCTGAGATTAACAGGGGCAGATGACACAGTTTTAATTGAGTGATATGATATTTTCGAAGGATTTGCTGGCCCCTCCGCCACCAGAAGATGATAACTGTCAGTGTTAAAATCATAGGATATGACATCAGTCTTTCCTGGAATCGTTATATCCACTTTTGAATCAATATCAAAAGAGCAAGTCAATTTATCGTTGATACTTGATATCTTTTCATTTGATACTTTAGGGATATTTTTGTCCAAGTTTGCGCTTTCTGATTTACCGAAATTCCAACTAAATGCTATTTTGGGTTTATCCCCAACATTTCGACAAGAGATCACCAAATCCTCTCCCATTCCACCGTCTTTGGAAAATCCCACAGCTAAATATCTATTTTGATTATCTTTTCCGTCAAGGGAAAGTCTAAACTTTTTATCACCGATTGGAGCATAGCTTGCCATAACAGTACAGCTAGAGCTGTCAATACATTTAGCAGGTACTCCTATACAACCCTTTAATAGAGCACAGTCTTTATATTCTCCAACTTTTTTTACTAATTTACTCCCAGATCCAGCGCTTCCTGATTCACTTTCAGCTTCAGACTCTGATTCACTTTCAGATTCGGACTCAGACTCAGACTCTGATTCACTTTCAGCTTCCGACTCTGATTCAGCTTCTGACTCAGCCTCTGATTCACTTTCTGCTTCAGACTCTGGTTCTGAGTAGGCAGGACTTTTTTTTAAATCGGTAACGGATCGTACTACACGAATATTTCCCATAGGCTCATCCGTCCAAAAAGTTCTTATGGTCTTAAGTACAGTGGCGTAAAAAGTGACGTCAGTGTCCAATTGTACTCCGTTAGTGGCCTTCCACTGTAGTGTTACTTTTTTTTTATCATCTGCATTGATGTGTCCGATCGAACCATTGGATACAGGGCAAGGAACAACCTTTGATCCAGTCCCATCACTAAATACACCAACAACATCCCCATTGGAGTTCCTTGCTTGTACCATAAAACCCTTATAGAACTCTTTAGGATTCTCTGACTTAAGAGTCACGTAAAGTTTACCCCCAAGGACGATTTCAGAAGATTCAAATTCCATTGAATATGGGACTTTGTCTGTTTGAGGCTGCCCATGCGTATTTTTACTGGGTTTCATTCCATCACAAACATTTTTTTATCGGCTGGAGGCCCTATTCCGTATGAGCAGACATGTTGTATTAAAAGGAATGTCACGTAGATTGAGAAAACTTGAATTGTTAGCTTCATGGTGTCAATGACTCATTTGAAGACTATCTGGAATAGATAAAAAGAATAGGAAATTAGTTTTGAAATATCTTAAAAACAACATTACATTTAATGAACTACAGACGTATATTGAGATGAATAGGAATGCTTTAGATTTAGCACTATTAAGAATTAAAAGAATGTACATTTGGCTTATTACAAGCTCAGAGAGAAACGCGAGAAGGAAATCAAGTTAATGATAGTAAGAATTAATTATATTAATATAACTCCTTTATGTTGAAACATTAACATGATGCTATGAATTATAAACTATGCGAGAAGTAGTTAAGTGATACTCAAAGTCATTGTATGAGTGATTTTTCATTGATAAAAAATGGTTCATGTACATTTAGACATTCAAAACATGTGACAAAATTATACAACATATAATATATTTGCGGGATATTGTGCCCATAAAATCAACCAAATAAACAATATATATATTTATGACAATTATTATGTATTTGGGAACAACATTCTTTGGAACACGAAGCGGAAATATGAGACAATTTTATTACACATAAATCTTTGGCTGATATGCCAGGTTTTATGAATAATTGAAACGTATCGATGGCTAAATCATGTAGGAAAGCATTTAAAACAAAGACATTATTCAAGACAAATCTATAGGGAAATTATATCAAGAATATTTTTATAAAAAATGATTTTTGAAAGGAACATTTCATTGACATTCAAAGGAACAAAGAAAGTATTTGTTCATTTCTATCAAAACGTTCACATTTTCAATCTCTATAACATTTAACTCCTTCAAGACAAAGGGAAACTAAGATAATCTTTCTCAAGTATGATTATGAAACAGGGACATCTTGAGGAAAGGGGTGATACCCCTGTCCCCTACAGGTTTTTTTATGATCCCAAAATGTTCTTGCGCCAGATTTTATATGATTTATATAGTGACTCCCTTGAGTGGTCCCCTCTAGTTAGTTCATCCTCTCTGATCTGGAGGAATCTTCAAAATTAACTAATTATTATTATCAATAAATAACTAATGAATTAGTCCTCCAAAGAGGCGGCATACTGCACTAAAAGATTGTTCAGTTACAAAGAAAAAAAAGGTATATGACAAATTATGTTTGAAAGGCCATATCACAGTCAAATGAAGACTCTGAAACTCGACAATAATGACTGAGCAAAGGTCAAGTTAGACTATTTCCAATGTATAGGTACATTAACCTGTCATCGGAGACTTCCTGTTATTTAACAATACTTTCTGTTTCTACAGCTAGGAAGGTTCGGATTTGGGTCGCCAGTTGAGTAGCTTTGCTTTAAACTACATTTAATATAATCAAATACAATTCTGGATATTTCCACCTTTCTGAGAAGTTTGAATATTATAAAGATCGTAATTGACGTAAATATTTGTCTTTAGGAAGAATCATTGACTTGGTTATATTATTGTATGGTGTATGAAATAAAAAAATGCATTCCAAATTTCTCATTTTCATTATTTGACTTAAATGATAATGTTAATTGGTAAAATACCACATAATATTTCAATGACCAATTAATATCGGTTATTTTCTTTTAAATAAAATTAAAACATGGAATTGTACAAATAAAAGTAAAATTAATGAGAATCAATTACCAAATAATGATAATTACACAGCACAAGAGTTAATCATTGTAACTAAATACCTTGCTGACAAAACACGACCGACGACTGACTGTCCCTTAGTAATTTTAATATTGATACTATTTAATAATAAGTAAACATGAATAAAGGAATAAAATGGAAGAAGAAGCTAGCGTGTTCCGCTCCTTCGAGGGATAATACTACTGCTTTTAAGAGAAGTGGGAGCTGAGAGACATTCTCCTTCATGAAAAACAAGAATAAAGCGGGTATATCCCCTCTACGACTATATTTTTCTTACAAAATAGTGATAATATCAACTAAAAATAAGTACAAAATAACACCGCTCATAAGTCATTGTTACTGCTAACATAGAATTACTTTTATTACGTCATAATTAAAGTGTGTGTTTAAACTTTGAGTGGTCAAAATATAACAATAAAAAGATGAAAGTTCTAATAAAACTTGTCAGTCCTAGGAACGGTCCTTATCAGTCTTACATATAAACTACAACAGCTGAAATTACGTAGTTAGTACTGACTATGTCATGTGAATCACTAAAGTTACCTCATAATTCATAACTTCTTATAGAGAGACAAGATACCTGTAAGTAAAGGACTCTAGGCAGTCTATCTGTAGCCTTTAGGAGATGCTTGACTAGAACGTATTATTATACGTCCTAGTCCTAGGACTGACACAACACTATTTATCTCTCATATGAATATGTGTTGATTTTGAAACCCATCAAATCCTTTTTAGTGGATTAAAATAGGACATGGACGAACTAAATAAATATATAAATTATCTGCGACGTGGTGTGCCAGTCTGTAGCTTGGAGATGTAGCATAAATTTTACACAGCGGCCTCTATGTGAGTCACATCCCTGCATTTTAAACTAAACAATACTATCATTCACAGAGTTGTACTTATTTTTTTGCTCCAAGGCGGCACCACTCTCTGTAGCATTGTTACAAACTAATATAAATAAATAACGCGCATTCCCCATTGAAATTCAGTATCTTGAATATTGAGCGGGAAATGAGCACCGTTCATTTTTGAACACCTGAACAATTTTTTTTTAATAGCATTCATTTCTGGGATCTTTTTTTTATTATTCCAAACATATATTTTACCCCAAGGCCTAAGCTAAAACCATTTGGCAAATAAAGACAACGTGATAATTATTTATTCAAATTTAGATATCTACAAAAATACTTTTTGAACATTAGAGGACGCTAAGGATATCATTAATTACTTCATAACTAACTACGTAACCTCTGTGAATTCACAAAATGGTCTACTATGAATTCCTCCTTGAGGTAAGGAATGACTTGCGTACATAGTTATATTAGTTTGTAAGCAAAGCGGCAGGAAGTGGTGCCGTCTAGCAGTAAAATAATACAACTGATAAATTACACATAGAGGTGTCTGTGAAAAATTTTCTCACCATGTCCTATTTTAAAAAAAAAATCACTAGACTAGTTTAAATAAAAAGCTACAGACTGCAACAACACCTAGCGGATAATAAAATACATAGTAAAAATAAATCAAATATATGAATATTTTTAATGGATTTTTATTATTTCCCATCCATGTTTATCTTCTTGGCAATCAAAACGGGGCCTACATGAGGAATGGATTCGACGATTTCCATTATTTTATCCACATTTTTGACAATTGCCCTTCCAGAGCATCAAAATTACCAGAACGGAATCGACGAAACCAAAATTGCACATAATTGACTGTTATAGTATCAGGACAATAAACAATATTCACATTTACAGCCACCTGGCTTGCTTTTCGCCTTGTTGGGAATAAACCTCCCAAATATTGCGTATTTCTCGTTGCTGGTGTCCATCTTTGACACGCACTCAAACAATACTGAGTCAAACAGTCACAACACTGTATAAAAAGTAATTTTTAGTACGAAATCTTAAATTTCTTAAAGCCATCTTTTGGAAAAATAATGGATTTATTTTTTCTACAGCTACTATGTATATTTTATTTATTCTATTCGTATTTCGATCAAAAAAAGAAATTTACAAAAAAGAATTTACTAAAAATCGCTTGAGGTCAGCCTCACTTCCCAATTGAGTACATAAGGGGAAGTATACGGATTATACTAAGAAAAAAATGCATCTTTTGCTTGTTACCTCACAATCGTGCCCGAGCAACTTAATAAAACAATTTATATCGCAAGATGGGGCAACCCCTTGAGTCCTGTCCATATAATTGAAATAAAAAAAAACTCTAGTCAAAAGCATTTATATAGGAAATAATTACTAATACTGTTCAACAACCAAAAATTCACGGTATAAAAATAGTTAAGTTTGATCTTCTGATTCCAAATAAGGTCTTAATTTTTCTCTATCCCTCTCAGGGCCTTCAGAAAAGGGATTTTAAGTTATCTTTATTTTTGGCTATTTTTAATACTCAAAGATTTCCTCCAAAGAGTCATCCAAGGTTAATAGAAATACAAGGAATGAGCATCAAGTAATCAGACTTCCTAGAATTTTAAATGTCATGAATATTACCGGCGGCTGGGCAAGAGAGACAGATTTTGAAGAAAAAAACACGCAACCAATTATAGGATATGACGTCACTATTGGTAGAATATTCAATTTGATGTATCGTACTGACTGCTGGGTAAGAAAGACAGATTTTGGCAAAATACGCAACTTCTACGACCTCATTATTAAAAAGCAGCGTGATGGAAGTCAAACATTATTTGGAAGAGCGTTATGGTATAACTTTGTATTTCTATTCATCTTGGAGTCATCTTAGTTTATAGCTCATAGCTCCAAAAAGAATAAATTAGACAGTGTAAAAATATATCATATGATAGCTGAAGGCTTGAACTATGATTTAAAAAAAACAAAAACTTGAAGTATTATTTTTAAAATACTACAGATAAGGACGGAGACTCTCAAAGAACTTTTAATAATGAAATAAAATAATAAAGATTAACTCATGTAAGAATTATAATAAGTAATACTAATATATACATTAGTGATTACAACGAATATCAGAAGCGTCCACAAGGGTTGGGCTGTAGCCCTACCCAAATTATGGATTTTTGTTTCTTGTACATATTTGAAAAAATAAATTCAAAATATTTTTTATTTTATTTTTTTTTTTAAATTATTTGTCTAAAGCTATGGATTTTTAAAATTTTTACTAATTTTTTTATTTTTTGTGAATACCTGTAGATTTTTTCAAAAAAATTAAACATGTGAAATTTTTTTACAAAGAATTTTTTTTGTGAATACTTTTGAATTATTTTTCAACAAAAATTACATAATCAGAATTTAATTTTTGAAAAAAATAAAATATTTTAGATTTAATTTATAAAAAAAAAATATTTTAAATTTAATTTATGAAAAAATTACTATTATGACTTTAATTTTTGGAAAAACTTTAGTATTTGAAATTTATTTTTTGAATTTTTGTTCCAAAAATTTAATATTTAAAATTATATTCCTAAAAATTTTATTTTTTGATATTTTTATCAAAAATATCCATATAATAAATATCTCAAGAAACTATAAAATTTGACTATAAATAGTCATTTGTACGGAAATGCACTATGATGCAGTGCATTTTCGGGATTTTACCGGAGGATTACATATTCATATATATTTTTTTTTTAGGGGGGCCCTAAAAAGGGGCTCGGTTCTTTGGAATTATTTTTAAAAAAGTCAAGTCAAGAAATCAAATTTTTAGGAATAAAATTTCAATTATTAAATTTTTAGGAATAAAATTTCAATTATTAAATTTTTAGGAATAAAATTTCAATTATTAAATTTTTTGGAATAAAATTACATGTACTAATTTTTTTTTAATAAAATTTCAAAAATCTAAAGGTATACACTCAAAAAAAAACTTTTTGTAAAAATATTTTAAATATTACATTTTTTTGAAAAAAAATTTTATAGGTATTCACAAAATATAAAAACTTATTTCTAAAAAGTCAATAATCCATAGCTTTACACAAAAAGTGATTTTTTTGGAAAAAAATTTCAAAAACTAAATTTCAAATATGAAATTTTTTCAAAAAAAAAATTCAAAAATTCATGTCTTTTCACAAAAATAGAATTTTTTTCAAAAAAAAATTAAAATTGTACACAAAAAATTTCAAAAATCACATTTCCAATATATAATTTTTTTTCAAAAAATTATATATTAAATTTTATAGAAATAAATTTCCAAAATCCATAGTTATTCACAGAAAATTAAATTTTTCGTAAAAAAATATTAAAAAAAATCAAAAATCCACAACTTTTCACAAAAAAATTTAAAAATCCTCAGTTGTACACAAAAAATTTCAAAAATAAAATTTCCAATATATAATTTTTTGAAAAAAATTCATATATTTATTAAATTTTATATAAATAAATTTCAAAAATCCATAGTTATTCAGAGAAAATTAAATTTTTCGTAAAGAAATTTGTTAAATTTAATTCAATTTCAAATATTTCAATTTTTGAAAAAAAAAAATGAAATATTATATCTTTTGAAGAAAAGAAAATCAAATATTAAATTTTTAAGTAACAAGCACAAATTCCTTTATTTGGAATAAACTACAGCCCACCTCCTGCGGACGCCCCTGATTTTATCTTTAAGATATATAAATATATTTTCTATATCGTAAAATTATTCAAACCATGTTTCATAATTAAAAAAATACATCATACCATTAATAGAATAAATATTTAAAATCTGTATTTCATATCATTTGAAACAACAAAGCAAATTAACAGAATTATAAACTTAAATGTATTCAGTATTCTAGTCCTCTAACATACAGCCCCATATCATGGAATTTTTTGAATCATGTTATTTAGATCTCACGCCACATTGTCCTCTCGCGAAGTATAAATTTTTTTGATCAGATAGTCAACAAATGAACGGAATTAAATTAACGAATGAGGGCCTGAACATAATTTTTTCAGAAATGAACGGATAAGCGGAAAAGTGTAAAGAGGTCCAAGTCTACCACCATTACATCACTTTGAAAATTTGTTTTTACACTTTATATAACTTCTCAAATGAATACATGTTGATTTTAGACCCATCAAACTCTTATTTAGGGATCAGAATTGAAATCAAGCATCTCTTCTCCACTAACATAATTTGTTATGCTTATATAAAACGAACATATGATCAAGTTATGTATAAGCTCATTAATTCTACAAATATATATATATTTTAAAGTATATTTTTGAAGAGTTCGTTAGTCAGTCAATAATATTCATCTATATTTTTCTTTAAAATCGATTAATCGATTACAATCTGTTCCTTAAAAGTATGATAAACAACTTCAAAAATATTATCCCCCATTAATATTGATGTTAATCCTCTACCTACATTCAATAATACTTCATAATTAAGTATAGTCAGATATTAATGTTAACAAACAGCCAAACTATATTTGGTGAAATTCTATCGTTGCAAAATGTTATTAATTTGATGGTATATTAGTACATATATCAGGATTTAATTTTTTATCACGTTTGTTTAAATGTACGCACTCTTTAAAATGAATAACTGGGATTATTTTTGACACGAGTGAGTCTAAATGGCATTCTTAAACTAATTATCTTACATTCTATTGATAAGTTATCTTAATTAAATAATTCAGAGGCGTCGCAAACTGTACTCAAGGATTTTACAAATTAATTCTCGAACATTAATAGAAAAAAGATAACATTTATTCTATTTGAAAGGCCATATCGGAACTAAAAAAATTAATGTAAATCAAAAGAAGGGACCAGATGATACTACAGGTATACTCCTACGTATCGTAATCCATCTCAGAATTTATAATATGAATCCATAATCAAATCGAAATGAGTCAATTAAGTAATGGGGTATTTATATTTATGAAGAAAAACCAACAATTGGGGATTACCCGAGGTGAGGACTCGAGTCTATATTTTGAAGGCTTGCTACTCAACTTGATCTCACAAGGAGTCGAGACAAAGCTAGAACTCAATAGCAAAAAATCATGCGTCATGACACGACTTGGGCTCAAAAGCTTTAAGAAAATTCTTAACAATTTGAACACTGGATTATAATTATGTAATTAAAATTAGCTCAAAAGAAATCCAAGTATTGGAAGGGGGGGGGGGTCTATGAAAATATTGCAGGATTTGACTTGGATTTATGAGCAAATACTTGAAAATCAACTTGGACTTGTGGTAAAAGGACTTTTTCCCACATCTAGGAATGCCTTAGGACTGATTTCCTTGATTGTGGGCTCGTATTCCTTTTGTGTTGATTCTATTCATAATATTACCTTCTACAGTTTCAAAAGAAATCTCATTCGTTTTTATCAATAGAGAGCAACCTGAAGAAGAAAAATATATAATCTATCACCATTTTTAGGTTCTTGCGCAATTATTAATGTATTTTTTTAAAATTATTCATATCGATGAGCAATGACATGATTCAAGGTGGGGAAAATCCGTGAACTGATAATCTCTATTATCACGTCATATTATATAGTTATAAAAATCCCAAATTATATTTGGGAAATTACAATTATTTAGAATATTTATAGAGATTGGAAGGCTCAGAAGCTGAAGAAGGAAGTGAAAACTTCTGATCCCGCATTTCCACATCATATTTAAGTGTATCAAATAATAAAGCTTAATGAGGAGATATCGCATCATCTGTTAACTTACTCGGAGAGGAGGATTTTACATTTATTTTGCAATAATTGAGAATATATAAACTGAATAATACGTACACAAGGCTTGCTTTACCTCTTCTTCTTATTAATTATTATATAATCAAATTGGGAGGGCCTCTCCCCTGCTCCTCAGCATGATGTTTGAAAATTGTATTCTTAATAACAATACATTTATCTACAGATGATGAGAGTACTCTGTGTATTTTTTCTGGTTTTTCAAAGCCATTCTTTTATTTCATTTGTCATACGCATGATTTGAAATCTTTTAAACATATATTTTTTTAAAACTATCTTTACGTAGTTACACTACTACATAAGGGATAAAAAGTAAAAAAACAGGATACTTTGTTCTTACCGTTATAAATTTACATGAAGGATTCAATATCTGAAATTGCAGTCTCAACGAAGCGTTGCCTTAACGTCTCCACAGTTTATAACTATATAATAACAATACTCTTAGAACTTAACTAAGATCATTAAAAATACCCGCGTGTACGCATTTATAGTACTTATACACTTGCAGGCTTTACACACATACGTGAACCAACCTTAGAATGGTATTTCAAGGTTCTACCTTAAAGGTATAAAAGTACATGACGTCGTTTTGGTCTACATCATTAAAAAAAAATAGATATCTGTCCAATTTCATCTTAAAAATAAGTCATTTATTAAGAGAGGTCCCCCGTCCCTTTTTGTATGTACAGTGGCTCTCAAACTTTTTAAGATTTGTACTATCTGAGAAAATATAATATTATCAAGACCTCCAAGTATCCCCACTATGATGACTTAGTGGTCAAATGGAATACCATCTAGAGAGTGAAATTATAGCATGAATATTGCCTTGTATTTGGGGATGTCTTCAAATGGGACCAACAGGCAAAAGGACTTGAACCTTAGGGTCTATCAAAAATATATCTCTCAAATGACTAGAATATAACGTTGTTTCTGTCTATATTTAAGACTGATGACCGCTGTCCCGCCCAGTTCAGTCTCAGCCTGATCTAGTTCTGTCCTAATGATCATAAATATTGGTTCTTGATGACGTCAATTAACTTTATTACTATCAGGCCCCTAAAATGTATTAAGAATATGTTATTACATCGTTATATATCTTATAAGTTATTAGTAGTTATGAGACGATAAATCGGAATCGGGAATCAGGTGTTTTGTCTGGAATCGGCATCGCCCCCCCCCCCTTTTTGCTTTTTACTAGAAATTTTATTTAATTTTTAATTTTTTTCCAAAAAATGAAATTTTATATAAATAACTTTATATTTTTAAAATTTTCATATTTGATTTTTTTTTCAAAAAATCTTTTGTTAAAAATTTAATTTTTCAATTTTTTCCCCAAATTTTTTAAAGCGGCTGGAGATTTTAGAATAACCATGGGGTTTGAAATTGTTTTCCAAAAATTTTTAAAATCAAATTGTATATTTGGAATTTTTTCTCAAAAAATTTGATTATTGAAACTTATTTTTAAAACATTTAATTTTTCAAAAAATTCCAAAAACCAAGCACATCCCCCACCAATATAATTCTGTGGACGCCCCTGATAACAAAATGGTATTCTTAACTATTATTTAAAATATTAAAGAACCGGCATTGGTAATTTTTATTAGAATTGGCATCGGTATTTCTTTTTTTAATCCTCCCATCACTAGTTATTAGTAATTTTCATAGTGTAAACCAGTGGTTCCCAAACTTTTTTGAGTTCGACTCTTAAAGTATGCTGTTAAACAATGTGCGACCCTTACACCTCTAAATCAGAAATGAATATAAAATTTGGAATTCATTTTATGCAAATAAATGACTAAGGCCTTATTAGTCACATGAAGTTCAACTAAATGCAAAAAATATCAGTTATTTGATTAAATTGATCAAAAATATAGATTTTAATTCTACATAATATAACATCATCGATATAAATATACATCAATTGACTAACTGGACATTGGAATTCCCCACATCAAATTGTCAACTCAATTGTTTACACCTTTGCAAAACAGGACTATGCAATTTATTGATTACACCTTTAGAATGAGGTGTAATAATTATAAATTATTCATTAATCTTGTTAAGTATTATTTCGAGGTTCTTAAATTTTGATTTATCATCGACGTATAAATCCTATCTATATCTTCATTTCTTTTTAAAAGGGCCCATTAAATAAATGTGTTTTGATATGTCTTGAAATTTCTTTTATTTTCGTCAACATTCACTCTGGCCTAGTTGTTTTAAGTAACAAAGTTGGTACAATATATTAAAAAATATAAGAAAAATAACGGAGAAATAATCAAATACATTATAAATATATAATTAATATCTATATACGAATATGTACTCCTTGGGATAATTTATATTCTATCAATTCTCTTTTTTGCAACAGCAACTCCAAGATCCTCCTCCACGTTAAGCTGTGGTCTATTTATTTTTGATACAAGTCAATACGGAAAATATCTTCTCACATAAATAATTTGAAAGTAAATCCAAAAATGCTTTAGCCAACAGTGGGTTCTCATTCATCTCAGAAATCCAGAATTCATCAATCTGTTTTTTGTGTTTGGTCACATAAAAGTTTGATAAGCGCATCTTCCATTGTCAGACGATAGACGATTAGCTGTGGCGGTAAAAGGGGTGTATCCAGGTTATGTTTTTGTGGAGCATTATCTTCTAGAAAATACTTTTTAAAATGTTCCAGAAGATACTTATAAAAAATATGTACCTTCGATCATCATTATTTAAGTTTTGAGGCCCCTCAAAGTAATGTCAATTTAAATTATATTATCCTCTTTTAGAAATCATTTTGCAACCCATCCGTTGTGTCCCTCGACCCCTTCCCCCCCCCCCTTATAGGAACCACTGGTATAGGGAATAAACATGCTATTATATTCTCCAAGGATCCGATATTTTTCTCAAATCAGCCTACTTGTATAATTCCTAATCGACCGAAAACAAAGTTAATCCTTCGAATACCCATTTCAACGAGATTTTTAGTTATCATATATTAATTCGATTTAATTCAAATAACCTATCACTACTTATCATAGGTATCATTATCAAGTAGTATTTAATCAAACTTGTAGAATGTCTTTTCATATGATCAAGTCCATTTGATGAAGTTTCATAGATATTTATTAGAAATGTCTTCATTTTATTTACATCATTAAAACTATGCCTCCCCAAAGATGGATTAAATACTACCTGATGCCAATGATAAACAGTGACATTTGAATTAAATAAAATTAATATGTACGGAAATCCCTACCAAATGACTAGAGTACTACAAGGACTCTTAACACATTTAATATAAGGCACTGATGACCACACACAATTGTTTTCGTAATTTATATCCCACAGATTAATTTAACAATTAGTTTAACTTATTTGAATCATATTGATAAGCGTAATTCAACATTTTATACAGTCAATATTTTACTTTAGTCTGCTTATAACTTGTAACAAAATATGTTTTTAGTGGCACTGATGCTTATTAATAATAATATATCGAAAAATAAAAGTTTTCGGACGACTTAGTAATTCAAAGCAATGTCGAGTAAATTTTACTAATTGTAGTTTTATTCGTAAAAAATTTAACAAATTCTTCTCTTGTTTTAGACTTCAAATTGGATATTGTGACCTACAACTGACAGGAACTGGGAACTTGACATTTTCCCCCAATTATACATTTTTCCTGACACCATCGTACCAACTGCTAGGCAAAACAGGCAGATTTTAACGTCATAGAGTATAATAGCGACACTCTAACAGTAACAGACAAGGAAGGCGATATATAGCTACTCGTGGTAACAGTTATGCTCCAATATGTGACTATTAAAAAGCGTAATGGAAGTCAAGCATCAGTCTGAATAGTTATTTTTTATAACGTTTGTTCCTCAACGTACCACTAGAGGGCGATCACAGTTTCATTGAAATGATTATGAATCCCCCACTCCGACAATTTATATATATATATATATCTATCAGTTTATCAGATTAAAAGTCTTTTACGTCTTTTCTTTTGGATATATAATTATATATTTATGATAAATACCTATTTGTTCGTTTGATCAGAGACTAGCGTGTAAAAGTTAAAGAATATTACAATAATAATAATAATTAATTAAATGTTGAGCCATTTCTTGTATGTTGTTGTTTCAATCAAAAAGTGAATATATTATTAATTCATTAGAAACAACGTTGTTGGATGAAGTACAAAAAAGATGAGTCAATCTATCGTTTTATCCATATGATAATACTTTCATTATCCAGCAAAAGAGCTCAATGATTGAGGATGAGGTGTTGTTAAATGTAAATGAATATATTATATAATAATAGACATGACTCTTAAGTGTTAGAAATCAATATACATACATACCTGTACTAATTTATAAAAAACAGACATAATTAACAACACACGTGACTTAAATATTGATAACAAACTATTTGGTTGGTTTTTTCTCTAAAAAGCTCGCTAAAATAGGTACACTTCATAGATTGCATTCACTTTTTTTGCTAATAATTCGTACAATTAATTCATCATTGTTACCAAATATAAAACTTTTTTTTTCCTTTCTTCATTATTATTCATAGGTAAATCTCTAGATATTATTATCCTTGTTTCCTCGATTCGATACTACCTAAATCATACCAAATATATAAATGTCATTTCAAAGAGGTAATAATAATATACAAAATCTATTTAATTAATGGCCAAAAAATTACCATTTTTTTACAAGTCTTGCCATGGGTGCTCATAGAAATTATGAGACGTTTCCAAACTGTATGAAATTTCTTCTGGAATACCGTGATTTAGCCATATTTTGTTGACTTCTTTATATCTCCGAGGACAAAGTGATAGGGGATTCCTCCTTCGAAATCCCATGTCTGTTTCTCCATATTGATCTACATAAGGTGGATCAATGATGCATCCTCTTGACATACCAGAAATGATAATAACCTTGCACTCGCGGACACGAAGAAAGATGCCAAAGCCAGCAGAGCACTTTTGTGCGTGAGCATTGCAGGCTCCAACCCGAATTCCGTCGATATTAGTCTGACAACAGTAAGATTGAGAACAGAGGACCGTTCCACATATGAGACACATTGCTGGATAACGTGATTCCTCACATAATGACTTTGGACATTTGAATGATGAAACAGCGTTAATAAATTCGCTATAGTCTGAAGGTAAATCTACTAGATGATTAATTTGAATGGGATAAGTAAGAGGATGAATATTTGAAGTTGAGGACAAGTAGTCCTTAACTCCTGGATGACTAGCCCATTGCACAGCCAAAGAAAGAGTATTCTGAGAATTAAACAGCTCACAAAGATCAGAGGGTAAGCCTAGATACTTTGAGAGTCCATCAAATTCTGAAATAGGATCTAAATTGTCCTTAAGCTCAGTAGGAGCAGGAACACATGACAAGTTATGATAGAATAAGGCTGAGCATCGTAAGAAGGGAAGGGATGCAATTTTCAAGTCATAAAGAACACTTTCTTCACTAAGGCCTTCAAGACCATCCGCATTAGATACAAACCCAACAGTTTCTCTTATGTTTCTTAAAAACTTGATCAGAGATCCTTGTACATTATTATCAACAGTAGAGGGAGAAGAAGGAGGCGAGAATCTGTCAGTCGTGAGAAATATTTGAACAGTATGAAAAATGAACATAAGCTTAAGTACATTCAAGTCTTGAGCATTTGCAGATGGTAAAGGGGGTGAGTCATTTTCCCTAAACAAACTAGGGAGTGCATAGCTTAATGACACGAGAATTCCAAATGCATCCAGCTCCAGAATACAGTAATTTTCAGGATTCCAACTCTCCAAAAGAATTGTTAAAATCTTCAATGTGTGACTACGAACCACCTTAGTGAGTCCAGGAGATGATCCAATTATACCCCCAAAGCAAACTAATGACTTTAAACAGTCGCCAAGTCTTGAGCTCATGGATCCAAAAATAGATTTACCTTGATCAAGAAGGGACCAGACAGAAGAGTGAATAGTATAAGCACATGACAACCAGACCATTAAGGGTTTGCGTTCGTCAAACTGATCAGAGGATGAATCTAACGACATAGTAGAACTAGTAAATTGAGAAAATAGATTTGCCATTTCACTTATGGTAGATGAGTGTATCTTCATTAATTTGGGATCTCTTTCGTCACAAAAGAAATGTGCAAAATTAGTCGCATAGTCCGTCGGCATTTCTTGAAGAACTTGATCCATTGGACACGTGTAGTATATTTTGAATGAAAATCCCCCCTTGTCTTCACCCTCAAGTTCTTTTTTGTATTTTAGAGTGATTTTAAGAGCTTGGATCCAAGAACTAAAATCCAGTTCTACTGTATCTGGATGTTCCGTACCAAGTAAGTATGACTGGGGTGCAATAGGTATGACTGTATTGTTAATACACCGACAAAGAGGACAGATAAATTCTCCTTTTTCGACATCGAAACCTCGAAGATTGCGCATTCTGCTACGTAATCGCTCCTGAGTGACAATGTCATTGTGATATTTTTGCCAACAAGAAGCATGCATGATATGCCCACAACTTGAAACATGTGGAGCACAAGCTAAATCTGACGTAAGAAGTGGAAAACCTTTAAATTTATCCTGTTGCTTGTCGTTGACGAAGTGATTATTGTCAGAGTTAAGTCTAGGCTTCCTTCTTTTCCAGAGGACTGTTGACTTTTGAACGAGGGCTGCCATAACTAGGGGTGCATCCTCATTGAACGAAACTTCTTCTTCTTGACAAAGAATACAAGTAAATGAATTCTCATCATATGTTGATGGGGATTTTGAAGGACCAAGACAGCACATTGTCGCAGTTGGGGGAGTGGAGTCCTCTACAACCAACGATGATTCATCCTTTACACTAACAGTGGCATTAACTGTATTTTGTAATAAATCCACATTATCCTTCATAAACTTGACCTGAGCGGATTTCATCTGTTCCATTAGCTTCATCCGCCTAGCTTTTGCCATTTCTGCACGTTTACGTTTGGACTCATCTTCACTATTCACCCTCTCTGTTTTTGCATCAGACTCTGAATTCGTACACTCCTCCGATCCTTCAATCTTTTTCCAAAGTTTGATCGTCCAATTCAGAAGATCTTTATGACTTGAAATTCGTTGATTACCAATCAATGTTTCCATGAGCCCAAATAAATTAAATTCCGAGGCTTTTACAGTAAAGTACTCGGCCATAGGAACATCACTGGACTTAGAATATCTTTCTTGCTCATATAAACATATACCTATTAGATGTAAAACTCGGTGAACTTGATTTTCCGAAAAACATCTTGACTTGAGGTTATCAGCCCTTTTAAGAATAAGTGCCATGAGATATATAAGCAAACGTGACCGTAGAACACCGGCAGCCTTGGAGAAAAACTTAGTAAAAGGAGGAGGTCTGGGAGGTGGATTGCACTCTGGTTCCCCATTGTTACTTTTCCGCTTCCTTTGAGCTTCTTCAGACTTGGAATGTTCTTCCCGAGTATAATGATAATAAAAGACGTTATACTCAGAGAAATACTCGGGTTTTAACTCAAAGTAGCCTTTCCCAGTAACTAAGGTAGGTTTTTTGAAAGTTGCAATAGATTTAATGATCTTTTCAGCTGCGACTTCCCGATGATGTCCATCAGGTAGTGATTTCATAATAGCTGAGAACGACATGGGTCCAACACAGAGTAATTGAATGATTTCTCTTTCAAGAGCCTTTTCCTTGGTAATTTCTCCTACACCAGGCTTATATCTCTCTCCCAAAATGAATATTAAAGTAATAAACAAATCTTCAACCAATGTAATGATTTGATGAATACTATCGTCTTCAGAGAAATTAAAATTAGGACTTGCCCAATTGATGAGCTGATACTTACTAACAAGGTTAACAATAAAATGATCCGGATAAAGAAGAGAGGCACCCCATTGTAGCATGATGATATCTTTGTCAAACATTTCCCCACAACAATTAGGTAAATGATAAGTACGTAGCTGATCCGCAACGGAGTCACCATTTAAGCGCCACATTCCAGCTTGAACTTGAGCAATGAGTGCTACAGTCCTTACAGGAAGCTCAATCAATGTCAATGGGTCTGGACGCGCATCGATTTGAAAAAAGCTAGTATCATAATCTAAATCATATTTCTGCATTGATAAAGAGAGTCCGGCTAGTACTCGAGTAACAGGGAAGTGAATACTAATTGGTCGAGTGCTCACTTGATAATCAATTACATCAAATGTTTGATCTAATATAGTTTTTTGCACAATAGGATCGGGTAATTGTGCATGCTGTTGAAGTCCATAGAGAGTCTTAAAAACAAGGCGTACAGTTTTTATAAACACAATGCGATCACTTTCAGCCCAAGAATATAGTGAGCTTATAATAAGATTCAATTTCATTTGTAGATGAAAGGCAGAGTCCCATCGCAGTTCAAACTCAACATGTCGAGTTGTTTGACGAACTTGGGAATCCATGCCTTGCATCCAAGATAGAACTTTGAGTAAATTGTCTAGTCCATGAAGGAACCCTTTGCGAAGATTGTCATTCCAAGTATCTGGAGGAGTGGTGAGCAAATATTTAACGTCTTGTAAAATGAAATGAGATCTCAAAAAACTATTTGGCATTGAACCTCGCGGAAATTCAATTTTTCCTCTATGATTTCTCTTTTGTTCACATTCTGAGATAAAAGTTTGAAGAACATTTGCAAAGACATCATCCTCACCAATGAGTCTATGTGCTAGGCTAGGTATTGAAAATAATTGAATTGTTAAGGATGTAATTGAGAATGAGTGATCTAGGTCATCGTTAATAAAGTCCTTCATCATCATGCCATAGCATCGAGTAAACAATCTTGCGAAGGAACACTTTATTTCATCGTTATACAGCATGCCAGATAGGAGTAAGTGATGAACTTTGGATCGTGCTTGCTTCCACAAAATAGTATCATGGCGAAAAAAAGACTCTGCCAGAGAGGGCTTATTCCCTTCCTTTTTAAGTATAACGGATGCGAAAATGGCTTTGAATGCATCAGAATAACTCAGAATATCCTGAACCCAATCTAAAAGTCTTAAAGCAAATGTCTGGTGTGCAACTGTTTGATTTGGCATGATGATAACCTTTAAGGGTCTACTTTCTCTTCGGGAAGTAATGCGTTCAATTGTTTTCTTCACATCTGAGCAGTCTTGAAACGAGGCAGACTTGACTAAGGCCCGTCCTTCTCTATCAATAATTGTAACAAGGCCCACAGCTGTAGGACGATCACATTCCACAGCCCGTGGTAGTGTATTGATGACATCGTCAAATCCGTGTATTTCATCATTGTAAACAACAACGGTATACAAATCGTTTGGTTTCTTTTTGAATAAAAGATTATCCGAGAGATACGTATCCAGTGTAAGGATGTCGTGAGCATATTTCAGAATACACATAAAAGTTTGAGAAATAATGGGCTGAAGATGGGATGGCAGGTGTTGGAGTGGATCTACGTTGTTATAGGATGCACCCAAGGCATGCGTTTCACAATAAGGCTCTGCAGTCCAGGCCTGTGTGTCTCCACAATCACAATAACCACCCCCATTCGACGTCCCCATTTTGTACTTGTGAAAGCGATGCTCACTTTTCTGGAAACATTCTACACAAAGGACACAGGAGTGATCAATCCCACAATCGCAGCATGTGTAGGCTGCCTCTCCCATTCGAAATCGCTTTCCACAGGTGGACGGAGGATCACTCAGAGACGAAAGCTTCTCCAATACTTCTTCCGGATCACTTTGGCAAATAAATTGGCTCAGGGGATACAAAAGCATTTCACGAATGGCCTCTTCGTCGAAATGGGCCTGAGGGGACAGATAGTCCATTTCAGGACCAGGACTCATATACTTTGACACGTGGCGACTCCATATTTCACGGAAATCCTCGCATTGAACACAGCCCTGAAATTCAATCATCGGTATTGTTTTTTAATATCATTCATAAACATCTGGATTCTCACCCTTTTTAACTTTAAATTCAAGTAATTCAAGCAATCCTTTGGCTCTTTAAGGAATCCACATTCTCGAATGTCATCCTCTTCTTCCGATTCCATCGTTTCCTCGTGGTTCTCGCCTCGTCCTATCATTAGTATCAATTAATTCTAAAGGAATAGCGAATCGTACAAAATCTCTTGTTATTTCTTTGTCTTTCTTTCTCTCTTTGTCTCTCTTTCTTTCTAGCTCTATATATATGTCATGTCTCCTTCTTTCTCTCTCCCTCTCTTCCTTGGAGTGAATTTCAGCCTAGCTAGCAGTTATTAATAAATAATAATAGCTTCATATTGCCTAGTAACTCTATTTACTTGACAAAAAACTCATGATATTTCTTCTCATTGAAGATAAACTCTAGGTAACGATCCACTCGGCTTCACCCCTAGCTAGCGATGTATGATTTTGATTAACTTTAACATGGTAGGAATTGTCGTATGATTGATGGTATAGCCATCTAAAAGATGGATAAGCCAATGATCCTTGTTTTTGAACATTGACCGGCCTTCTTTCTAGCTTTAATGAGAATAACGTAATAATCATAAATAGCAATGCCCATTTTAACGATCCGAACAAAGAGATTTTATGCGTATGAGGATGTCGAGGTTTCTAGGTAGACCCTTGAATGTCTTTGTTTAATTGTATGTACGGAGTTGAATTCCAATGTATTAATAACGTCTATTTTATATTGATCATCTAGGCCTTCCAAATAAGTTAATGAAGAGGCTTAAAATAAATATTTAAGAGTGTGCCTAGACTCTACAGGGGGAGAGAATATGAAGCAAGTCTTTCTTTTAAATTACCTTTATACAGACAGCATATTGACTGTAATATTGTGGTGGATTTAATGTGATAGCTAGAAGAAGTAAAACATAAAAGGCAACTGCGCAATAGTTGAAACTCTTTATTTCATCTTCGTATTATTTCGTTATCAACATTGAAAAAGTCCCTTTGTTTGTGCAAATCTAGAAATCTCGGATATGGGAGGAGTATTGAGCTTAAGTGGCTTGGGCTGTTGCCTCTCTTCCGCAATTTGCTCAGCAACGTGTGCTGCATGTCCCAAATCTGGAGGATCCTCCCTATGCACTAAAATCCTTTATTCTGGACTTCTTATCATACTTTTGATCATTTCATCCATTCTACTTACTCCAAAATTACATCATGCCATTGAGGCACTTCCCTTTTGTCATGGTGTTATTCCTTGTGATGAATTCGTGGGCTACTCCGCAGTGTATCGACTCTCATTTGTTCTCACACTTTTCTTTTTCCTCATGTCTCTCCTCACCATTGGTGTCAAGTATAATACGGATCCTAGGGCACCTATACAAAATGATTTTTGGGCATTAAAATATCTTTTAGTTCTTGTTGGATGGATCGGAGCGTTTTTCATACCTAAGGGTAAGTCAAATTGAGGAGAATTCATAATATTATGTCAAAATGGTCTTGATTTTATTATTTTTTATAAATATTTTTAAAGGTACTTTTGGAACTACTTGGATGTATTTTGGTCTCATAGGAGCATTTGCTTTTATTCTGGTACAGCTTATACTCCTCATAGATGTAGCACATCTATGGGCTGAAGGATGGCGTCAAAATTATTTGAGAACGGATAATCCAAATTGGTTTAGAGCTCTAGTTTTTGCAACTGTAGTTATGTACTCTCTCACCTTTGCTTTGGTTATATGTTGCTACAAATATTTTACGGGGCTGGAAGTCGGTGACTGTAAGCTGAATGAGTTCTTTATCACCGTCAATTTCTTACTCTGCATAATACAAAGTGTCATTTCAATATCTCCCTATGTGCAAAAGCACCAAGAGAACTCTGGACTCTTGCAAGCTGCATTCGTTTCTTTGTATATGATGTATTTGACTTGGTCTGCTATGAGCAATCAACCGGATACTTTGTGCAAACCTGGAATAGTTGACATTATTTTTGGATCTTCTAAAAATGTAACAGATTTTCACACTGATCACGAGCACAATGAGGCTCCTATGATGGATACAACTTCTATCGTTGGTTTAGTGATTTGGTTTGTGTGTCTTCTTTATTCCTCTATTCGAACCTCGGACCCTTCTAAAGCTGCTAAGTAAGGAGAGTTATAATATTTTGTAAACTATAGCCTTATTCATTTTTCCCTCCTACAGATTGACGTTGGATCGAAAAACTCTGACTGAAGAAGATGAGTGCGAAATAGGAAATACAAGAAACTATGATTCAACACCCGTGGATTATAATTGGTCAGTCTTTCATCTCATGCTTGGATTAGCTACTTTGTATGTGATGATGACACTTACGAATTGGTACTCTCCAAATACAAATGTAAGCATTGCTTCTGTGTCCGCAAATTTATCAGCCGTTTGGATAAAGATGATATCCTCTTGGTTTTGTTGTGGTATTTATCTTTGGACCCTCCTGGCACCCATCATTTTACCGGATCGGGATTTCTCAATCTAAACTACATATATGTGCAATATAAATATTTATTTAGTAAATTAGGTTACATTCGTTCTTTATTCTTGTTTTTCTTCCTATAATTCAATGTCAAACATTATATATAGTAAATATTATATATCCTTCAGTCAATCCTAAATATTATCTCACTGTATCTACTGGTACATTTATGAATTTAAACATGATATTTGTACTACGTATAAACTTAATATAATATCTCATTGTTTCAATCCAAAATATAGTATGTTCATTACAAGTTATGTAAGTATGTTATTTCATTTCTTGTGAAAAAGTAACAATTCGGAGGTTTAAAGTAGGACTGCTAATGAATGTTTGAGCAAAACTCCAGACGTAGCTATTTAAAACCCAAGATTTAAAAAACAAAACAAAAGAAACAAGGCTGCAAGAAGATGAATATAATGATTAATTTTTTTATCTTTACACCGGAAATTTTTGTAAATATTTGCAAATGGTCGACTGCAGATAAATGGTAAAACCGCTACTGATCATAGATAGTTTTCTGTATGTGCAAGTATAGTGAAATGGAGAGATAATGCAATAATAGATGGTGCTGAAATACTGGGGTTTTGGGATACTTTTGGATCTGGTAACCTTAGCATTGAAATCATCCTATTTATATCCAAATTAAATTTATCTTTCAAATTTGATTACATAGCTCTACTAAGAACTCTAAACTCTGTTTCTAATTTTCTATAAGTAATTTCATTAAATGTGCTATTCGTCAAATGTGTTGATGTCGTTCCTGATGAACTTCATATATAAAAGTATATATATCCCGCGATATAATTATATACAAAACGTAGACTTAAATATTCTAACTGAAATTAAATATTGAGCTTGTTTACCCTTTACAACAGTTATTGCAGAAATAGTAAAATAGGTGTGGTTCTACAATTGCTTAACGTTTTGAAAATTCTTCTTGCACCGTGATTGGTCCATATTTTTGTGAAATTTTAAAAATCCATTTTAGCTATTCTCAAAAAATATCAAAAATCGAGAGCTGTTCCGAAAAAACAAAAATTTTATGAAAAAAAAATTCTAAAATTAAATTTTAAATATAAAATTTTCTAGTAAGAATAAAAAATTTCTTTATTTTTTGGGAGGAGGGGGCTAAAGCCCCGTCCAGCCCTCCCTCTGCGGAGGCCCCCAAAGAAACATAAAGGATTCCCACAAAATTCGAGAAAGTTGGAGAATGTGTAACATCTGGACATTAGAAAAAATAACCGAAATATTATTCTGCAAAATCAGTCAATGAAAGGAGTAACTTGCTCCCAATATGTGCTTCTTTTTCGTACCGATAGTATTTTCATTTTATATATGTTTGTCAGAAGATAGATCTTCTATTTAGCGATTGTTATTACGTAATATTTCGTCTTGTCTATGTCGTGGTTTTTCTAGTAAATTAGTGAAAAACTAACGAAGAAATAAAATCATATAATAAATCTCTCTCTCTCTCTATATATATATACATAATATTTTATATTAATAAGTAATATCACAATGTAGCCCATTGCCTTAGATTTCATTTTAAAGATAAAATATTCATTTATGTTCAATATCTGGGTCTGTCAATCATAATTCATACTAACTCCCAGATAATTTTCACTATTTGGATGACTATATCTTCGTAAATATTGTAGGTAGGAGATTCAAATTTTGCTATCATCATGAGCATGATCTAGTCTCGAGATTTTTTAAATTATGTAAAATGTCTATTATAAATACCAAATTTATCAAAAGCCTGATAATACATTTTTGCAGGTAAGTACTAAACTGTAGTAATCTGATTTGGATTGTTTAATAAAGTTAACATTTCAAGGATATATACACTGTCAATAAATTTAAAATGTAAATTTATCTAACCATCCGGTTCTTATACAATTGTATGTCTTCTTTTGTTTATCAAATCAACATAAAACTAATGTTTACATTTATAGAGAATTTCTACATATAAATTTTTGAGACGAGAAGTAAACATATTAGATAAGTGTTTGTTGAGATATATTTCTATTATAAAACATGAAACTTTAATTTAATTTTATTAAATGGCATAGTCTAGCATGTTGTTCAATTAATTAACATGCTTGTAATATATTATTAGTTTCAATATTCAGTTCACATCACTTATTCTGATTCCAACACTATGGAGGAGACTTGTTACACCCACTTTTTATTATAAATATAAAAATATATTATAGGATTAAACTAAACATTTGGATTTAAACTTTTTATTTGTTAAAGTATGTTTTTATTCAATGAATTCTTAGATATATAACATTGGTTTATTATAAGAAATTAAATAAAAAACTAACGGACAATATTGTAACAACGAAAATAATAATAAGCAAGAAAACAAAATCAAAGAAACAGACTCCAAAATATGATCTCAAGTACTATGAATAAATGATAATTTATACATAGTGCTTGTAAATAGAATAATCATTCCAGGAGCGTCTGCAGAGGGAGAGCTGGTGGGACTGTAGAGCGAACCCCAACTGAATGAATTTCTTATTCTTGCTAGAATTTTTTCTAATTTTTTTTTTTTCAAAAATTTTATATTTGAAATTGTCTGTAAATAGTTATGAATTTTAGGAACTTTTTGGCTAAAAAATTTATATTTGAATTTTTTTTTTCAAAAAATTTATATTTGCAATTTAATTTTGTCATTTTTTTTTCAGAAAATTTTATATTTAATTTTAAATTTTGAATTATTTTTTTTTTCAAAAATATATCTGTTTTTTCTGAACAACTCTGGATTTTTGAATTTTTTGTGAATAGCTATGGATTTTTGAAATTTTTCTCCGAGAAATTTAATATTTGTAACTTAATTTTAGAATTTTTTTCCCCAAAAAAATTAATTTTTTGTGAACAGCTCTGAATCTTTGAATTTTTTTCCCAAAAAATATAATTTTTTGATAATAACCAGATTTTTGAAATCATTTGTCTGAAAAATTAAATTTTTTATATTTTTCCCCAAAAAATTCCAACCTCCATTAATTAGGAAATTAGTCCTTCACCCTATAAGAAATAAAGTGTAAACCCTGATACTCATACCGCCTAATAAACCAAATCAGGAGATCCCTCAAGGCCTGAGTCTTATTTCTAAAGGGTAAAGTTTCCAAATCAATAGGTCTACCCCCAAGCCAATTACAGAAGAAATTCAATAAACAGCGTAATTGACAAACCTGAATCTTCCCACTTTTTTTTAAAGAGCTTAATTGCATCAGAAAAAGGTTGTTGTAAGACTCCCAAAAAGTTAAAAAGACCTCTACTAGTATTAGTATAACTCTGAGGGTTGAGCTGATTAATTTGCCCCCCCAAAAAAAAAAAAAAAAGATATATATAATCCTGCGTATGCCCCTGTATTCTATTTACAAGCACCACAGCTATTGAAGTAAAATATTGTTATAATTATATATGTTAAAAGCTTATAATAAAACTTGCACATCATTGCAGCTAATAGTCTATTTAAAATAGTCACCAATTTCTGTCAAGGAATACAACACTATATTCCAGACATAATTGTTACAGTCACATAGTAAGGTTTCGCACTGAATAGACTAACATCACATTGCAGTTACCATATCCTTCCTTCCTGAAGTATGGAAAAATATTGACTTGGGCTAAAAATAAAAAAAATACAGAATCTAAATCTCCATCTATGATTACCCCAAAAGTTATTAAACTCATTTTTATGTGTTGCTAGTTGCTATGTTTTTACACTGGGTCTGGTAAGAGCATATCTAAAAGATATATTTGCAAACTTATTTTGTATTATGTTAGTACACGTCATGCCCACAACGGATGTTGACAATATCAGATATTTTGTAATTTTTGTGTATTTTTGACAGACAAAAAGACAGGACTTTGTTTTCGTGTGCTCCGCAATTTTCTACTATTAAGAAATTAGAGATGTCCCACGAGCAAAACTCGTAAATTGGTACTCGAGTTTTATGAAGTAAATAAAAAAAGACTCAAAAACTCGTCTCGAGGGCATAAAAAGCAAAGTATTACTCAGAACTCGTCAAAACATGGGATTCATTTTTTTCTTTTTCAAGCCCATTATAACATGTATATCTTGATAGACTTACTTCCTTTCATTGTCAAATTTAGAATTTATGTTTTCCCACAGATAGAAATGTGTTGACTTTTCAATCATGTGTACTCATAATCCCGGTTCGTTTGAAAAATAATCCTTGTTTGATTTTTTTGAAGACTAGCGGGAGTACTCGACAATGCATGGAATTACTTAGTCGTCCATTTTTCTATTAATTATCGTTAATAGGCATTTATATTAAGTAGCATCTGTGCCCCTAAAAACATATTTATTACAAGTTATAAACAGACTATTATAAAATATTGATTGATTGACTATATAAACTGTTAAACTACCCTTATGATCACAATTCAAATAAGTTCAACTAATTCTTTGATTAATCTGTGGAACATTAATTACGAACGCTATATTGTGTGTTCATCAGTACCTTATATTAAACGTATTATAGTCCTTTTGGTATACTATTATTATTTTTATCAAAAATCATTTTATATGTACGTATATAATAGATACAAATTCAGAGTCCTCTAGAGAATTAACAAATTATTAAAAGACAAGTTTCAACAATTCTTTAAAAAATATGATTTTTATGACTGACGAGTTTTTCAGGGAGTAAAAAGTGTAAGGGTGATTATTAAATGTTCATGCAAGTAACGAGTATTCTGGCGAGTAACGAGTAAATCTCGTAATTTGCGGCAATTCACTAAATAAATGGAAAGGAAAATCAAATTAAGGAAACATTCTTTCAATAGTTTTGGAAGATTGTTTATTCATTCTTCTAAAATAGTTATTTTGTACAAAATGCCAAATTTTGTACAAAATTAATATTAATTATATTATACATTTTTAAAACAATTTACATCAAAGATACGCAAGAATTCTTCTTTCAGAAGGAAATGCTAACACTGTGACGACCTATTAAATAATGAAAAAAAAGAAAAGAAAAAAGAGCACACGCAATAACTGTTTTTCCTTTTCTAATTTTAAAGGTAGTCTTTCTATCACAATCGATCCTAGGACTAATTGCCTAATCAATCTCCCCCCTTCCTTTCCGTTTTTTTTAATCAGTCTGATCTTTTTTACCATTCATCTTGGAGTCCTACGGCTGAAGCTATTTTTTTTATTTTATTAACTCATATCTAAAAAACGAAGAAAATAATGAATTATGGTTAGAATGTATTATTATAATTTTTAGACACACACTTCCTTATTTGAACTTCAACTTTTAGTCTCTCAAAAGAGGTTATTTAAACAGCTGAAATGATATATTTAGTATTACATCATTTAACTGTTTATATTTACCATTAAAGATCGATAAGAACCAGTAATTGATTACAAATAAAGTAAGATAAATATATTTTTGGATGAAAAACATAATTACGAACGATCCATTAAGGTTACCTGTTCTTTTTGTGAAGAATTGCATTATGGAAATTTCCCTAAAATAACACATATATTTTTTAAAGAGTTCTGCTCTGCTTCTAAATATCAAGACTTTAAAAAGCTTATCCGTTGTCTTGTTGATAGGAATACTCAAATAGAAGAACTGTGTCAAGAGAAATCGACTCTACACCAAATCAATAAGATATATTGAAGAATTGACTTGTAATATTATACTGACGAGGAAAAAATCAATCTAAGAAGGCATCCCTATATCTAATTCAAATGATATAATCGATAACAATGAACGAATATAATTTTTTTGGATTACATGAACATTATTTTATATTTAGCTATGAATTTTATTAAAACCTTTCTAAATACATATAAATTTTTTCCAATCAAGTAATGATATCAATCCAGTAGAGTTATTTTAATAAAATTTACTATAAAAGTTATTAGCAATCTAAAATTTTCAATATTACAAGTTCATTAAAAATAACATATTTTATTTTAAATCTATTAAGGAAGTCTTTTTTCAGAAAAAACATATTTTACTGTCAAATCTGGATCAAGGAAACTGATTTTTTTTTCAGATTAAAAGTCGACTCCATCCGTATTTTTCTTATACCTCAAGTATATGAAAAACCAGAATTTTTGAATGCTTATGTAAATAATTAGTTTGGAAACTCCCATTTAGAGGAAACCATTGTGGGTTTAGATCCTGTTTTTGACGGATCATTGAGGATTTTAACTTTAATTGTTTTTCGGGGACACTCATGATATACATCCAAATTGATTGAAAAGTGATGCAGTAAAAAAATATTGGCCTAGTTGGACTCAGAGTAGAATTGGGGATTAAAATCGGAGTAATTCTAGCAAATGTCCTATTTTATAATCTTTTTTCCTTCCTCTCTTGTCACAGCTGAGGAAGCTGATCTAATGCAACGTCATGAGCATTAATCTTTCTCTCCTCCAAAACATTCTTCAAATTGTCTGGGTTACTATGATGATTTTGGTTTCTTTTTTTAAATTGCCCATTCTACACTGGATTTTCATCTTTGAGTATAAGCATATATTTATTATATCTGGATTTGACTCTAGTTGTATCTAATTATCTCCGCAACGAAGTTGAACGGAATTTATATTTTTTTCCCCTGTTTGTTTGTTTTTTTAGTCACCAGGATTAGGGCAAATTTACGGATTGATTTTCATCAAACTTGGTACGAAGTTTATATACGGTCACAGTAAGAGGCCATTACATTTTGAGAAGTCAAGGTCAAGGGTCAAGGTAACACAAGACATAAATAATACATAATCGACCTTTACTATGGAACAAATTGAGATACGTAACTCAATTTGATTTTAGGTGAAGTTTTTGCACTCTACTGAGTGCTCATTCTAGTTAATAATAATAATTTTTGCAGGGATGACAAGTTTTTTTTTTGTTGTTGAAAGGAGCAATATAGTTCATTCTCCTTATCCACAATCACGTCAATCCATGTCATATTGACATAATTACCAGGTCCAAAATTAGGATACTTTTGCCAAAACTACCAGTACCGCTATAGGTGTATACAATATATCCTATGAAGAGGGTACAACTTTTTGTAGTTGCAACCTCAACAGGAGTTTTTATTTTATAAAGCTATTATCGTTACTTTTTAATTCTTGAGACGGGAAAATCTAAGTATAAAGTAAGAATTAGTGCAAGTGTATTGCAGTAAATCGTTTGAATTTTTTAGTTAGCCCGTTTTTTTAGAATTGGCAATCTGCCACATCTTTAACTTGATTGTATTACGCAACCTCATTTTCAATAAGAAAAAGAAAATAGGCCCGAAATCATCTGGTAGTTAGCCAAACACGGTCTTTCTCACAGACTATTGCTGTCATATCATTTTTTCACGATTTTAAAAATATATTACATATCATTTAAATATATATAGTTTTTATTTGAAACTATATTATAATTTGCTTAGTACTATTTTATTAGACGAGTAGTTATACATTTGTATTTTTGTATGATGGTCAAAATTTCTTCATAGGAATAATAAAATGACCAATATACCGGTAGTCCCATCAATATGTGGACTATTTGTGGCAAATAATTAAATGTGTAATCAAAGTCATATGACGTATTTCTTTTGAGAATTTTCAATAAAGAATTTATACTGGTATAACATTTAATATAATTACTGAATATAACCGCCATCAGCTGCTATGACACCCTCCAAGCGCTCGCTGAAGGCCTTACACACATTGATGATGTAATGGTCTTCCATGGCTGCCCATTGCTCATTGACGCTGGCCTTCAATGAGTCCAAATTCGGGTGGTGGGTAGCACAGGCATTCTTCTCAATTTGCAACTACACACTGTAGTCAAGGGGATTCAAATCAGGTGATTGAGGTGACCAAATGTTTTTTCCAAAATGGAAGGCCTCCTTCACCTCATTCACTACATTGATTTTCCATGGTCTGCCGGTCCGAACACCCTCCTTCAGATCTTTTCCCTCCTTGACAAGCTTCTGGACCTTGAACACAGTAGTCCTGGATAGTCCAGTCTCCTTGATTATCTCCTTGATAGACCTATTGGTGCGGAGGAGAGTGGCGGCCATATGACGTTTGGCCTCGTCATTCATCGTAAACGACTTTGTTTGATGCGAGTAAGAAAAACAAAAACAAAGCCAAAAGATTTACCGAGTTACTTGTGCTGAAATGTTTTATTTCCAGTCACGGAACGTCGAGATATAAGCGTTTAAAAATTAGTCTGCGTATTTATGAAACTACCGCTATATATTATATAAAAGACGAGGGATCACCAAGAAATTGTATTCCTGTTCTTTTGGAAACAGAGCATAATTATAAAATAACTTATTACGTTCTTTATTTATCAAAAAGAATAAATTATGAAATAGCCGTGACGTATCAGGCGAGAGGAGGGAATCGACAGCTGACAACAAAAATTCATAGGGTAGCTCTAAAATTATGCTCCGTTTCAAAAGGAGAGGAATATATAAAATTTCTTTTCTTCAGCGGTTCTCATTATTATTTAGATACAGAGTAGTAAACTACCTTTCCTAATGCATTCTAATATACTCAAAACTTGATTGAACATTCGTGTGTGCTCATGAAAGACGGAGAGTAATCTTGAAGATTTGCTCCGAAGTTATAATTGTAAGTCCTTGTTGGACTCGGTGTAGAATTGGGGATCGAGATCAGAGTAATTCTTAACAATGTTCTTGTTTATTTCCTGGCTCTCATTTTTCCGTCTGAATGCCACAGTTGATAGAGGATAACTATGTATAGATAAAAAGCTAATATTGACACTAAAGTACATTTAAATCTTGTATAAATCTGTGCAAATATTGACATTTTTTAAATAGTTTATTGATGTTTAATTTTATCTTTTAAAAGGGAAATATGGAATGAATAACTATTCATATATAAGTATGATAATATTTTCTTCGAGAAAATAAATGGGGAGGGGGCCGGGGAACACGCCGTTTTAAACAATGAAGATTTTGCATAATGCAGTGTTTTGAATTATGCCAACTCCCCTTAGAGTTGGATGTATTCCCAGTGATGCTTATTGGCAAAGACATCTTTTGATGTCTTTAGATAATTGGTAGCATTTTGGGGCATGTTAAAGAAAAGAAACCAAAGATCAACGTGGTAAGCCTGACAATTTGAAGAATGTTTTGAACAGGTCAGCTGTCATGGAGTAAGCTGTGACAGGGGAGGAGGGGGAGAATGAAATAAACAAACATATGGACGACAAGAATTACTCCGATGTTTATCCTCTATTTTTTTCCTAGTCCAACTGTAATGTACTCGTGTATCCTTTGATTCCCTCTTGTTCCTATTAAACAAGCATTGCCTTATTCCTCCACGTCTTTCCTCTTCTCATTTCTCTCGGTCTTCCTGGATTCCTTTATATAAATAGTTGTTACCTCATCAACCTTCGTCAATACACAACAGTGGACACGAGGATGGGACCAAGATCACGTGACTTTCCTGCTGTGGGATCGTCAGCGAAGCTAGGCCTGCTGGAGTTGGGTAGCCTTTTTTCGTCGACAGGGAGAACACTTCTTCGTCTACAGAAGGCGGAGAAATATGGTCTGTGCCTCAGTTTGGGCCTTGTGGAGGAAGGAAGAGAACCATGGCCACTTACAAGAGATGAAATGTGTGTACGAGTGGGTTAATCAACGTGTAATGGTTTCTCCCCTGGATCATTCAGAGTTTGATGAGGGTACATCGAGGGAGATTGATATTTCTCCTGGGACGAGCAGGGTACTCATATCTCTTTAATCTCTGTAAGGGTGATTGTTGTTTCTCCCAGGGACGAGCAGGTTGCTCGTGTCCATTTAACCTCTCGAAGGGTGAATGATATTTCTCCCAGGGACGAGCAGGGTTCTCGTGTCCCTTTAACTTCTGCGAGAGTGATAGTTATTTCTCCCAGGAACGGGTAGGGTGCTCGTGTTTCTAAAACCTCTATGAGGAGTAGTTTTCTCCTTTCTCCGGTGCGTGTGCTGAGAGCACGGCACGTCTACGGAGATAAAAAGTATTGTAAACATAATAATAAATGGTTTGTCCGCACCTGGTTATGGATGGAGGGGATAAACCATTTATTTTAAGAGTTACAATTATAACTCTGGAACAAATCCTCAGTGTACCTCTCTGTCTTTTATGAGGACACGCAAATGTTCAATCTGGTTCCATAAGTATCCATGATAGCTCGTATGTAGTAGGAAATGAAATTCACTTTTGGAATTATATAACAATGATAGCAACTTGGAAAAGAAAAAATAACTTTTCAGGTTGCCAAATTAAAAAAAATAAATAAAACTAAAAACCGGTAATTCTAAGATGAGATAGTAAATACGGTAAAATTTAAATAATGTTTTGTAGGCATTCCCGAAAAATGGAAGTGTTACTTCTGGAAAACATATTTCTTACATAAGAAGGTGAAGTTATAATTCAATATTGATTTTGTTGGTTAATGAATTTTTATAAGTGCTTGATTGGGTTTCATCAAGGATAATAGAAATACAAGGTTAGACTAAAACATTTAATTTAATGTATTGTACTGATTGCTGGGCAAGACAGACAGATTTTGACAAAACACGACCCCAATCATAGTTTATGACGTCACTATTGCTAGAATTTTCAATTTAATGTATCGTATCGACCGCTGGGCAAGAAAAACAGATTTTTACAAAACACACAACCACTCATGGTCTACGACGTCAATATTAAAAGCATGGTGGAAATCAAACATCAGTCGTACACGTGTTATGGTATAACCTTGTATTTCTATTAGCCTTGGGTTTCATTTTTTTTAGTTAATGCACATAATTGGGGTATAAATTGTTAAAAACATATTTATGTACCTCCTCGAATGAAGAAGAGCTGAGGTTATGTTTTGACCTCATCTATTTTTTTGGAACCAGTATTAATGAAACATTTAGTGATCGATTTTGGTTAAACATTGTAGGAAGGCTATATTTGTTAACAGTACGACACTATTAAATTTAGAGAGTTCAACATGACACAAAACGTTTGAATTTAAATTAGATCTTGTTAATCTATGAACAATTCTCTAAAATTATTATTAATTCCAATGCTTAACTAATTAATTATCAACTAATTTTTGAGGCTTTTTCCCCTGGTTATTTTTCAAAGAAGGGTTGCAATATTCTATAAAGATGAGGACGTGATACAAAAATACATAGTTTTATCTTGCCGTTGCTCTACGAAAAATCAACCTTTTAACTCTGATATATACTTTATATATATAACTTTTAATAGTTAATTATTTAGAAAGACCAGAAAATAGCATTTTTAGCACCCATAAGAATTAAACAACACAACATTTGAATGCAAAAGTATGTATCGTATTCTTCCCATTTGGAGAGAATCCACCAGGGTTTCCTTCATAATCCCTCAGTCTCCCTTAAATACTCCCATGTTTTTTTCAAATATACTCTAATATTAAAAAATATTAAGAACCATAAATGATGAATTTAAAAAACTGCATCTTAAGTGATTCAAAAGACTATAAAGTACATATAATATATTAAACCTGGGATAGATCCCAGATTAAACAAAACTAAAACGACTCCATATTTCGGAGAATTTAGTGTTATAGTCGAAACATTCCCATTGTATCTTTCGCGCAACCTCAATTAGTACTTAAATACGATATTTTTCGTACAGTTTTAATAAATATCCTTTATTATAATTGATATAGTATGTTGTGTTCCATTTGTGATTAACTTGTAAACCTACACACACAAAATAACCGTATAAAGATATAATATTATTTTCAGAAAAAATGGAAAAATGGGACAACAACAGTTGGTTGCAAGCTAATTGTTCCCAATTGAAATTGCATTTCTATATCCAATATAGAATAACCATTAATGTATATAATTGTGCCCATTAAAATAATTGTGGTAAAAAGGTTGCAGACTCAATAGTTGGGATAATATCGTTGCGTGGTAGAAACGTGGTGTACATTATCATTGTGAGACAAAATTACTGTGGGTAGTATAATTGCGAAGCAAAATCACTTTAAGCAATAAGATTGTGAGTAATTTCATTGCAAGACAATATTATATTACAAATTATAATATATTCGGGAAATCAAACTATGGAATGATTAGAAAAATTTCACCAGCATCCGCTTCCATGAGCATATTGGACCCCTTCTAATATCCGAAAATACACCTCGTCCCTCAAGTTGTACAAGTGAAGTGCAGGGCCAAAGAAGTTTAAACTTCACCATCGCCATGTTTCTAAGCATAAAGTACTCATACTAATATCCTACAATACACCCCGGCCCACATATTGGAACTACTAGGCTCCCAAATAGGTTACACTTATCCTTCCCCGCTTCCTTGGACATAAAAGAACACTTATAATATCCAAAAATACAACATGTCCCACAAATAGTACAAGTAAACTGCTGGGCCCTGAAGCAGGTTAAATTTCTTGACCGCAGCTTTCCTGATTATCAAGGAATCGATGAATATTTCAAAGTACATATTGGCTCACGGGCAGTTCAGGTGAACTGCCCCCTTGAAATATCCCAAAATACACACTGACTGACGTAAATAGCTGAGAGTGCATAATGGGATATTTTAAGGGGTTATTGCTCCTCAAAGAAGGGGGGGGGGAAAAAAGACTTTAACATGCCTTAGTATCCAGCAAGCCATTTGCATTACGCGTTGGTCGATATGTACTTTAAAATATTAAAAGGGTTCCTTTAGGATCAGGACAATGGCGAAGAAGAAATTTAACCTGATTGGGGAACAGAATTGAACCTACAGAATCCGTGAATCGGGCTGTAAAATAAGTGCAGTTATTGAAAGGATATTTTTTTTTACGTCATATATAAACACAGTCCAATATTTCATCAATATATTTTGGTCAATTATAGGGCTATTATTCAAATGTATGGAATGAGTTGAAATCTTTTTTCAGTTATGTACCACAATTTGTAAAATATAACCAGCGCAAATCATTTTTTTATTGAAAAAAAAAAAAAAACAGCAACAAAAAAACCCGACCTAGAACACTCACTGTCTTTTTAAACTTTGAAAATTTATTCATGAGTCATACCATTTCTTATTCTTTCTCTTACACGGTGTTACCTCGCTTACACAAAATACCTTCTGTATTTTGATGTCAGCTGTTCTCTTCTCACTCGAACCGTCAAAAACATAAAAACAAAGTATTAAGTTATTTTATATTTATGCTCCGTTTCCAAAAGAACAGGAATACAATTTCCTGGTGATCCCTCGTATTTTATATTATATATATAAGCCTTTTTATTATTTATATGAAGAAATTTTGGCTATCATACACAAATACAAATGTATCACAACCATTTTAATAAAATATTATTAAGCAAACTTATAATAGAGTTTCGAATAAAAGACTATATAGATTTTAATAATATATAAATCATTTTAAAAATTAGTGAAGAATTAATATGGAAAAAGTTTTAAAATTGAATTTCAAATATAAAATTTTTTAAATTAAACGTTAAATATTAAATCATCCGGAGAAACATTTAAAAAATACATAGTTATTCACAAAAAATCAAATTATTGGGAAAAAAAGTCAAAAATCCAGAGCTGTACAGAAAAACTTTAATTTTTTGGAAAAAAATTTTAAACTTATTTTAAAATATAAAATTTTTCGAAAAAAATTGAAAAGATTAAATTTTTTGGCCGAAAAATTTCAAAATACATAGCTATTCACAGGCATTTAACTATTTGGAAAAAAAAAAAAAATTTTAATATTTAATATTTTGAAAAACAATATAAAATATTACATTTTCTAGTAAAAATACAAAAATCCTTATTTTTTTTTTTTTTTTTTCCCTCCTCCACGGGGGCACAGTCTTACTGTTGCAGGGACTCCACTCTATCAGAAAGAACAATTAAACATTGGATTGCTTACTTCAAACGTGGTCGTAGAGACACCAATGATACAAAACCCAGTGGACATCCAAATGAGGGATTAACAATCGAAAACATAAAAAAAAATGAAAATCCTTATTCACTATTAATGCGATAACCTTGGGAAACCAAATTAGAGACATGTTATTATTTTTGATGTTGGGAGGGTCAAAATACCTGTTTATTCCTTTTGTTCTTTACTGGGTCGACTTTCTATATCTTTTTATCAGAAAAGATGAATACTTGGCCAGATGATGAGTTGAGGTTTAAGATTGGGTTCCTTCATGGTTAGGTTCAGAAAGATGTATCTACAGCCTCATAATCCCTGACCTTTTTGTACTTTTTCTAATTGAGACAGTTGGGAGCGTCTTATTGGCCTTTCAGCCTTACAGTGTCGATTTCGCTTCCTATCCAGACTCTTAGTGTAGGTCTTCAACGTTTTTAACAAGTTTTTCGAATCTATAAACAGTCTTAGAGGGTTACATATAACTAATTTGAAATATTGAAGATCCTTAAGTCTTCAACTAGGAAATCTAAGATCTGTAGGCATTTTGAGTGGACATAAAAGACGAAGAGTAACAATGGGGATTTGCACGGGAGCGTAAGTCCTTATTGGACTCGGAGTAGAATTTAGGATCGACATCTGAATAATAATTCTTGCTTATGTCATGACTGTATACGAAGCGGGATTGGTGTTTATTTCTCTCCTTTCATATCTGCTTTCAGCTGATCTAATAAAACGTGTTGACAGCAAAGCTGCTATCCTCCAAAACATTATTTCAAGGGACACCATTTTAAGGGTATACACTTTTATTGCGACACCCTGTACTCTATCCGTACTCAATTTGGAGAAACATCATTCTAGTTTCCTTTGGTATTGACGGGTCACATATATACAATGAAATCAATAAAAACATAATATTTAATGACATCCAACAAAGTCATTTAACCGTGAACATTTACAGGCCACTCCACAGGATCATATTTAGGAGGGGCCGTGGTTCTTCAAAATTTTAAAAAATCCACAGCTATTAACAAAAAAATTAATAAGTAAAAAAATACTCCCCAGAACACAGCCATATTCTCCCTGCAGAAATACTGCACCTTCTTGGACATGTATGCCGGAGTGTCGTTTTATCTAAACACATAGTTGTCCCTGGAGAACGTGCTCTTCAACCATGGCAAGACATGGTACCTAAAGACATGGTAGTAGACGTCCGTGTTGACTTTTTCGTTGGCCTTGAAGAAATAAGGAAGCATCTTGATGCTGTCGGACGCCACGACGCCGAGAACAATGACTTGCAGTGGATGTTCGGTCCTGAAGGATCTCTTGACCTGAGTTTTTGATTATGCGAGGACGCGATCATTTCTTATGCCGAAAACACCCCCCACTGAGAAGATCTTCTTGTCGGAGTAAATTTGGTGCGTGGAGAAGATTGCACACCCTCTGCTGTTTTGCCTGTAGCTCGGAATTTTTCATCGCTCAAAAATTAAACAAACATCAAACTGTAGCTCTTTGTCAGTTCTTTGAAATGGTGCCAAGACCAGAATTGTCAGAATTTTAGAACTCAATCTAGAGAGTCTCGAAGAGAATTCTAATTTTTGAGTCCTCACCCTGTTTATACATTAGAATCAGTAAAAAGGATAATAGTTAATGACATCTAACAATATCGATTAATCGTGTTTAATTATTGACTATGCCATTGCCCTATCCTTTGGAATAAGAATGAAAGAATTTCATACATAAACAACTTATCATAATCTTGAAAATAATACAAAACCCACTTCCAACAGGTGTGAGGTCACACTCACTTTAATTCATCCACTTATTTTAATTTCCCTATATTCCAAGTTAAAATTACTGCCTCAAAGTCAAAACTTGTCAATTAACCATTTTTTAGAGTTGAGAATATAGGAATCCCTGCTCTAATTATGTTTTTTTTACACATCTGTAGGTAGCTCATGCGAAAAATCGTATTTGATTGTTTATTGACGAGTTGTTCTTCTTTGCCATATGGTTGTAAGTGGGTAGCCATTTATTTTTACTCTGTTTGAATGGTATACGCACATACATGCATACTCAATACTCATACATAATATTTGTTCCATGCACGTATTTTTTGTATCACGTATGTAGTTTACCATAGAGAAAGAAATACAAAGTAAAAATAGCTACATAAAATATTTTTTAATTATTTGTCTGTAAATATCCATCTGTTTTGGCCAGTTCTAATGTAATGTTTCTTTTGTCAAGTATGAGAGATTGGGAGTTAATTCCTTCCTAACGGAATCATTATATATATGTTGAAGACATAAAGTTTGTTTTTCAAGAACATAATGACCTAAGAAATACAACCAAGCTCGGCAAAAACTTTTTAGAAAAGAAAAAAACCTCTCAGATCATATCCATTATGCAATGAACAGTTCAACCTCCTGATTTGAACCCAGTAGAGCTATTATGGGAACAGTTCGACCAAAGACAAAAGTCTGTAAAACAGTTATAGCGACAAAGAGAGGATTTTTTGATGATGCTAAAATTTCAACAATAATACTTTGGAAAATTAAATTTTTGGAACAAAATTGCAAAAATCTAATGCTCTTAATAAAAAAATTATATTTATTGGAAAAATAATTCAAATATTAACTAAAATCTATAATTATTCACAGAAAATTATACCGAAAGGAAGAATTATGATTGTCTTTTCTTTTCTTTTTTGAATACATGATCAACTTTATTTACAATCTATTTACTTTGCAAACAGTTCATCCTAAAAACATTTTGAAAAAAATAAAATAAAACCACAACACAATACAATGAATGATGATTAGTTGATTAACCAGGACCGTTCGCATGGGGTGGGCTGGAGGGGCTGTGCCTCCCCCTCCAAATATAGAATTTTTTCTTTTTACTAGAAAATATAAAGTTTAAAGTTTTATTTTAATTGTCAATATTTTTTCCTAGAAATTTAATTTTCTGTCAATCGTTAAAGATTATTGACATTTTTCTTCAAAAAGTTTAATATTTGAAATTTTTTTCCTATGACTATAATTTTTGGTGAAGAGCTATGGATTTTTGAATTTATTTTGCCCAATCGGTGGTTACTATGGAAGTAATTCTCCAGCAGAAATCCAGAATGGTCAACCGTTGCGTTCATTGATATCTTTTATTAAAAATGTTTTTGTTTTTTTGAGTCATTCGGTATAATTAAGAGCTTCTGGGGTCGCAGCCATTTTGACTTTTTTTCAGCAAGTGAATGACTGGTTGATTTTTGCAGTGTATAAAGTAGCTCCATCTTACTGGAAGATTATATTGTAGGGGGGCCTGCAGGATGAGATATATATATATATATATACGAAAAGTTTTGTTAAATGTTTATGTAAGTACTAATGACTTAACTAATTTGAATAATTTGCATATACAGGGATCAAATTATCGCCTACTTTAAACCTTGATAACTTGAAGACGACATTATCAAATAAAAAACCGGTTACCAAATAGGAAAGCTATTCTCGTGAGCTGGCGATACGTAGTTCAGTTAGCATCATGCCGTCATCATATGAGGAGATAAAGAGCTATAAGTGGAACGAGGAGCTTTCGAGGTCCGCCGTAGTCATGGCATTGGTTAATGATGGAGGTGAAATCTCCAATTCAACGATTGCTTCAACCTTAGGAGTGAATTTACGGACTGTTCAGAGTATCCGTAAGAAGCTAGAGGATACCTGGGAAGTTGATGCCACCATAATGAGGGCACCCAAGGAGGAGGGCGCCGACGGGAAGGTCCGGGACACAGACTTTGTCGACAAGGTGAAGAAAATGGTTGAGGATGACCCTACCAGGTCCATGAAGGCCATCCATCCGAAAAGGGGAGGCCGGAGACAGACCCTGGGCGTGGCAACAGGACTCAGCACCCTGCCATGTGTCCAAAATCTCCATGCAGTGGCTGCACGCACCATGTCCACGGAGATGGAATCGCAGGCAGCCACCAGTTTGACCCACAGGTCATCCAAATTCTAGCTTGGGATCACACAGGCTCTGCTCTCAAGAATGAACCATATGGAGTGATCCCTGACGTGTAGGTCGGGACTCAAGGGGACCAGACTGTCTTGTGCCAGAACCCATTCAAATCGAATTCACACCACTGCTGCGTCTCTCTGGGTGTGTAGATGGGGGCATCATCCTGTTGGAAGGTCTATGAGTCATAATGTTGGGTACAGGGAACTAGCCCTTCATCTAGGTGCTGATGTACTCCTTGGTGTTGATCTTCACATCAGCAGGCACAAACACCAAGGGGACAGCCTTGTCTCAGTCAGGGGCTCCAAACCATCATAGACAGTGGCTTTTGCACTCTGTTGACTCCTTGTTCTCCCACCTCACCTTTTTTTTTTGCAAGAATACGATCATTTTGGGGGTTAAAAGCCTGTTTTACAGTGAAAATCTTTTGATCACTGAACACAATGTTGGTTCTTCAAGATGGTGTGTCGAGATTTGCCCTTTAGATACTCTTTGATTATAGCCTCTTTCTTGGCTTCCATTGTGGTTAACAAAACTGTTATTTTATTGAAAACTGTTTCTTTTGATCTAGTTTTGACGCAATTAGAGTTTAAACATAATATCTTGCAACCTTACATATAATTATATTATATAAAGTAAAGGTTAATATAAATAGAAAGTTAAACCATTATTTAATCGTACTTGCTAGAATTTTCCATTTGATGTATCGTATCGACTGCTGGTAAATAGACAGATTACGAAAAAACACGCAACTACTCATACACTATGACGTCTCTAAAAATTACCTGAAATTAAAAAAATCCTTTATCATTATTATTATTTTCTTTGCAGACACCCTTAGATAAATTATTTTTCAGGGCTACTGCAAATAATTTCAGAGTAGAGGGGGGAAATTCATTGTTAACTCAACCTATCTATATTCACAACATGTTTAGGAGGCCCTATTTTGAGCCTTCCGTAGGCTAAGAGTAGAAGTGCATTTCCTTCTCTTCCCGTTTTCTGCAAACCCTAGTTTTTGATTATAAACAGTTGAAATCCCATTGGAAGTGTGACCTGCACAGGTTAAAGTTGTAACCTGGAGTCATATGTCCCACTACTCTAATGCCATTCTTAGGTTTACTAAAATATAATAAATGTTTGTTGACAGCTAATATTTAGATACAATTCTTTAAATCCAGGGGGTCCACAGCGGATGGGGTGGAGAGGCTGTACCCTCTACCCCCAAATTAAGAATTTTTATGTTTTACGAGGAAATTTAGAATTCATTTTTTTTTCAAAAAATTTTATATTTCGAATTTAATTTTTAAAATTTTTTTCCTAAAAAAATTACTGTTTTGTGTATAGATGTGGATTTTTGAATTTTTTTTTGATTTAAAAATTTAATTTCTTGAGAATAGCTGTATACTTTTGAAATTTTTTTCCAAAAAATTTTATATTTCAAATTTAATTTTTAAAATTTTTTCCCCTAAAAAATTAAAATTTTGTTTATAGGTATTGTTTTTCGAAATTTTTTTCAACAAATTTAAGGTCTTGAGAATAGAAATGTACTTCTGAAATTTTTTTCCAAAAAATTTTATATTTCAAATTTAATTTTTAAAATTTTTATCTTAAAAACATATTTTTTTGAAAAATAAATTCCGAAAAAAAAAAGATTTTGGATTTTTTGAAATAAATTTCAAAAGCCAACCCTCCCCCAACCTCAAATTATAATCCTGCGGTTACCCGTTAAATTAATTACTTAATTACTCAAAATTTTGAGTTGTAAATTGTCAAAATTTTTAGTTCCTTACCCCCGGTAATATGTAAGAAAAAAATGATAATTCCTATGTTCTCACATAAACCCATGATTAAATGAGCTTACTTAAATAAAAAGTAAATTAAGTTCATATATTCTCGGCATATCCAAATCATAAATTGAATCAATATACTATTATTTAAAACCAAATAGTATGTATCTATGTATATGTCATAATTCTAAAAATAAATGACGTGTTGATATTGCGTCTTATGTTGCGAAGTTTTGCGCTCAAGCATTATTACAATATTTCAAATTTCTAGATGATATCATAGAATTGTTGTTATTACTCATTGTAATAATAAAAGAATGACAAATTTTTGTCACTGAGAGTATGGTTATTGCACGTTTTAATGTATGCTGTTAGCCATGCCGGTGTCAGTGCCGAAATGTAGCAGGGCCATCCACAGGGGGAAGGCTAAAGTAGCTGTAGCTTCCCCCCCCCCCAATTAAGGAATTTTTAATTCTTAATAGAAAATTTAATATTTGAATTTTTTTTTGCAAAAAATTTACTTGTTTGTAAAAAATTATAAATTTTATAATTTTTTTCGAAATATTTAATATTTGAATTTCATTTTCAAAAAACCTTATGTTTGAAATTAAATCTTGCAAATTTTTTGGGAACTGCTTTAGAAATTTAAAAAAAAAAATTTTTTTTTTCAATTTTTTTTTTTAAATGGATTTTTTTAATATTTTTTTATTTTCAAAAAGAATCTAAAAACCAAGCTTCCTCGCTCCCCCCAACTGAAAACCCCCTGAGTAACAGCTTACTCCAAGACAGCTGACCTGTTCAAAACATTCTTCAAATTGTCAGGCTTACCACGTTGATTTTCGGTTTCTTTTTTTAACATGTCCCAAAATGCTACCAATTATCAAAAGACATCAAAAGATGTATTTGCCAATTAGCATCACTGGGAATACATACCACTCTAAGGTGAGTTAGCATAATTCAAAACACCGCATTATGTAAAATCTTTATTGTTTAAAACGGCGTTAACCCCAGCCCCTCCCCATTTATTTTCTCGCAGAAAATATTATCATATTTATATATGAATAGATAAAATTAAATATCAATAAACTATTTAAAAAATGTCAATATTTGCACAGATTTATACAAGATTTAAATGTACTTTAGTGTCAATATTAGCTTTTTATCTATACATAGTTATCATTCATCAACTGTATGATTTTGACATTCAGACGAAAAACAAAGGATCTAAGCAAGGACATGGGTGATAAATACTCAGATGTCGATCCCCAATTCTACCCTGAGTCAGTAATGGACTTATAATTATTACTCCGCAACAAATCTTCAAGGTTACTCTATGTCTTTTATGTGTACACACGAATGTTCAATCAGGTTTTGAGTATATTAGAATGCACTAGGAAAGGTAGTTCACTACGAAATGACAACAGCAGAAGAAATGAAGATTCGTCCTTCAAATACCTTCTGTATTTTGTTGTCAGCTGTCCTCTTCTAACTCGATACGTCATAGTCATTTTATTCCATGAAGAAATTTTGACTATCATACACAAATTACAAATGTATAACTTGTAATTATATGTAATTCATTTTAAAAATGGAGAAGAAAAACTTCAGCTAGGAAATAAATCACTTGAAGAAAAAATATAAGTGATATTTTTTCATTAATTGTAATCAAGATAAAGTAATAAATAGCTCATTTTCTATATCCTGAAATGTTTTTACATTGATTTTCATCTATATAATTCTTTCATGTCGAAATATGGCACTTAATTATAGTTATACCTTTAAAAAACTTGATTTTTTTAAAAGGCTTTAGAGGCCAAACCTGTAAAGATTGAAAGCTTGAATTTTCATTTTCGTGTTCTACGGCTTAAATAACAATAATTAATGTGAATTTGACCTGCGAGCCAAAATGATGTTCAGTTCCACTTGTTGGTACTTAAAGAAGGTAAAATCGATCCCTTGTGACGTCAATGATGGCGTTTTTCCTTTATTCATAATTTAGTTATATTGTAGAATAAATTATGATACTAAGTAAAAATATCAAATGTTTTTATTATTATTATTTTATTTTTTTTGCACGATATGTGCAATAATCTTAATACGAACATCCTTCATATATCTTATTTGTCTTATTAAATAATTATAGCTATATTTATGAAAAAATCTAAGAACCGACAGTCAAGGACCAGCCCTAAGGACCGGTCTTAAGACTAGATTGGATCGAATAAATAAGGACCCACACAACACTACCGAGAAGGCATCTCCATCTGGAATTCCTACAAGATCAAAAAGTCACTTACATCCCCATAAAGTCAAGGATAACCAAAGTCTATTGAAGAACATAGACTTTTGGGCTGCCTCAATGTGATCATCCTCCAGCCCTGAGTTGAACCCCCTAGACTTTGCAGTTTGGGGTGTCTTGGAGTAGTATGTCTGCCGTAATTCTCATACAAATTTGAATTCGCTCCGAGTTGTCATCATCTCAGCGTGGTACGCCATGAACACGGCCTTCATCGTCAAGAGATGTCAATCTGTTTGCCAGCTTATCGATGTTTTTATTACTATGCGAAGGTATGTTGTATATAGAAGATTATTTCAGTTAATATTAATATTACTATCTATCGACAAAATACATGATTACAATTATTTAATTATCACTAACCTAAATAGTTATATAATCACTGAAAATCTTCTATGTATAATATGGGTGAGTACCTCATTCTTCCAATTAAGGAACAACATCTGATATAATCATGTTCAACAACATTTGAAGACTTAAGCATTTCGTTCTTGTCTGATAATGTTTTTCAGGATCTTATAAATCCAAATAAAATCATTCAAGTCTGGTTTTTATGTGAGCAAAATAAATATGCAGGGTCCTTTCATTTTTTAAGTGACATTTTTTTTACATACATATAAAAATATTCTTGAGTGGCCCATTTTAATTGAATTTTATCAAATGAGGGACCCTCATTGAAAGAAGGCTGAGGAAAGTGTCCCTTTTGTCTCCTAAAACTGTCCCTGGATATAGAATGTAGTAAATTCCCATCCTGAGTCTTAATTGAATTAAATTGATTTGAGTATCCTTTCTACTTGGTCCTTTGAATACATAGTCGACATCGTCTTTTCATTGAAAGATACCTCAAAATATAAAGATCAATTGGTTTAATTGACTTATTTGGCAAACATTCTTATGAGTTCGATCCATTTTTATCTGTTTCTATTTGAAGGAACGTGAAACGTGAGTTACTTAAATATAATATTAGAAAAAATGATTCCTTCTTGAGGGCGCTTTAAAATTTGGGATGCATTTAAGGATCAAATACAGGGGTAAGGCGGGACGTTACATGGGACAAATATTGAAGACTGATACAACCCTAGGCAGGGCTCTCAATTCTCAAGCAATGGGGCATGAGCGTACTTAGATTACTTTAGAAACAAAGAGACAGTGAGAGGCACCCTCTTGCGGCAAAATAATACGACTACCCGAATGTTTTTTTTATAATGTAAAATATAGATACGTTATCAACATATATAGAGGGGCCTGGGGACAATTTATGTTACGCCCAAAGCTACAGACTGTCACACCACCTAGCGGATACTACAGCACACCGGTTGTTAAACTATGAACTTTTTGCGCGTGTGTCAGCTGTATATGCGCAGATAAGGATGTTGTCAAAGTATTTATTCTATAGCCGTGGTTAATGCAGTGTCTTTGTTGCGATCCGCCCCTGGCGATACAATGTTATTAGTGCAAACATCTTAAAACTGGACAGATCTTTTGTCTGGAAAGTCAGAAAAGAGCTGAAAGAGTGTGGAGGGTATTATAAATCAGGAGCAAAGTGTGCTGATGACAATATATGGTAATTTTTTTTTTTACATTTTTGAACCCATTGTTGTGCCTCCAAGCTTACCGGTCTTTCACCTATGTCTTCTTAATGTCGAGTTTGGTTAAGTGACACACCAACAGATCCTCTACAACACAAAAACCCAGCTCATGTCCAAGAGGAATTCCAGATCTTGCCAAAGAAGACTGTCATCACCTTGTGGTCACCTTTCATTTGGTATTGGTTTTAATTAAAATCAGATGATTAGTGGAGAAGAAAATGCATAATTTCATAAATAAATCATGTTGGTTGTTAACTAGAGGTCGCACTCTGTATATATCCAAATAGTTTGCTCTATTGGCATAAAACTCACGCATTTCCACCTAATCTCCCGCTCTCATAATAAACATTGCTTTAATCACGCTCTAGTACTCTATCGTCAATCAAAACATTTATGAAATAGCTGATTTAGTACCACAAAATGAAGCCACTCATCTCCTTTATAAAGGCCTTAAAACAAGGCACAAGTGTCTTTTAATCTGAAGTATATAAATAGTTTTGTGTACATCAATTATTCATAATTTATCAAAACTTATTTAAAAACTTCATAGCACGATTGAATGACATCATATACAAGGAAATCCCATCCCAGCTACACGTGTTTAATAATGAATCATATATAATTAGGCCTATAACACCGTATTGTAAATTCATGAAAGCAAAATAACTTCATTGATTTAATCTCAAACTGCTTGAGTTTCAAATAAGTACGTAGATACAATAATTATACATCAAAATTCTCAGCTTGCCAAATCTCTCACATCTAATTTGATTCATGTTAATACATACATATATATTCAAAATGGAGTGTAGGTTGTTTCAGATCGGACATGTGACGTAGATTTTTTAGACACTTGTATTCTACCTTTATAATATTATGTAGATTTATTGATCTTTCAGATTCAAGAATGTACATTTTAAAGCAAGGTCCATGATATTTCGAATGATGTAATTAGTTATATTTACACTTTGTCTAATGGATCCACATTATGTTAGACCAGGGGTGTCAAAACAAACGGCCAGATGCCGAATATAGCCCACATAGAGGCTTTGTACAACCCAAAACATAAATCTACATGATTAAATGAATGAATTCACTGTAATTTTCTTTAAAATCCTTTATTCCTATATGCTCGCTAGGGACGCAGTGTTTTAGTACCCGTTGACAGCATGAAAGCAACACTGTGGCAGATTAACACCAGTTGCTAGTAATTGAGTTTGTTTAGCATCTGTTGGCGGCCATTCCAATATTAATTTTTCATTTAGCCTCGCACCCTCATCAGTATCAAAAAGGAGAAAAGTTTTGTGTAATATCATCCAGTTAAGCCCTATAATTAGATTGAGCATGAACCAAGGGTTCTCAAGTTATTGAAGTTATGCTTGCGTGAGGTTTTGAGATCTTTTATCAATTAACTACATAAAAATATAGGAAAATCGTATTTCTGTTGGAAAATTCGTTACAAAAAATAAAGATTTACCTTTCAACGATATCTCCACATAGAAAGAGTGGAGGTGTCTCTGAGGGAACCGATATCCGAGTTTTCTTAGAGCAACCAGCTACATTAGAAGCAAACTCGTCAATCGACAGCGACGATTAACAGCTACAGTATGGAAAAAAAGATTCCAGCTTATCTTGACACATAACTTCAATCGTCTATTCTTGCAATCCTTAAAACTATTCTTTATATGTGTAGCGATAGCGTAAAAGTAAGCTTGAATATTTTTTTTTTCAATATTATAACAGTATGTTAAACGTGTCCCTTGATATCTGTACTATAATTTATATGGATTCGAAAAAGTAATAAATTCTATAAGAGCCAGGGTTTTTAAGGTTAACTGAACCTGATAAAAATCGGTTATTTGGTAACACTGATCACAAAATATACTGAGATGTCATGACGGGAAATTATTTTTAAAGAAGAGTGCATAAGTATTCACGTTGCGATAATTAGCAAAAAAAAAAAGTAAGGCATTAGTTGCTTAAGAACATGCCTCACCAACTGAAATTGGTTTTATTAATGATATCAAAATTCGATTTAAAGTTGAAACCCCGCACGATCAAATTGACTAAATTTGTATATAATACGTTCATGTTAAAATTTAAACAAATATTTATATTAATAACTTGTTGGATAGTTTTTTAGTGCTTTAATTCCTCTTCGCTTTTTCATTAAAGTAGTAAAAAACTTATATTGGTTTTTTTTCTGTGTTTCATCTAAAAAAATTTAACCTTCTTTTATCTTATCGCCACAAATCTCTCCAATTTTAGGATGTTATCTCATAAGAGGTAAAACATAAAGAGTAATAAAATTGATATAAATGAACGAAAATTCTAGCGATTTGATCGCTCTTCTAAAATGATGAGGGCACTCCCGCTGTTGCTCAAAATTTTTGAGCGCCGCTCACTAACGATTTGATTATATCTTGACGTACCTATGATTAGTAGATTAAGATTGTAGAACATCTATAAGCATTATAGATCGGAGAAATTCACGGGTACATTGTATAGGTTTGCTCACACGTCATACTTTCACAATTGCTCGAATAAGTTTTCATGTAGAATCAGACCATTATTGGAAATTGTACAGCAGTATATTTATTTTGATTTATCCTCCAAAGTATAATTATTCTAATATCTCAAAAAAGTCGCAATCCTTCTCCTCCTAAACCAATAACCATATTGGTTATTCACTTTGTAAAGTTATTTACTTATTATTAAAAGGTTGCGAGAATTGAATTTCAACTATCCTCTGTGGCTGCCTCCAATTTTGAGATAGAGAGAGAAAGTATGACGTGTGGGCTTTTTGCAACTGACGTTCTTGCATAACGTGTTACAATATCTCCAATTTATCCTCAATTAGTGATTTATTGATCCTCAAAAAACGCCTTTGAAGTACCCCACAACAGTAGTTTAATTCCAGTATTGAGAAAAAAAGGGTCATAAAAATTATTATTACTTTTTATAGAGTGAATATTGATTTATTCAGTCCACGATTGTAAATACTAGAGTACTAAAAATTCAAATGAAAATATGGGTATATAGTTAGAATAAATTCGGAATATGATCAAAGTATTTAAAAAATGATTAAAAAACAATATTGGACATGTTGTACGTCAATTTAAAAACAATAGGTACACATCTTTTTTGAAGGGGTGTTTTGTACCCTCTCCAATGAATCTCCCTCACTTTTTTATTCATCAGTATGACTTATTTTTTATAGTATCGATCAACTCTCTGTTGTCGTCACGACGCGGGAATTCTTTTTGTGTATTTAATTCATTAGTAATAAAGAAGATGCATTTCGGATCTCTCTTGTCTAGATAATTCCCTAGTCAGTCGGTACCCTTTATCCAATTTCATTGGATGAGTGATAAAAACTATTGATTTTTTGACATAATAATATATTATGTGAAGTAAATTTTATGGTTTTTTGATGTTAAAGAAAAATGATCTTGTTCAATAATTAAACCCGTAATGGTGGTTCCATTTTTGACTTTGTTTTGATAAACAAAAGGTATTATCAAGTCATCAGATTTCATGGGTTCTCAGTTGCTGTGGTTTGTCCAAATTAGACAATTGGAACTGGATTTATTCCCGAAAAAAACAACATTTTGAAGACCTAGGGGGCATTATAAGTAATGCAATTCTTAATCAACGAATCATTCACATTTAAAAAATATTATATGTTATTAATTCAATTTGGTATCTTTTACCTATACAATAATTATGCCTCTCAAACATCTCTATGAAAAGTTATTTAAAGAGAAACTAATAATGAAAAATCCTTCGTATCAAAATTCCAAAGTTTGGTTTATTCAATGTATGGGCGATGTTTAGAGTTGACAATTTTGTAAGGAAAAATAAAATCTCAAACTTCAGGCCCTGGTTTTATATTAGCAGCCTGTTATTATAACTTACACGAAAGATAGGCAATAATTCTTATTTTCGAGGGAGATATAATCACCATGTCAAATAATGCACAAAAAAGAATAAACAGCTCATGCAAAAACCGTTTTGCCTTTGCTAATCGTGATATACTTCATTTTTTTCTATACGCATATTTCTTTTTTAATTATGGTTAGAGTCAGTCAAAATTATTGTAAGGAAAAAAATTAAGCGCGAGGAGAAGGCGGGAGCAAGATATATCTTACTACTGAATTAAGACCCTTGTTAATATCTGCTGCCTGTTATATGATTTTGAGGGGAGAAAATGAATTACTGCTGTAAAGAAGAGTCCTTTCTACATTTAAAATTGCGTTAGTGCAGAGAAAATATTATAATTATATATAAATTCTTGTAATATCCATCGATTTTATTGTAATTTTTAAAACCATTTAGAGTATAGATAGTTGAGAATGCTTCTTGAGGGGATAAGTTAACACCAGAACGACCTATTAAATAATGAATAGAAAGAAAAAAGGCAATCGTTTTTCTGTTTCCTATTTCTAAACCTAAATTTTCATTATAGAAATGTCAACTCTAACAATGGTGGACGTAGACCCATTTTTTAAAACTGTGTCAAACAGATCAGCCTATGAATACTATCCTTATGTAACAAAAATAAAACTTGTTTGATTGCCTTTTGAAAAAAATGAAGTTATGTTGACGCACAACCTATGAAACAAACAGACTAGGAATATAATTAATGTATGACGTATATGATAAGTTAAAACCCACAAATGTATGTGTATTTGTAATCCATCCGTGGATTCAAACCCTCATCACAAAAGTATAGTCCATTGAGATACCAAGATAATAACATATAATATCAGAGAGAGTTGAGTAATTACTCTCCTCTCCTTCAAAATAGGCATTATCCAAGTCTTGTACTCAAGTACGTAGTAGAGATTCTCATTTACCGGGAATTATTATTTTTAAATTTCGGGATCTCGCTAGTAACTATTAAATACTGATACATTTATGTAGTTTTTTTAAAGACATATTTGAAGTATAAATGAATACATTTGAAACTGGTCATAACCAGGCAAAAAAAAAAAAGTTAGAGTGAAATTCTCAAAATTATATTCGTATTTTTGGGAGAATCAACAAATTAGTCTTATTCCCCCTTGGCTGCGTTGCAAATTGCACTTAATGGAATCGGTGTAGCTCATGGACAACGCGCTCGGGAGAGATTATTCTCTTTAACTGAATTTGCGTAGGTTTGCGCCCAGGTAATTCCTAGAGAAATAAATATACTTGATGTATATGGACTTCACACAAGATTCCTAGGTTAGTTGGAGTAATTGTAATACTATGATGTTTACTTATACTTAATTCGTGTAACTCTATCTAACCAATTAAAGGAACATTAAAAAAAAACTGATCACCATACTATCAGAATGATAAATTGACAGATTTTCTTTGAAAGGTGCAATATCGGGGCCAATATAAGTTTCTTAAATCAAATAAAGTTTCTAAACTATTGCCCAAATTCTTAAGTATCTTAATTCCTCCCAGTAATTTGAATAAAAGACCTGTAACTGACTCAAATAGATCTATGAAATATTGAGCTGATTGTATATATAAAGTAAAAAAAATAAATTGGGATTTTATTCTTTGTTTAATTGTTGTTAAATATTGTTTTATGACAGAGGTTGCGTGATTTTAATATTGAATGCATAATTCAAACCATTGGAAACATGAAAATCTAGGGAATTTCATAAGGTGGTCATTTGGGGTTCTATGTGATCATTTGATTCGTTGTGTTTGAGAAATCCACATTTAATGCTCTTCTTAATGATATATTGGTACTTAACATAGTTTCTCAAAATTAAAAGTAACTTTATTGTTTGTTAATAAAAAAATAATCTTTTAATATTTTAATAACAATGATATTAAAAAAAAGAATCACGCAACTACTACCATAAATTAATCCAAATATAAATTCCATTTGGAAGAGTTTTTGCAAAAGATTTTTTGAAGCCAAAATGATTTCAACAGTCGTTGTTCATATCTCTACCAAAATTCCGTGTCCCACTCAGAAATATTCGTTTAAAAGATAGCCATATTGCACATGGCATGGCTTATAAAAATAAAGCCACTATTTCCAAACTGAGACTATATAAAAAAAGAATCGAGACCAAAACTGTTGAAATGAAAGAACCGGGACCAATAGGGCCGCTGAACCGGGAACAACATTGCCCATGAATACATAGGAGTAATAATACTGGCCTTTTGAAGAATTATTAAATTAACCATGTTGATTGATAGTGTACAATGAAGCAAGTTAATAGTGTGGGTGTTTAATAATATTATATATAAACGGTTTAATATATCTAGTCGAAAATTTGAATAATACACAGAGAGTGGTGAGTAAAAATATTATATAATCACGGCCATGAGATGATGATGTTGTAATATATGTTCATAATAAGTGATCCATTCTTCATCTTCTTGTTAAGGTTATGGTATTGTGAAGCCATTTGTTCAATGCACTGCACATGGAGGACATGACGTGACGTGACGTGAGTGTGTGTGTGTGTGTTTACGAGTAGTGTGTTGGAAAACCGGTTTACCATATGGTTGTTTTTATATACATTGGAGGGAATCAATGGAAATCAAATATATATATATTGTAATACGTACGGCGTAATGTTAAATATTTGTAGATATATTCCATCATTTGAGAAACTATATATGTATTTATATCAGGGGATTTATCTAGATTTACGTCTTAAAATAAACTCAGTCCATTTATAGGGTGCGGTAGGATTATATTTGTTGGGATTTAATCATTTTAAATAGTGTGCAATAGTTACAGGGTTAATCCTATCTAGTGGTACACATTTTATTATTTTCAATCCGGAATGACATTGGTGCAAAATCACGGAGGTGGACAATAAGATATCTAATCTCGGAACAGAGCAAGTTGGGACGGTTGGAGGGAGCAAAGAAGATTCTAAATTTTCTCGAGGCCAACAAAAATCCGTGTAAAGGTCTACTCTTTTCTTATGAATTTTTTTTTTCACTGTTGATGCCACTGTGAATTAGCAAAACGGCCGCTACATCACAACTGAATATCCAGACAATGCCTCAGCTTCAGTGAGATATGTCTCAGAAAAAAAAATCCAGCTGGAACCATGATCTTGGGCGTTGTGGAGTCTCCCCCTCCCATTTTTGTGCAGAGGAAGGAACAGCTCAATCCAGATGCTTGCATCGAACTTCTAGATAAGAAAGTACTGCCTTGGACCAGAGAAAAGTTCGTTGACAACTTTGTTTTCACTCATTGCACCCCTAAGACCCAGGCATTCCTCACATAAAACTCTCTGGACTTTTGGTACCTCAACATATGGCCACCTCCTCTCCAGACGCAATCCCCTTGGACTACTCTATCTATGTGCGTCTAAAGGAGAGGGTGTGTGCTATTTCTCGAATAAGTACCTAGTCTCTAGAGGCATTCATCAATAAGGAGTGGACCAAGCTCAAGTCCGACTATGTAATGATGATCTACAAGGGATTTAGCCATCGTATTGAGGCAATTATTAGAACTGAGGTCTCACATATTGAATAAAACTTGTGCCAAGCACATTTTCAGAGGATTTTGTGAAGTAGATCTCTTCGTAAAACCTCTTGTTTAAATTTTACTCTTGAAAAATTGTAAAAATAAAAATAAAAATGTGTACCCTACATAAAATCAACTCTGTAAATGGAAGTATATTTTTTTTTATTGTAAAACTCTTTGAAACAAAAAATACCAAACAATGCATTTTTTAGTGGTTGGTACACACGGTTTTAGGTGGAAGGGGGTGTACTTCCCAGGCACAACTTTTAGTTAGGGTTCTGCACTGCATATATTGTATACGATGTAAATTTTTGTATTAAAAGGGATATAAAAATAGAAAAAGCGTTGAGCTTTAAAAAAAAAAAAAAGGATATTTCCAAAGTATAACGATTTTTTTATTTCCTAAAAACTGTCATTAAATGAAATATTGAGAAAATTAATTACAAAGAACAATAGAAAGGCTTGCCTTTTTGTAAAAAAAAAAATCCAGGATTAAAAAAAGTCATTTGCCCCCATTTTATTTTTAAAAAAAAGTGAAAAAATTAAATCTTTATAAACTAATTTATCTTTCTTCCTGGCGCAGCTTATGCTAAAACCGGGCAAAGAAAATTTTCACCGTCCAAAAGATCAGATTTTTTCGGACATTTTTCTAAAAAGTCTAAATTTAGGAGTGAAAGGAAAAGCTAAAGCTAGTCAGCTGATTGTACTTTTTTTGTCTTTCACAACTCAGATAACACTAGTATAAAAGCTGTAAAAATAATTTGCAAAACGTGTTTGTTAGCTTAAGTAGTATCCTTATCTTATTAGTACCTTTTTCAGACGCATGATGTCGCTCTTTATGTTACCCCTAGCAATGACGTTATCCTCTTCTGTCATTTTCCCTAATGACGTATGCAACTTTGTATTCCCTTCGCAGAACTAACCTTGTTAATTCAGTTAAAAGGCTTAATGGTCATTTATAGACCAATATTCAAGAATATTTTAACCCCCTAGCGGATTCGAAAATAGTAGTGTGGCCAACTATATTTGAACAAATAATGATCACAGGGTCTCCGTTTTCCCAATAGGGCATGTGCGTTGTTTACTTATATTCGGTTCTAAATAAACAAAAGAGAGTGGCGCCCATTTGCGACAAAATAATACGACTCCCTGAATGATGATTGTGGATAAATGATGATGAGGAGAGATTGTTCCACTCCTCCGTAATCTCAGCTTTCAGGGGATCACCATTGGGGTGATAAGTCTTGTTCGTATGCTCTTCAAAACACTCCAATCAGCGAAGTCTAAGGCTTCACGTCGAGTGAGGACGAAGGACAGAAGGCTGCCATGTTCTCCCTGCAGAAATGTTGCACCTTCATGGACGTCTGCGCTGGGGAGCTGTCTTGGTAAAACACATATTTGTCCATGGGGAACGTGCTCTTCATCCCTGAGAAGACATGGTACCTGAAGACTTTGTAACAGACGTCCGTGTTGACTTTCTCGTTGGCCTTGAAGAAGTAGGGAGACAGCTTTCTACGCCACGAACCCAAGGACCATGACCTGTGCTGAATTTTTGGCCCTGAAGGCTCCCTCGACCTGAGCTCTTGGTTCAGCCAAGAAGCGCTCATTTCTTTTGTTTAGAACAGCGTCCAATGTGAAGATCTTCTTGTCGGAGATCGACTTGTTCGCGAGGAGATTGCAAATCCTCTGCCGTTTTGCTAGTTGCTCGGACATTTTGGATCGTACGAAAACAAAACAAACATCAAATTGTAGCTGTAGGTTATCTCTTTGGAATGGCGCCAAAATGGTCAGAATTTTAACTTTGAGGCTAGATGGCCTCGAAGAAGATTCTAATTTTGAGTCCTTACCCAGTACACACCACACATATTAAACAAAGAAGTTGTTGCATAGCCAACTATATTTAGAAAGAGATTGTATTCATTTCGCCATAGCTTTGGTTAATAGCTACGGCTAGAATAAAATAAAACAGTACATACAAATTACCTTCTTCTTTCTGTACATAAAATACGATACTAAAAATAGCAACAAAAAAAAAAGAGTTGCTTATCTATTTATTTATAGCATATTTAACACACAATATTGTATTTGAAAAGATTTGATTGTGTAGGACTTATCGTAAAATTTTAATTATAAGACGATTCGTTACTAATTGTACCTATTATAAAATGAAAGGAAATGGTGTTCCCCAAAGAAGGTGACGACAAATGAGTCACCATCTTTTATTGCTTTGCTAATTTTATTATTGGGGTTTTTTAGAGTAGAGTACAATAAAGTGTTGCATAAGATGTTCCTTTTAATAAATAAAGCCCTATTTACTCATAGTCTATTATTTTAATTTGAGACGATTAATTCTTTTTCCTTTTTAGTGTTACTATTTTGAATCGGTCAACTATTATATTTCTTACCATATTTCACTTTACATAGTGTTTATATTTATAAAAAAATCTCAGGGACGTCCCAACTATTTTCTCGGAGTGCTGTGTATTAATTGGTCCTTTTACAGGAGGTATCTGCTTAACGCGATGTTTGGAATTAATCTGACACCAATACCTGTGGATTTTTAATTTTTTTCCCCTAAACATTGTGGAATTTTGGATTTAAAAAAAACAAAAACAGGCCCCTTCAAAATATAATCCTGCAGACGCCCGAGAATATACAGGGTGTCCACGATAAATTGGAACTACTTTAAACTTCATCCAGATCCATAAGGTGGATATTTGGGGTTAAATCATACTAATATAAAAGGTTGCGTGAACAATATACTATAACTTCCACCACAATTGTTTTGACAACAAACAATAGTCATCATGGAACAAGCAAGGAGAGACGCCATCCTCGAATTGGCTCGCACGGGACACAAGCCCTCTGCTATCTACAAGCTTCTTAACTACCCCAAGACTACGGTGTATCGGGTCTTCAATGCCTGGGAAGTTGAGTGGAATGTCTGCTGCAAGGCCCACAAAATGAGAAGTGAACGAATCCGCACTCCCCGCTTCCTTGAAGGACTCCAGAATTCCATCAAGGCTTCGCCGGAGACTTTCTTCTCCAGGTTGGCCAAGAACCGTGGAGTGAGCAAGCAGCTGGTCTCCAAGGCTGTGAATGAGGACCTCGGGTACAGGTCATACCGAATGGCCAAACAACACATCCTCACAGCATCCATGAAGGACACCATGCTCACAACGGTAAGTGTCTCCTCACTGACCTGAAGAGCCATAGAGGAAGAATCATCTTGTTCTCCGACGAGAAGAACTGGACTATCAACAGAAGCTACAACGTCCAGAATGACAGGTGGCTTGCTATGGAGAGAGAAGAGGTCCCTGCAGTCTTCACCACAAAGTTCCTGGCCTCTGTGATGACCCTGGGTGTCATCTGCAGCACCGGTGAGGTGATGCCTCCTTTCTTCTTCAATCCCAAGGAAAGGTTTAACGCGATAAGGTACTGCGAAGTCATGGAGGAGTTCGTCATCCCCTGGATGAAGGATACGGCCGCTGGGAGGGAATTCATATTCCAACAAGACTCAGCGCCCGCACACATTGCCATGAGGGCAACTAACCTCTTCAACTCCCACGACATCACTTTCTGGGATCGCAACACCTGTCCCTCCAACTCACCCAACCTCAATCCGTGTGATTACTACTGGTAGGGGAAGTTGGAGAGGGAGGTGTGCAAGGTCAGCCACAAGAATATCGCGGCCCTGAAGGGCTCCATTACGAGGGAGTGGAATGCTGTCGATTCCGCAGAAGTCATCAGGGCATGCAAATCCTTTAGGGGCAGGATGGAGAAGATGGTGGCTGCTGAGGGAGGACATGTTGAATAAATTTATTGTTTAATATCATGTGTAACTTTTTCACATCATCAAGTACACTCCAAATTCCATTTTTATCAAGCAGGTTGAATTTTAAGATAGTTCCAATTTATCGTGGACACCCTGTACACAAAACTTTGACTACATCTACTTTTATATAAAATTTTTCTATAAATATTTCCCTCTATGCAAGAATTTTAAAATTAACTTAATTTTTGAAAAAACTGTATTTTTTAACCTGTTTCGCCATTAAATTTTTTTAAATAAGCTTTACTTTTTTCATGGTAACAACTAATAGTACTCTATTTGAGATAGAGTAAATCCCCCCTAGCTCACTCCCCTCGGCCATCCCTGGTTTGTACCTACGTAATGTAAATAAACAATGATTGTATGAGAAAAAAACACCATCATTTCAAATTTAGATATAGATCGACTTATTTTGTATCAAACTGTTTCATAAAAATGTGGATTTGTTAACGAGTTGGGAAATTTGAAATCATCAAGTATGAGTCATATTGTTAAAGCGGTTTCATTTGATATAGTAATATGTTTACGTCATAAACATATTGACATCATGCAGACGCTTTTGTATAGGCACGATAATTGCCCTTAAGGACTTTTAAGTATAATATACAAAGTGTGACAGGGAAATTTATATATATTGTTGAACTAATTTAGGTTTCAAGTGGCATCTCAAGCAATGTTCTGATACATGCGTTGTTTTTCTTGCGCAATATTTTGATTTGATCAAAATCGGATACAAAATGAGTGAACAGGAATCTAAATGGAAACGGGTTTTGGATTTTCAACAGTCCGGAACATCTGGGTGGCCAAGGAGAATAGGAAATGAATCAAAAGGAAGGCAAGAAGTGGGAAAAGTTGTTTGAAGCAAGATGAAACATTTCTCAAGTCCCTGGAGGCCAAAATCAAGGATGATCCAACAGCAGCAATGGACCGCTTGTCTGACAAATTCAATGTGGACGAGATCCCCATCAGAAAGTTAGCTCATGACTATCTCAGCCTTAAGAGCTTTGGCAGGACTCCAAGACATCTCCTTACGGACAGGATAAATGCCTTAGCGCTTTAGAGATACAAAAAGTCCTTCATTACTTGAACTGTCATCTGTCAACAGTGAAGATCTTCTCAGACTAGAAGATATTCATAGTCGACCAGGTTTAGAACCAAACGACACATTTATAGCAGCATCACCGGAAGAAGTCCAGGGCAACTTCAGGACAAAACAGCACTTTGCTGACTTCTTGACCTTCCGGCCTTCTGGTTTATATCGAGGATGTGCAAACCTGTACTGAAACCACTTTTCTAAATAAGAAGTATAGGGGTTCACAGGAATTATTTTCGGGTATATGTTTTAGTCTTCTGTACTAAGATTCATCCAACCAACACCTTATCACCAACTACCTTGGAGTTGATTTTTTTCTTCCATCATGATTTTTTCGTTTCCCTTCAACTGAACCAATTTCTTTTAAAAAGGTGATGGAGGATTCTATTATGGGAATTTAGCGCCCTGAATTAATGAAGTTACAACTGCATGAAAAATGCAATCAGCAATGTTTAGTTTGGATCTTTTCAGCTCGCCTGTTGATGTTGGGTTATGTTCTTTAAATTGTAAAATCAAGTAGAATCGCAAGTCTTCAAAATATGTACTCAAGTCTCAGATGAGTCGTAAGTCTTGAATCCAAGTCCTCATATCTACATATTTGTAGTGAAAAAGTCCTTTCTGAGATAGAAGCAAATTTCTGAATGTGCACTTAAATAATATTTTTTATACATAGATGGCGTTTTATACGAGACCCCAGTACGGCTAAAAACCTTTGTTTCATACAAGGATGCATTGCAGCCATTTCATTTTTAAGTGGGCCCACTACACATTCTCAATTTAAGGAGTATTTTTAGAAAAATTGTCAAAATATATTCAAAACTTGTAGAACGCGCATAATACGTTACTAAATATTTGACATCATATCTTTTTTTAACCTTCCAAAAATTAAGTTCTCAACTCATGAAATAGTTGGTTGTTTAGGAATGTGAGCTCCATCAATACTTGTAATATTAATTATGATCCTCCTTCTTCTAATTGCTTTTGAAGCCAAAACTTTTTTCAATGCATTGAAAAAGCTATATTGACGTGATATCTCCCCACTAGATGATTCATTCACTATTAAAGCGTAAATTTATCCAAACGATTGATGTCAATAAGAATTTAAGGATAATATGCGAAAATTACAACTATTCCACCACACTGTCAGATATGTATCTCCCTCAATATAGATACAATATGTATATCAAGAGCCTTACTTATACACAAATTCAATTCAAAACTTTGTTATAATTATATTTTTGAAGAATTAAAAGTCAGAGTTGCAAATTGTATGACTAGTCACTTTTCTTCTCTCTTATTTTCTGATACTCTAACAGCAGTGGAGCCCGTTGGGGTGGGGGCGGGCTATAGCCCTTAAATTTAATAGTTTGATCAAACCATTTTTCATGAAATTTAATATAATAGGTTCTGTGGGCCTATTTAAATATTTCAAGTGGCAATGAAACCCATTATATTTAAAGGTCGAACATCCTCATGCTCTTACTTATCTACTCAGAACATTTTTGGGACACTTCAATTTCCTTTAATTGTCTAAAATAAAACAAAATGACGAATCAATTTATATTTGGAAAGTCAATTCAAGGTTATCAAAATAATTGACAGTGGCTTTAATTTTAATTGGACAGTAAGTAATATAAATATTATAAAAGAGATTGACGTTTGAATACTTTTATCTATACATATTGTAAGTCTAATAACGGTCATTTGCTCGTGACTTCAGCACTATTCTCTTAAAATTTGCATCCAGACAATTTTTGGCAATCCTCATTATCTGATACAAGTTAACATGAGTTAGTTTAGTATTTTATTGTTCTGTAGAAGATGATGGCTTGAACACTTTATTCAATTCACCATTTCAACTTGATTTGCAATCCACGAACGTTTGCATTGATTACAAAAAGATGCACCTGCCCATTCCATGCAATATTTGACAGGAATGACAATTAGTATTTAACCAGTTGAAGTACAAATATTGATGTTTACAAATCTTTGATTCAATTTTCTGATCTCTTCAGGATATTTTTTACCTTTTTGTATTATTGTTATTAAATAACTCTTTCAAACAGAATGAAATGCACTCCCGGGCCGAAATTGACCTGTAGGCCCCTTGTTGAGGATCCCTGCTCTAGGGCATCACATCATAACATCTTTGGGCTACTTTCAGGGGCGTTCATAGGATTTTTTTGAAATTTAAAAAAAAAAAAAAATTTCAAAAATCCATAGCTATTCACAAATGTTTAAATTATTTGGAAAAAAACTTTCAAAAATCTATAGCTATTCACAAAAAATTAAATTTTTGGAAAAAAATTTCAAATATAAAATTTTTTCAAAAAAAAAAAAAAAAAAAATCACTAATCCACTCCTATACTCCACAAATTAAATTTTTCAAAAAAAAAAAAATATTTGAAAAAAAAAATAAAAAAATTCAGTTATTCACAAAATGGAAAAGTTTTTGGAAAAAAATATCAAATGTCATATTTTTTTGGAAAAAAAATAAAAAAATCTTTTTCTATTTTTTGGAGGGGAGCCCCTCCAGCCCACAGGCTGCAGACGCCTCTGACTTCAATTTCTTTAATATCCCTTGATATTTGGAAGAAAATTAAAGAGTTTCAAAATGATAAGAAATGATTGGCTATAATTTAACATTATTTATTAGTCATAGGCTCTCTGCTTACATTTACATTGTACTGTACATATATGTATTTCAAGGATATATTTTATGAGCATATGGGTACATTACATACATACATTAATTAAAAAATTAATTACAAACAATTTTTTCACTTAAATCCCATATTTCTTTTTTAAACAAAAATAATAAGTTCTACATTTTTTTTAATTTTAGGGTATACATCCCACTCAGTTCATGATATATAGCTATGTAGTTGGTGAGTGACTCATTTTATGGGCCATGCATCTACGGCCCATCCTCGTTTCATACATTTATTTGGGAAGTTAAGTTTCCTTCATTAAAATAACACATATATATTAATACCTATTTTTGTAAAGTATGTCTCATTTAAAAAAAGAAAAAGGATTGTATCATCATCGTTTTTTGTGCTATAGACAAAATGAACAATCAGACTGGCTTATACTTTAATTCACAATGTGCGTACATGTATATAAAATATACCTATAGATGGTGTAGAAGGTAATTATTGTCATCTGCGTGCAACTTTCTTGCACAAAGGATGACAAACGACGATAATATTGATGTGGGATTAACTATTTTTTTGTGGGGGCTTAGTCTAGGAATTTTTTGGGGAAAAAATCCACAACTTTTCACGAAAAATTAAATTTTTTGTGAAAATTTTCAGAAATCCATTGGCATTCTCAATAAAATAATTTTTTTGTAAAAAAAAATTCAGAAATCCATAGCCATTCTCAAAGAATTTAAAAAAATAAATTTTTAATAATGTTTTTGGGAAAAAAATTACAAAAATTCCCAACTATTTACAACAAAATTAAATTTTATGGAAAAAAAATTCAAAAATTAAATTTCAAATATTACATTTTTTGAAGAAAAATTTCAAAAACTATAGCTATTCACAGGAAATCTAATTTTTTTACAAAAAAATTGAAAAATTTAGTTAAATTTCAAAATATTTTTATTTAAAAAAAAAAATTAAAATATTAAATTTTCTAGTAAAAATAAAAAGTTCCTTAATTTGGAGGGGGCTACAGTCCCTTCAACCTACCCCCTGCAACCGCCTCTGGGATATCCTTAGAGCAGTGGTTCCTAAAAGTTATCAGACACTTTACCAAATCCAATATTGTCAAACAGACACCTTTCCGAATGATCAAATTACGGAACGAACACTTTGCAAAAAAAAAAAAAATATTGCTGCAATACTATGTAATTATTAGACTCGGTCCAGCACCGATTTTTTTTTCTCGGTTCGATCTTAAGTGATTTTTTATAGACAGATTTGGACCGATTTGTCGATACAAACTGTGGTCTCAGACCTTGAACCGGTTTTTTTACGGTCTCAATGTATGGGCCGTTTTTCCTTGGTCTCATATATTATCTAAAACCATTTTTTTCCTAGATTAACTTTCATTCCTTTTTTTCAAAAAAATCTCAAAAGTACACTATAAGTTCTAGAAGAAATACTGTATACATATAAGAATACTTATAATTAATCCGACCAATCTCTGTTTAAACTGCGTATAACGTCATTGTACTTTTGACAAAACATATTATGTCATATTATAAACAATTTATCTAGAACCATTTTTTTGGGGGCCATTTCCAGACCGAACCCCAACACTAGTAATTATCTACTAGACTACTCCAATGACAAACCCATTGTGACAGTATCGAGTCCGAAACAACCTCAGGGACTTGATCAGGTACATATATCGGATCTCCAACACATTCAATTCAAACGATTGATTCATTCGCATTGTCCTTTGTGTCTCAAGCATTGATTGATTGACTTCTTCTCTTCTTTAAAAATTGTTTTTTCTTTCTAATTTAGTTGTTATCGGGTGAATGTCAGGATTTTGTAATAATGGTTATAATCGAGTTTACAGGCAATAGTTAAAGGATCCTCATAATGGAATAAATCAATTATTAAATGTTCAACACATAATCATTGCAATTTATCGATAAATAATTAAACAAATATTGGTGTATCATGAATGGTTTATAATTGCAACATAAATCATCATCGAATTTATAAATGATTTTTTTTCGTTATTGTTTCCGTTCTGCAGAGTGTCTTTGCACAGTTAATAACAGAGTCTTTTTGGGTCTGTATTCCACGTCGTGCATTTGCAAGATGTTTGGAAGAGGTTACATAAATAATACATTTTTCTTGAGCAATTTAAAATTGGACCCCTTGCCAATTTAGTAAGTTTCACCCCTGACAAAGAAAAGAGTGGTCTAATATTTTTAATCCTAAGTTTATTTTAACAGTGAGTCACTTATTTTTAATTTTTTTCTAAAAGTGTTTGGAGGAATAACCCCAAAAACACCATTTCCACCGCTTGGGAATGACAACATTATGTTTTAGAGGTATTGCTCCTCTAAGGAGAAAAAACGACTTTAACACATCAAAAGGAGAATTGATCGGTTACAGGACAGTTCCCGGCTCTCTTTTCGGCCTGGAAAGTAATAGCATATTAGTTCCTCGAGATGAACTTGTCTTCGGAATGAAATTACATCTCAACACAAGTTTATCCCTAGGAAAATTCATCGGAAGAAAAGTTCATCTCGAGGAACTACATGCTATTTATATAATATTTAATATATAATTATTGGAAAGGGTAAAATGATTGTGGTATAGGGACTGTTTGAAGTACAACGTCCTCATGACAACTAACCATCTTTTTAATTTTGAAAGAGTTTAAATGTAAGCAAAAACCTTAGATAATGATCCAGTCTTTGAAATTTTAGAAGACATTTCTTGTCACCTTAAAGAATTTGATCTGCAAGAATGAAATGATTTGGGATTAGGGGATAAAACATTTGCTCCTAGCTTCACATTGTAATCAGAAAAGATTGCTTAACCCGAAGTGGATATCTCATACATTTGAAAAAAAGAAATGAATTTCCTGGAATACGGTGTTTTTGATGTGGGGGAAAATATGAAAACTTATGAGAGATGAAGAGTTGATTAATAAAATGAAAAATCTGGAAAGGAATGCTTGGTTCTTTTTTCTTCAAATTAGTGGATAACGTATTGGGGAATTACAAAGCAAATAACTACAAAGAGTTAGTGTATATATATAGATGGAGGACTACGGAGCAATGGAATGTAAAAGGAGGATTAAACTTCCTTTTCTTCATAGACATCTTGCACGCTTTCCTGATAGTCTTGATGATGTAAGTGATGAATATGAAACCAGATTTCATAGTCACATGGAAAAACGTTTTGGAGGAGGATGGGATATGCATATGATGATAGACTATTGCTGGAGCATAAAAAAGATTGTATTGATGTTGAACATACAAAAAAAAAAAGTAAAAAATACAATTTCTAACATAAACTATTAGATAATATTGGATGGTTGGGAATGAATTTTCCTCGGGATGAACTTCCCTTGGGATGAACTTTTCTGGCGGTGAACTTTCTTCCCGATGAACTTGGTTTGGGATGAACTTTCCTCGCGATGAACTTGCTTGAGGATGAATTTACCTTGGTGTGAAAAGAGGGAGTTTAACTTGTACAAGAACCTCCTTCTCTCAGGACAGGGCACTGTAAATGGATCATGCAATGGGTAGTAGAATCTGTCCTAGGAATAATTTCCTAATCGGGTTCTCTCCTCTTTTAGTCTTATTTTTTATGAGTCCGATCCTTTTTTACGATTCAGCACTCCAAAGGATCGTTAGGTCGTTCCTTCAGTCTTACGGCCCTAACTACTTTTTTTTTCTTCACCCATAGCTAGGATTAAAGAAAATAATGAATAGATCTTTGATGGAAAGTAATGATTAAGTCCTTTCAATTTATGGACCTATTTTGACATCCAAATAGGGGGGAATAACTCGCCATTTTTAAAATTTTTATTACAAATTGTTTTCATTATTTAAGAAATTGTTTGTTTAGGTCCCCAAGATGGTCGACATCATCACTACGGGGCGTCAAATGAAAATATTATATAATTTATATTAGCTTGTCTAAGATCAGTCTATAGGAACTTCAAATATTTCCCATTGCAATTTTTAGCTCAAAACACTTCATTATTTCATTGTGAGTTGAGTCATCATGCAGAAAACGTGGGCTGTGTTTTGTTCAGAATTGAATGTGGTCCTTTTTTTTTCAATAAATGCAACTGCTACAGATCTTACAGTTCCTTACATTAAAAATTAATATGTATGTATTTAAATAATATAAGATATATCAACGCATGTATAAGTTATGTATTTCAGGTTGTCAAAAGAATGGTGTTGTGTTAAAAGTAACTTACTTTTAACACAACACAATACGTTCATATGACCATAATTTTGTAGCTAATACTTTTGGGATTATAAACCAATAATAGGATATACCTGAGAGGATATAGTTTAAGAGTTATGATCCTATACTTGTTGCCCAAAGAAAAAAAAACAGAGTTAGGCGAACATAAAATCATGACGTAAATACACAAGAATACTATGTTGATATGAGAGTCAAAATAAAAGATATACAAATTTATATTAGCATAGAAATCTATACTTAAAGGTGTATAAGACATGCCCCCGAAAGCGGGAGAGGATTTTCCTAGTGGTAATCTGAACAGGATTTTGTATTTTCAAATAAGTATAAAGTAATAACTATTGCGTGTGCTCACAAAGGACTAAGAGTAACAAATAGGAGTTGCTCGGGATTTATAAATGTAAGTCGTGTTGTGGCAATCCTTATTTAGAACTGAAGAGTGCAGTTCAGTCTGATCCAGTTCAGTCCTAATACTTAAAAGGGCACTCCTCGATGACGTAACTCAACTGTACTTCTTCTTAAAATTTTCAGAGTGATACCATTAATTTTCTGTTTCCTTTATTCTTACATACCGTTGGAGGATATATTAAGCATTACTTCTTACACTACAGGCTTTACGCCCCGTTTTTAAAAGTGGAGAGCCAATAACTTTAATTTGAAGAAAAAAAAAGGGGTTTTTCATTGCTATACGTTGAGTGACTTATCGTTCTCAATCGCGCCCAGACATTTTTATATCCAAGTCAGAGCGTCCAGGATACTAATTTATAGATTCATGAAATATCCGATTTTAGTGAGATTAAGTCGATTTTCAGAATGGAGAATGAGGACAACTTTTGAGCAAAATAGGAGAGTTCGTATTCCTAATTTGATGTACAAAAGGTATTTTCTCTGGTAATAAACAAGTCTGAAATAAAAGTCAATTTAAAAATTTTTTTTTTTATTAAAAAGATTTAAAAATACCCTAAAAACGACACTAATTGGGCATCTTGTCCCTTTTTTAGGAAATCAAACTATGGACATCCTTGCTATTGGTAAGTTAATTATAAATTCTCAAAGATTGGATTGGTCATAAGTCATCTGGCCCTCCCCTACATAGCACTCATCAGTTTTGAGTGTGCAGTTTCTTCTTTTTGGTGCATTATTGAATAGGGGAAAGTTGTGTTTGCATCTCTCTCTGAAAGAAGAATTCTTGCCTATCTTTGTGGTAAATTATTTTATATATAACTAAAATAGACTCTCGGTGAAGTACAAAACCTCTGCTTAAAATACAATTGAGTTATGCAGTTTTTTATTTTTTTTTGTGTTACCTTAACCTCTAAAAATTTAACAGAGTTTTACTGTTACCATAAGTAATCTTCCTACCAAGTTTGATTAAAATCGATTGTAACTTTTGGTGTAGCAAACAAAAAAAGGGGCATAAACGTACAGCGTTGGTCAGCAAAAAGTGACATCGAAAGGTTGCTTTAGAAAAAGTTCAATAATAACAAACTATGTCTTCGTGTATGAGTACAATCCCGAATCGCCCCTCACGGCTCTGCTGGGGGTCCTAGCAATTATGTAGATGATCTACATTTCCTGGTTTTCAGGAAAGGTCTTCTCTATCATTCTTCATCTTGGTCAACTTGAAAACCAGGCTCCTGGAGCACTTCAAAATGTCCATAATCCTCGCCACCACAATTTCAGTGTCTAGAAGATCCGAGATGCGCTGCTTTTAGCTATCTCAAGATAACGAGATGATGAAATGTATATTATAATTTGTTTATGCACAAAATACGGCTCAACCAGAATGTCAAACATAATCACTAAACATTTGTATATTAATGATAAAATTAAGAGTCCTTTTTTGCAGCCCAACCCTGTAACCTCCGTTCAACTTCTTTCGTGGAGTAATTATAATCATTTCCCTGTACTGATGATATTTTAAATGTAAAAGGTTCTCATCTATTTAGCAGATACTCATTTTCCCTCCTCAAAGTCATATAATATAATATGCATCTGATATTAACAAAGATCTTAATTCAGGTGTGCATATGTCTCGCTCTCGCCTTCTCCTCGCACTTATTTTTTCTTTACAAAGATATCAACTTTTACAAATCAAACTAACCATTGTTTACAACGCGCGTAGGCTATTCTACTATATTGAAGGTATTGACCCAACCTTACCTATAAGAAGTTAAATAAATATGGCCTTAAAATCAGTAGTTAGTTGGCCAATTATTCCTTAATCCATTGTACTATTCGTTGTTTATACTAATATGGGCTTATTATTGTATAATAATTAATTATGTATGAATAGTGAATGGTAATCGGAGGCATTTCGTGCATGTTACACAAAGAAACAGAAAATCACGATGGTAACCCTTATAATTTTAAGAAGTACACCAATCACCTGTGACGAAAGGGGAGAAGGAAATAAGCAATGTTATTGGCAAGAATGACTTCAATGTTGATACTCAATTCTACTCTGATTCCAACAATTTACTATTATAACTCTGCAACCAATCCGCAAGGTTACACTTTTGTTTAAATAGGTTTTGAATGTAGTAGGCAATGAAGTTCACTACTCAGGAGCTAAGTAATAATTACAACAGTTGAGAAAAAGAAAATTCATTCTTCAATTACCAATTATAAAAAACGGGGCAGCTAAAAAAGACACACGATTTATATTACTACTTATGAACAACACAAATAACGACCAATAGTTTTAGAAAAAATTGACAGTTCTTAATGGGATATCGCAAATGTTAAACATAAACCATTTATCAAAGCAATAAATTTGTATCACATCACTATTATGATGTCATCTTGTCACAAATCTTATGTGTAACTCATACAGTCATATTATAACATTAATAATTTGTATAGACTATTGATTGAGTGATTCGACGTGTTTTGCATAGAACATGTACCTTTAACAATAAAATATAGGGGAGACCATGAATAGTTTTGATATGCCCTTTGTTCTTAAACATTTAAGAAGCTACAACAACAACAACGAAAATTACAATTCTATCATTATACGTTGAAGAAGAAGTAGTTTCGTATTTCCCGCACTTTTTTAAACTAAATTTTTAACTAACTTGTTCACATGCGTTGAAAACTGCCCTGGAGAAAATTGCTCATATTTTGTTCAAACTTCATGATGAATAATAACAAAGTTTAAATTCGGTTAATATTATTTATGAAAAATATTTTTAACATATTAATTTGTTCCATTCCCCAAGGGAGTACCTTCAAGTATTAGTAATATTATTCCAATTGAGGAGGAGTGGGGGCCTCTTACAGTAAGGTTGAATACTCTCAGAGTCTTGGGGGTATTGTTAAAAACCGCCGCCAATACATTCAAGGAACGCCACTTATACCATACCACAAAATGTTTCAATGCCCTCGAGTTGGCTTGTGTTCTGGGAGTAGTATGGGATTGTTAAGAACCACCGCCAAAGCATCACATATATCCTAGAAACCCCTCTGATATAAAAAAAAATGTTCCAAGCCTTCAGGTTCCGTGGGGTACTTGAGGGTACCCTGGATCTTTAAAAACTACCCTCAATGCATGACATACATCCAAGGAACCCCTCTAATACCCAGAAATAGTTTCAAGGCCTGGGGATGAATTAGCAGCGGTTTTTAGCAATTCCACAATACCCCTGGGCCAATTCTATGGTGGAGTGTATTCCACTATATTTAAAGAAGCCCCAAATAATTTACCCCCCCCACCTCCTTGCCAATCATCTCGATCCATTTCTTAGAAGATTGGATTGAATTTCAAAAATTGCAAGGAAATTATATTGCAATGATATTACTCACACTTGAAGTTACTGCCTTGGGGAAGTGAAAAACAAATGTGTTAATATACTAGGTATGCACCTATGAAATGAGAATTTCGGCTACTGGTCTCTAGGTGTCACCAGTTAAACATTATAAACAGGTCCAAAAATATAAATGCTTATTTCGAGATGTGTTAACAATATTTGATTCATTGTTTGTGTAGTTTCATTCAACAATGCAGTTTTTACGCTTGTAAAAATGTCCAATTTTGTGGCTACAAACTGCGATGTGCGGACATCATTCATTTTCTGATACCCATTGAAGAAAAACGCTTCTCAAGCCCATAAAATGTTTATGTTTATGGAAGTTTATGGTGGAGTTGCTTTAAGCAGAGCACAGTGCTTCAGGTGGTTTGAAAAATTTCAAATTCAGAGCGTGGCCGGCCACGGAAAAAGTTTAAAGACGCCAAATTCCAAGCATTGCTTGATGAAAATGATAGCTAAATGCAAGAACAGCTTGCAAAACAATGGGATGTTGACCGTCAGACCGTTGGAAAATGTTTAAAAGGAATGACAATTTTTTTAAAGATCGGTAGATAGGTGCCACATAAACTGAATGAAAGGCAGCAAAAAACCCGAAGAACCACTACTGATATGCTACTCGCCCGGTACAAAAGGAAGTCGTTTTTGCATCAAATCGTAACTGGCAACTGAAAAGTGTGTCCATTTCAATAATCCAAAACTAAAAAGATCATATGTTGACTGTGGCAGTAAGGCCAAACCGACCGCAAGGCCAAATAGTTTCGGAAAAAAGGCAATGCTTTGTGTGTTCTGGGACCAGTGTGGTGTCATATGGCCTTCCCTTCTATAACCCGGTCAAACTGTTAATGGTGATCATTATCAACAACAATAGGCCGATTTGAACCATGCTATACGCCAAAAATGCACCCAAAATATGAAGCCAGGCAACACAAAGTAATTTTCCTTAATATCAATGCACCACAGCTTTGCTCTATAGCCACCTCCTAGCTTGTTGAATGGCCAAACTGGGATCTTATTGCTCATACGGCTTACTCACTAGATCTGGCGCATTCCAATTATAGCTTGTTTGCATCGATGGGCCACGTACTCCATCATTGATGCTCCGACTCTCACTCTGAAGTCAAAAAATGGATTGAAGGCTGGTTTGCAGCCAAAGACAAACAATTTTTCTGAAAGGCATCCATAAATTGCCAGAGAGATATCAAAAATATGTGTCTAGTGAAGGTGTATTCTTTAAAAATTTAATTTGTAACCATTTTTTCACAATAAACCTTCAAAAATTTTACTCCAACTTTCCTGTATGGCAATCTTCCACAGTCAATTTTCCCTAGGTCAGTTTTCCAGGTACCCTTGTTAATTATGAGTCACATCCGATCATACGATATGATTCTGTAAAGTTGTGAGTGTATACTTTTTGCATAATATTACTCTTACCCAGTTCAGTTGTGAGTTATCGTGCTTCGTGTATGGAGGTCTAAAAAGAAGAAATTTCCAATATTTTATATTTTAACAACCTGAAAGAGAAAAATACATCGGAAGTGACCAAGTAAAGATGTGCTGTATACAGGGCTGATAATCTTTTGGTTGGTGTTGCACAACAATAGTTCGACCGATTTTTTTTATCTCACTCAATTCTGCCATCTAATGTAAAAAAACTCGACCGTTTGAATTGGGTGATCGAACATAAGTGGCCAACATTTGTGAATAATAGACAACAAGACATCATCAAGACAACGCCAGGCCTTACATATTCAATGACGCATTAGAAGCTTTAGGAGCTTGGATGGGAAGTTCGTAGAAAACCATATTATCCGGATCTAGTACCAATTGACTGCCACCAGTTCTGGTCCATGACCAGTGCGCTTGGGGGTTCAAATTTGGCCTCAATGGAAGCCTATGAAAACTGATTGTTCGAGTTATTTGCGAATAGGTACAAGGACTTGTAGGAAAAGTACATTACGGAGTTAAATTCTCGCTGGTAACAAGTTAAAGTTAGGGATCAGTACGGGGCATACTTGGCTTAAATCAGATGATTGTAACACTTCTATGAAAGCAATTAAATAAAGCGAAAAATACCCCAATTACTTTTTGCCCCGAACTAGTTGATGACTCAATTTTTTGTCTTGTGTCTGTCCTGATTTAGGACTACAGTCCAGTTTTTCTGTTTTTTAATTATTCCGTTATATAATAGAATGATTGAACTATATAACTATGTAAAGATATAAACCATTTACATTATATTGCATAATAATGAAAATATTGCTTTCTTTTTGCAAGAATTGTGCAATAATCTTAATAGTTATTTCATATATCTTATTCGGCTTGATACACCATGGACATTTTAGGAAAAAAAATCAAGTGCCGATATTTAAGGACCGGTCCTAAGAATCGACTAGACTGAATTAGTAAGAACTGACAAATCAAATGTTGCTGGTGTTACTATAGACAGAGGCCTATCGTGACACTTGAAACCTTTGATTGTATTCAATTCAAATTTTTGGATAAACTACTGACTGTTATAATTTTTAAATAAACACCCTACCTCAGCAATTCGTGGAAAGTTTATTAAAACCAATTTTCGATTAAAAAAAAGTAAGTTTTCGAGGTTTTGGAAACAAAAGTTTTATTTTATTAAATTCCAGCTGTCAAATAATATTTGTTTTGATCAAATCAGAGAAAAAACAAGTTTATCTCTTGCTCCATGCCGGAATACTAGTGCCTTTCAGTTATGAGTTTCTTCCTTCCGAAAGACACTTGTTTATGAGGTGAAGAAAAGATAGAGAATGTGGAATGTCTGGAGATGAAGCCAGAGACTGGAGAACAGAACAAAGTGAGGACTGATTAGTTTTTGGAGGAATTGGGGGACACCATCGAGGAAATTCCAACAAGGTTGAAAAACTTTCAGATAAGTTGAGTGTCTCGGAGGCCAGAGTGCGCAGAGTGATGGGGTACACTGGTATGACTTCATATGTCAGAAAGAAACGTCAGCTAATTACTGAATTTGCTATAATCAGAAGACTGGATAGGGGAAAACGGGTCATTAATAGGCCACCCATCTCTAGGCCACCATCACTCCCTGACTGTGCTCCTCTTAATTATGAAGGCATGGCCAACGTGGAAAGTAGTAGTGTCATCGCCCTGAGTACGGGTGTGCCATGTTGCACATATATGATATAAGGGTCTGTAGTGCCTTCAGGGGCAGAACTGAGGGGATGGTTGAGGCAGAAGGTGAATATTTTGAGAAATGAGGGTTGAATATGCATTCCCCCCTCAAAAGCTCCACGAGATAATGAGCTTGGCTAAGTTGGTTTCCGCAATTCGTTGGCGTACGCTGTATATATTTGCACAGTAGTGGATAAAAGTTCCCCGGTCTCCCCTACCAAAAGGCTTTAAGTACGTTATACACTCTCTTCATATCTTATCATTTTACTCACCCATATATATTAATAGTACATTTGACACTTCAATAATACATGACATATCTTACTATGGGTTCTCTCAAATGGGATCCCTTTTTCCCCGGGATTCTCGAGGTTTTCCACCTTCGGAAAATCCCGCATTTAATTTTCATTCACTATACAATGAATCTATCGAACTTAAATATTTAAATACGCGGTGACTTTTTCATTATTTTTTTTAATTGCTTCTCTTTAAATTACTTTACATTCAGAGGCTTAAGAAGGATAGTTATCTAATGCAAAAATATGCAAAATGTCATTAACAACATATCTTATTTTATAGTGTGGATAATTGGCTCATAAGTAATTTATTATTTGCGGGTTCTAGAAAGATCTTTAAAATGTTTGTTTTTTCTGGATTAAAACCAGTTCCAATTACTTGATCCATAGCTTCACAGGCCTCTTTTCTTGGACATCAGAAAAGCTACAGCCACAAAACTTACAATACTTTTAGCATAGGTTAACAAAATATGGCAATGGAGGATCGCGTTCTATTCTTAATTGCAACTTGAACAATATTCTTTATTTAAGATTAAATGTTTGGTTTTTATGGTTGTTAAAAGATTGAAGGTTTGGTTTTGATGGTTGTTAAAACATTGAATGTTTGGTTGTACGGTTGTTTTTTATTGTAATAGGGGATAGATGGGATGGAGAGTGAAATCCTAGGGAGTAAAAGTACTCACTTCTGGGGAAAAGGATGGTGTATATTGTTGGATTCATAACTCAAAATAAGTTTTAAGTATTATTCCTAGTCATCAAATTGTCAGGTTGACCTCCCTCGTTTTCGGTTACTTTTTTTTAGCCATACAGAAGATCATATTATCGAAATTTATTCACCATTAGGGCAAGGTGAAGATTTATTTTTCAGTCTGTAACTCAAAATATACAAAAATATTTCCCGAGATCCCGTAAATGAGAATGAATAGGTATGTTTTGACGAGGAATTCCATTAAAACCTCGTGTCAAACTTTATCAGGTAACTGTAAATATGTTTTTTTATTTTTTTACCAAACAAGTATCTCATTTATCCACTATCGTATATGTTTTAATAGAACATATTGGCAGGTTCCTTATCTTGCTCAATAACCCATGATTAAAACATACATAGGTATATATATATATAGGTGCACTCAGTCCATCTCATATTTCTTCCTGTGATGATGATTGTATGTTTTCTGTACACATATTAATTTAAGTCATATTTTGTTAGATGAAGAAGTTGTACTCAAGTATTAATAAATAAGGCAAAGTTATTGGAAATTTGGCAAAGTGACAAGCCTCAAAGGGTGCTGTGTTGCCTGCCTCTTGCCTCCATATTAGGAGAGTTAATTTATGTGTGTACCTACATATATTTGAAATACTGTACGCTCATAAAAAGTTACTTATATTTGCTATTTTATGTATCTGATTCATCTATTTAAAAAAAAAAAAAAACATACATAAACGATTTTGAAAAAGATGCTTCACAAATGAGTAAAAACATGCAAAGTAAATATAAGTTAGCAAGAGTAAACAGTCACTTACTTTAGATTTATACAAAATATATCTCAATTTTAAACAAAAAATTTAAAAAATCCAAACATTCTGATCAGGCATAAGCCTATCAATGAGCGTTATAGATTTAAGACTCCTGCAAATTATGTGACCGACATATACATATACAGGGAGCGGGAATTAAATTGTCGCCAAAATATTTTTCTACAAAAAACAACACAAAATATACATTTTTTTAACTTTTTTATTGAAAATCAAAACACTGACGAGCATTTAGGTATAGAGTAGCCATTCATTCGATATAATCACCGTTGGCATCAATAACGGCCTCTGAACCGGCCGCAGGCTCTTCTGACCATCTCATTGTCCATGTTGCCGAATACCTCCTTGATGGAGTCCATCAGGCTGGCCTTGGTGCTATGGGGATGTCTGTTGGTATGTCTCTTGACATAGCCCCAGACAAAATAGTCCAAAGGATTAAGGTCGGGAGAGTTAGGAGGCCACCAATCCTTGGTTACGACGTCATACCAGTTATCGGTTAACCACTGCATGGAGATTTTGGACACATGGCAGGGTGCTGAGTCCTGTTGCCACTCCCAGTTTTCTCATGGCAGCCCAGATCCCTCGCCATGGCCTTTATGGACCTAGTAGGGTCATCCTCAACCATCTTCTTTACCTTGTCGACAAAGTCGGTGTCCCTGACCTTCCTGTCGGCGCCTTCCTCCTTGTTTGCCCTCTTTATGATAGCATCAACATCCCAGGTGTCCTCTAGTTTCTTACGGATACGCTCAACAGTCCATAAATTCACTCCTAAAGTTGAAGCAATCGTTGAATTGGAGATTTTACCTCCATTATTAACCAATGCCATGACTAAGGCGGACCTCGAAAGCTCCTCGTTCCACTTATAGTTCTTTATCTCCTCATATGATGACGACTTGATGCTAACTGAACAACGTATCGTCAGCTGACAAAAATAGCTTTCCTATTTGGTAACCGGTTTTTTATTTGATGATGTCGTTTTCAAGTTATCAAGGTTTAAAGTAAGCGACAATCTGATCCCCGATCCCTGTACTAGATACGTTCAAAAAGTAAGGTTACTTTGTATTTTTAGGAAAAAATATTTATTTTTTCATCAATATTCATGATGTCCCCTTCAAAGTAATTCCCCACAGATACAATACACTTGTGCCGACGCTTTTTCCACTCTCAAAGCACTTCTCATAAACACTTTTCGGTATAGCCTTGAGCTCTTCCAGCGAAGCAGTATTTTTCTCCACAATCGCAGCAAATATCTCTGGTTTCGATATCATAACCATATACCCATGATTTTTTATCAGTTATGATCCTTTTGAAGAACTCTGGATCATCATTGACGTCTGTCAACAGTTCATGAATGATGTTCATGCGAACTTCTTATGGTCAAAATTAAGCAGTTTAGGAAAAAACTTCTCTCACACTCGTTCGAAAAAGTTTTATGGTAATAGCCGTCAATAACCTCAACAACTTCTCTGATAGTGATTTGACGGTTTTCAAAAACAATTTTCTTTAACGTTTCAACATTTTCATCTATTGTGGACGTGTTTAGGCATCCAGAGCGAGGAACGTCATTGACCTCTTCTTGGCGATCTTGGAAGAGTTTGCACCACTTATTCAAATTTATTTTATTACTCAGAACTGTTTCACCGAAGGCCACTATCAATATTTCAAGGGATTTTGAGTACTTATTTTCATTTTTTACTCAAAATTGGATTCAAATTCGTTGATCCATGTCTTTTCAATAGGAAAAAATTTCTGAACACACGAAATACTTGTACCGTTATGGCTCTCACAAACAAATTAAACATATTATATAGCTAAAACAGAAAAGTTATGTTTGTGGTAAGTGTATGAGCATACAAAAATCAAGCATACCAAATGTACATTGCCAACAAAATTTGAAAAGTATTTTTACTTTTTGAAAACATCTTGTACGTCGGTTCCATGATTACAATGCACTCATAATGTGTACGTACTAATCAGTTCCGTGAAAAATGTTTCCCTAATGATGTTTATTTTATAAATGAAAAAATAAATGAAAATCTAGGGTTCCCCAGTAAATTATATAGTGTTGAATAAAGTTTGAGAAACTCTTGTCTATACTATGACAAATGTTCTTGTCTATCTCATGTTATAGCATAACTTAGAATACATTGGTCAGAGCGCCGTAATCAAGGCTTTGTTATAGGGAGAGTGACCATGGAGGACTCAGGCATTTATAAAGCCAATAAATACTACTTCTAAAAAGTATTGGGGCACAGCCCCTCCCTCTGCATCCCTGGTTATTACGACAATGAGCCATAATTCATTGAAGGAAGTAACACATGGCCTGAAAAGTCCTAGGCTAAACAAAGAGAACACTTATGCTCTGGTTCAAAATTGGATTTTGTAGAATTATTATTATTGTTATTCACTTTATGGAGCGGAATCCCTTAACACTTACCCTTAAAATCAAGGCATTGTTTAGCTTGAACATTATTTTTTTCCCCATCAAGAGGCAGCTTAAAAAAATGACGCAAAATTATTTTTGATCCAATGATTTGGAAACGACAAAAGTAGTATCACACTGTGCACAATAATGCACAAACTACAGCAGAAATTGTCATGATATTTTGGCAGCTGTTTTTTAAAGGGTCGGACTTACTGAAAATGAGGTGAATTTAAAAAAAAAGTGGTACAGTCCCATGTATATAGCCTGGTACTTATCACCTCATGTGTTATGTCTTTGAAATGTTGTAGTCAAAAGATGTTGTTTTTTGAAAATTGTTTTCATTTTGATGCAGTACATGCTATGACTTGAAAGCAAGGCACGACAAGATTTGAAGGTCAGTATGAAGGCCTACATAATCGAATACGAGTTTCCATCTATTAGATTTGCACATTTCTGTATAAGGAATCTTCGTGAATGCATTCATCCTGTAGTGAATAATTATATACAAAACCCTATTGTAATATAAGAAACAGGTGTTTCTTCTTTAATAGACTTGAACACTCTTATATATTCTGACTCTCCCCCAACTCCTCCTTCATCATCATCAACGCATCCTTGAATGTATGTTCACAAATTATGTAATATGTTAATTAATAATTAGTTATTTGGAGTAAATATACTTGCCCTTTGGATGAAACAAATAGCTGTAATTGGGAAATAATAACGTAAGATTAATTAATAATAATGAAGGCTTGGATATTGAGCTGAAAATGCGCACCGTTTCTGCTGCTATTTGGCAGTTTTTGAAAGTTAAACGAGAATAAATCTTTGTAGAGTGTTCATTTCTTAACTCTTTTTTTAAAAATTATTATTCTCCTTAAGACATCTTTTATTCAAAGGGCATTGCTAAAACCAAGATGGCAAAATAATGCTCCTTTTTTGTTTAAATTTAATTGGCTACAACACAAAAAAAATGTCCGCTAGAGGACACTAATGATGGTATCATGAACTACTCCATAACTAACTTTGCAAATGCCAATACTTTGCTAACATAAAAATATATGCTGTATTTTACTCTCAGCTGTCGATGTGTCTGCTTCTTTCCTCCTAATCATTATTATGAGTGTTGATTGGTTGAATTAGAATAAGGTCTTCTTAAGCTGTAATTAATTCCTAATAATGATTGTGTAATAATTCTATAATTGAAAACCACCAACTGATTTTGGGCTTTTTTCTTACTCTTTTTGGAAGGAAGGTTGGGTTATACAATAAGGTTACCGGCTTGGTTAATCTTCACAATTTCACAAATTGAATCATACTGAGTAAATTGTAAAGGTCACAAGAAAAAATGATAAAGTGACGTCATCTGTGTTTTTACAACTCTAAATTTTGACAAAAATTGATTACGTGATCCCCGTTTCATTTACATCAAAAAAAAGATAAGCAGCAAAAAAAAATTTAAAAAAATAATAAGGCTGTATCTCAGTAAGGGACTTAAAATCGGCCCCGTCCTGTACAGTCCATGCATGTTATCTGTTCTTCAAATACGTCTCAAATTTTAGTGTGCCCTTTCGAAGCCATTCTAATTTTTAGTGCATAAAGTACAAATTGCGACAAGGGAATTTTCCGCGTCATTAAAATTATATATTTTTACCCTAATTAAGGTTTCAGGTTACATCTCAAGCAATATTACGATACGTATGTCTTTTTTGCGCATTGTTTTGATTTGATCAAAATCGGACAAAAAATGAGTGAATTGGAATAAAAAAGGCAAAGGGTATCGGATCTTCTCGACGCAAATGTTGATCGAAAAAGAATTTCAGACACTATTGGCGTCACGGTAACGACAGTCCGGAACATCAGGGTGACCAAAGAGAATGGGAAAGGAGTTGAAAGGAAGGCAGGAAAAGGAGATAATTGTTTGAAGCGAGATGAAGCATTTCTCTAGTCCCTGGAAGCCAAGATCAAGGGAGATTCAAAGCATCAATGCGCTTCTTAGATAACGAGTTTTAACGTGGGCGAGATAACCATCAGGAAGCCAGTTCATGTTGACCTAGGTCTTAAAAGCTTTGTCAGGACTCCAATACATACCTTCTCTCACAGGATGAAGGTCTTAAGGCTTGGGAGATGCAAAAAAATTACTTGAAGAGTCATCTGTCGACTGTTGGTAGAATTATTTTTATTAGACAATAGGGATTTATTTTCTACAAAAAAGTATATTAGACCAAATTATGCAAGGTAGCAAATATTGATATTTGCCAAGCACCCTTCACCAAAAAAAGAAAAGAAAAGAAATATTAGAATCTTGTAGACACACCTGATCATCTGCCACCAAGATAACAATATTATATTTACAAATACATACAGTGTAACAATTAAGGACGTCAAATGGGAGGGAGGCATGAAGTTTTGAACAACCCCAGACAGGGGAAAGGGGGGTTCAAAAGTTGTACTTTTTTCGGGACGCCATAAATGTATGAACCCTTAGGAATCTCACATTTAAATCACTTTGAATTTCCCAACAATTACATTCTATTAAGATGCTTTGCTTTTCCAAGTGAGGTCAGAACGGTTCAGAGTATAACGAGAGCTAATTGAATCAATCAACGTTCAGAGCACTACTAGTAAAAGGAAAAAAAGCAGAAAAGCAACAGCTGACAACCCGATATATTGTAGGTTTTTGAGTTAGTAACATAGTGACGTGTTGATGGTTGAGATTAATTGGTGATGACTGCTGACGTTATTTAGAAAAAATGTTTTTTGCGTTCTATTCGTACGCGTTTTAAGATTCAAGACGTCAAATTTTCTCTACTGCTACATCCTTATATAATGATGTTAAATATAAGAATAACTCTTCAATGAACGTAGATTAATTAATTAATTATAGTTTAGGACATATAAGCATCTAACAATACTAATAAAATACCTACTATATAGATAACTAACAAGCAATATTTTGAGTACTTCTCAGAAGCAAAGTAAAATGGAGAGAGTAATGGACATTTGGCATTCAGTTAGCATTTAAATTAGCTAATTTATAAATGACTCAACATTTATGCAAAAAAACGAACAATCTAGACATTCTAGAGAGTAGAGTCAACATCTGATGCATTTACGACTCTTTTCCTTTTGTTTTTTGCAATCATGTCTCTCAGCATTTAATAAAATATACCTTTTCCAGATTAACAAAAAAACAAAAAACCTACTGTTTTTAATATTTAATTAATTACTTGATTTGAAATTAATAACTCCTAGTGTTGGATGCGAGGATTTATTCAAACTCGATTTTTTTTTAAAATTTTTTTACCGGAAAATTATGTACATATTTTGAAAAACTTGACATAACTCAAAGGATCAAAACTCAAAATATTGGATTGGATCCGCACTACAATTGGAACAAACCATGACATCATCCAAATCCTCACAAAATTAATTATGACGATTTTATTTTATATTTTATTGGTATACATTGGAATAGCATATATATTTTCAATATGACCTCAATTCTCCCAAGGAGCGACCATTTTACTTTGTAAAGAAGAATATTAATCTTTTATAAACTATCCCAGGGTTGTTCATATTGATTTTACTGTCAAATTATGGTTTTAGCATTAATTTATCTTTTGTTTTGAATTAACAAACTTTGCATAATCTGGCCTAGCTTTAAACTTCTCTCTGCGTTGCAGTTTTTTCAAGAAATAGATGATGAACGTATTAAACCGTGTGATACTATTTGAAACAGTTGGTAGTTCACAGAATATTCTATTTCGACTCTTATATGTCAATATTTCCATTTATATGAATCTATGAATTAACCACGATCGTAACTATTTGGTTATATACAGATAAATCATTTTTGTCATAAAAGGTTCTATAGTTGGATCAAATTACTTGATCTAGACCAACTGCAGCCTTTTGAAATTGTTGAATATCAGGAAATCCGATGACACCATTTATTGAACTGTAGCAAAAATAACTCAGGAGTCATTTGAGTTTAAAGTTTTTTGAAAATTTCAAATCAGGGGCGTGTATAGAATTATATTTTGGGGGCTTGGTTTTTAGAATTTTTTGGAAAAAAAATATTGAAAAAAGACAATTTTTTGGAAAAGAAATTGAAAAATTATATTTTTTTTAAAAAAATTCAAAAATCTATAGCTATTTTCAAAATTTAATATTTTGGAAATAAATTTCAAAAATTGAGGGCTGTTCACATAAAATGAAATTTTGTAGAAAAAAAAATTCTAAAATTAAATTTTTAAATATAATTTTTAGCAAAAATATTTCATAAATTCATAGCTATTCACCAACAATTAATTTTTTGGAAAAAAATCTGAAAAATTAAAATAAATTTCAAATATTAAATTTAACAAACAACAAATATTACATTTTTGGAGACAAATTTTAAAATTCATTGCTATCAACATATTCCAACAAAATTCCAATTGTTTGGAAAGAAAATTGAAAAATACAATTTTTTGGAAAATAAATTGAAAAATTAAATTTTTTTGTAAAAAAAATTCAAAAATCTATAGCTATTTTCAAAAAATTTAATATTTTGGAAATAAATTTCAAAAATTGAGAGCTGTTCACATAAAATGAAATTTTGTAGAAAAAAAAAATTCTAAAATATAATTTTTTTTTAAATATTTCATAAATTCATAGCTATTCACCAACAATTAATTTTTTGGAAAAAAATCTGAAAAATTAAAATAAATTTCAAATATTAAATTTAACAAACAACAAATATTACATTTTTTGGAGACAAATTTTAAAATTCATTGCTATCAACATATATTCAATTTTTTGGAAAAAAATTTGAAAAATTAAAATAAATTTCCAATAATAATTTTTTTTTTTTAATTTCAAATAATAAATTTTTTTATTAAAATTTCAAATATTAAATTTTCTATTAAATTTTTTTAAATCAAAAAAATTTCTTAATTTACAGACACTCCAGCCCTCCCTCTGTGGACGCCCGTATTAATATGGGTAGGGAAAAATTGGCTTGAGTATACTCATAAGTGATCTGAATGAGTTCAATGTTTGTTTCAATTGTAGTGTACAGCGGCCCTGTATATTAAGCAATACGAAAACGTAGTTGAATCAATCTACCGTCCGTTGAATGATCATAAGATCCTTTTTTAGTGGAATGGAAGAATAAGGGGGGGGGGATGCATTTCCAAACTTGTTTGAGACATGAAATAGTTAGTTATATATTCTAAGACCGAGTCGGTCCGGAGCAAAAGCTATTTTCTACTATTAGAGAAATTAAGTATATATTCAAATATCGAAAAGAAGAAAGATAATTATTTGGAATGATAATTACTCTAGATGACAAGCTAAATTAATTTAATTTGTGCTTTGTTATGATGTTGTACATAAGAATTACTTCATTTTTTTTATAAGGTAATAACACAAAGTGGTTTTTATGTTGAACAATAATAGTACACACTAAAAGTTTGGTGATAAAAGATCGGTGACGTCTTCCATTGTCCGTACACTGAATACACCAAACTTTGCTAATTTAATGACAAGTGATTCTTCATTTTTTTTTGTTTCTCTATCAATAACTTGTCATTTAGAATTTTTAAAAGGATAGTTATTTGGTATCAAAAGATGCAAATTTTAATTAACAACATACAAATCTTCTTTCATAGCTGTGGATAATAAGTTTTATAAAATAGTTAGTTATTGTTGATGCCGCAAGGATCATAAAAATGTTGGGTTTTTCCTGAATCAATCCCGTTTCAATTACTTGATGTAGACAATTGACCAGTTTATATTTCTTGCATAAAATCTGATCTGATGACACTAATTTTAGCATAATTATACGCGGAGTTATTTTTGCAAATTTCAAATTATAAAAAGGAATGTAAAAAATCGTTTTATTTTAGACTTTTTTTTGGAGTTTCCCCAAAGCTGCTCTCGTTATTGTTTAATCTCTGAGGAGTGAAATTCATTTTCTACTACATTCAAGCTATCATTGACGTATACGAAACCAGATTGAACATTTGTGTGAGCCCATAAAAGAAAGAGAGTCACACAATGAGGATTTTTATTAATTATTGCCTTCTCTTTGGGATTTCCTTTCTCCCTCTTCGTGACAGCTGCTTGCAGCTGATCTAATTTAGCCTTATGACAGCTAAGCTGTTCTACTCTGACGCATTCTTTGTATTGTCAGGGTTATAATTAGTGCTGTGTCGGTCATTATTTCGAACCAAGGACTGCAGACCAGTCCATTCCCATTTGTCGGTCCGTAACGAAGGTAAAATCGATCCCTCGTGACGTCAATGAGGATGTTTTCCACTTGTTAATTATTTTTTATATAATAGAATAAATTATACCAATATAAAATGTTCGTATTACATATATTGTATTATAATGAAAAATATATTATTTTTGCAAGATATGTGCAATAATCTTGCAACATATTTCCTATATCTTATTTGCCTTGATAAACCATCGATATTTTTATGAAAAATTCCAAGTTTAGGACCGGTCCCAGGGACTAACAGTCTTAAAGATCGGTTCCGAGGACCAACGTTTTTAAGGACCTTTCCCAAGGACTGCCGGTCCTAAGGACCGATATTACTAATAAGACTGGACCGGACTGGAATGAATAAATAAGGACCAATACAACACTACTTACCATTTTTATTTTTTGATTCTTTATTTTAACATGGACAAAATGCTCCCAATAATTGGGATCACGGATTATCATTTTCAAGTTCAGTTGAATTTTACTTTGTTTATATATGTGTCGTGCTTAGTTCATGTTAGGATAACATACCAATTTTTGAGTTTGTTCGAATTCGAGTATTTGAGAAGTTCCACATAATATGTTAAATGGAACTTCTCCACGTAACTCGTCTTTTAATTATAAAAAAGAATCTGTAAGTTTTTTTTAATGTGCTTTTAGTTAATACTAGAAATTTAACCAATCAATACCATAATATTTCGATTGGTTATGATTCATCCAGTTCAAATAAAGGCCAAATTTCCAAGAATAAAAATCGAGCAAGGTTGAGTAACTTTTAACAAAAAGGCAACTTTAGTTAAGTGGGGTTTTTTGTTTTGTTTTTGTGTGTGTTTGAGTAATATTCTTAAGCAATACTATTGCTGATTCCATCCTTATTTATTTGGGCCAGTCCAGTCTTTGGACGGCTCGGATCAGTCTTTCAGACTGCCAGAACTAGAACAAACTAAAAACTAAGATATAAACTTAAGTGACGTCATCAAGGATGGAACTTTATCAGTTCTAGTACTGATTTGAGAACTCTACTGTACGGCACTGCACTTTTTAGTCATAAATAAGGGTCGAAACAACACTACCCAACACTCAAAGCAAACTGTACTGAAAAGTATAATCATATCATTAAATTGTACGCATCATAGATCTGTCGACAACATCAATAATATTTTGCAAACATTTGTGAAGATTTGTTACATAGCAGACACATATTGAGGACAGATTCATTATTTAAAAAAAAGGAAAATATTATGTAGCCTATATTTGTTTAATTAAATTTATCACCTATATTTCAACAGGTGAATGTACATAAGTGTATTTGAACCGATCCATGTCTATCTACATACCTACCTATCTAATAAATAGTTTTAAAAAATGTTCATCAAACATGTACGAGAAGTATGGATCTTCAAAAGATTTAGGTTGAATCTCCAACGTTCATCTTATGGAATGAACTTTTTTTTTTGGCATAGGTATATTTGAGGGGTTTGAAATGAAAAAAGAGTGTGAGCAGAAGACGAGCGCGACACATATGCTACAGTGGAATTAAGAACATTGTTAAAATCAGCTGTTTTTAATATGATTTTGGGGGAGAAAATGAATTACTGATATGCAGATGAGAACTTTCTACATTTAAAAGATTGGAGGGAAAATTTTGTAGATATATTTCAATTCACTTAGATTTAGATTTAATAAAGAGCGCACACGACAATATCATATTTTTAACAAAATGATCATATGGTAGTCTGATATCCATAACTCTTTTGTCTCGCATAATTATTAGACATGGGATTTTTGTAGAGAAAAATACATTTTTTATTTTATTCCTCTAGTGATGCACAAAAAGCTTAACGCTTGTCATTTTTTGGTCGGAGTTCCATGAACGGAAGGGCTTATAAATGTTGCCCGTACGTCATATTTTCTTTTTCTATCAGAAAGTTAGTGAGAAAATGAAAGCGGAAAGTTCTTGTAGCTTTTACTATTAAGTAAAACAGTTAGGTAAAGTTGTGATATCCTCCGTACTCATCCTTCAATCCACGGATCGATTTCGACCCCCTCCCTGATACTCCATAAAAGACGAGACCCTTCATTTAATTTCAAGATCCTTCTATAGTACTAGTTATCCAAATAACTGGAAAGAGTAGCGATAAGAAAGGGATTTAAACAAATAGCACTTTGGAGAATCTTGAAAGTATATTGAAGGTGAAAGAGGTTGTGAGTTCGTCTCTTAGGGAGTATGAGGGGGATAGGGACACTGAGTCGATCCGTGAACAGAGGAATGAAACTGGAGGAGATCGTATCTCTAACTAATAACTGTTATAACTCGAAAAAATCGAGATATTTCACCTACAGCCTATGAACAATATCAGAGTTGCTATGCCCGGATCAAGCCAATGTGGCCAACTCTTACCTTTTTGCGTCCATTTTTATGAATCATTAAGATATAACCATGTGGCACATTTTTTTGTTAGCTAAGAAATCCAGCTTTAACTGATATAAATGGAAAAATTTAATTGGAACTTTACGAAAAATCCTAAATCGACGTTAAACAAGTGATCAAAGAGATTTAAAACGCCTTGTATTTCATCAATTATTTTTAGTGAGTTAGAAATTGAGTCTGCTGTGGGAGAAGAGGATACAAATTATATGAGGTGCAAGGACATTGAGACACTTTCTATTGTCTCGATGTAATTTATGAAGAATATGTATCAAATAATACTTATATATCAATTCCTGAATGCAGCTTTTCTGATATTGGTGCTCAACCGTTTGGTGTGACTCACTCCCATATGGACGAATCCCACGCTTCATATATATTATTTTCAATATCCACCCCACTCAAAAATAATGCATCCCTTATTTCAAGGAAGTGCACTGTAATACGAGTACATATGTAGATCGGTTTCTTCCAAAATTACAAAAGGATTTCCCGAGCACCCCAATCCTCAGTATTCATTATGCATATTTAGATAGACATCGAGTCTGTTGGGTGATAACTACAGGAAACTAGGCGTCCGATATGTCTTGTTAGCTTCTGAAAGACGTTAGGATTGTACTCATGGGGTGTTATACGATAAAGATGACTGACGACATTATGAAATGGGAAAATTCAAGCTTAAAGTAAACTTTGTATAACATTCAAATGATGCCACAGAGTAATTTGAATCTTTGTACAGAAATTCTGAGTTCCTCTTAGTGTTAACAATTTGAGACTCTGCCTATTTTGATCGGATAGAGGGTGCCCTTTTGACAATTTTTGGACATCATACAGTTCCTACATACAGAGAGAAAACCTTATAAAAGGGTGTTGCAATTTTATAAGTAAGGTTTACTTATAAAAGATTGGAGAAAAAGTAATTTTTTCCTTTTCACTTATTTCAATGTTTTTGAAGAAGTGTAATAATCATCCGATTTAAGTGAAGTATGACCGTTCTGTTCGGTAACTTGTTTCCAACAAAAATCCAACTTCATAATACCCTTTCTGTAGAAGCCCTTGTCCTTATTGGAAAAAAAAAACTCAGAAAACCACAGGCCTCGATAGAGGACAAATTTGTAACCCCTTGCACGTTGGCTAATAAACATGATCATGTGATAGTCACTTCCATCCGTGCTTCCAGACCTTATGGTACGTCATCAAAGATGTATGTGGCCTGGTGTCTCTTGTTTACCAATACTGGCCGCTTCTGTTCCATCACTAGCTTCAAGGCCTGGTCGAGTTGTCTACAGTAGAGGGCTGAATTGAGCAGGGAAAAAACCAATGTTGTGCAACAAGAATCGAAAGAGCATTGGCCTCGTATACATCGTAAATTATCTTGGTCGCTTTCGACTTTTTTTTTTCCTTACAGATAGTAAAAATGTAAAACAAGGGGAATTTCTTCATTTGAGACCTTCATATGCGACATACAATAATTCACAACTGAACCATCGAAACACAATACTTTTACAAAAGCGTTTGTAGTACATATATACCCACATCTTTACAACAGTTTATCGTATGATCTGATGTGACCAATAATGAATAATATATAATTTGTTAAAAAATAAGTGCAGCAAATAAGAAATTACTTTTCTTCAATCTAAAATTATATCCTGAGGTCTATACTCTTAGGAAAATAAACTTTTGAATCTTCCTCCTGCTGCTCTGAAGGTTTTTGAGTTACTAACTAGGAGTAGGTTAGTTTAGTGACATGTGGTTGTTCAGGATTTAGCACCAGAAGATGGAGGAGGAATATTCAAAAGTTTATTTTTGTGAGAACGCATCTGTGGGACTTGCAGGCTCATACTTAACGATGAAAATCCTGTGTGGAATATGTCTGTGAAAAGAAAGGAACCGAAAATCAACATGGTAACCCTAACAATTTGAAGAATGTTTTGGAGGAGATAAAGAATAATGCTCATGACAATTTATTTAATCAGCTACAATCAGCTGTGACAAGGGAGGAAGGAGAAAAGGATATAAACAAGGACATTTGCTAGAATTCATCCGATTTAAATCTACAATTCACCTCTGAGTCCAACAAGGACATTGCAAATTATCACTCTGCAACAATTCCTCAGGGTTACGCTTTGTCTTTTGTGAACACACAAAAATGTTCAATCAGGTTTTGAATATAATTGAATCTATTTAGAAAAGGATGTTCACTACTCAGGAATGATGTAAATCACAATGACACTGCGAAAGGAAAAACAACCATTCCTTAGACTACCAATTCCAAAAGAACGGGCCTGCCTAATGTTTTTTAATACACTGGATTTTCAACACTACTCATACTAGTTTTCATAACAAATTAAATTCACTAAACCTTGTACATAAATGTTTAGATAACATTTATTATTTACTTGACTTTACATATAGCAATTTACCAGTAGTTTTTATATATTTCGTAAAAGAGTCTCACCTGCTTGTATTGTATTGTCTCTGGGCACGTCCGACATATCAGCTGATTCAATTTGATGAAGTTAAACAGTGTCATATTAATTAGAAATCCTGTCCAAAGTTGTCGATTATTACCATCCATATTTTATTACTCTTTAAAAAAAGATTGATGATTGTAAATATTTTACCATTAAGTGTCCAAATGCGATCGTTGTGTCAATTGAAAACCTTGCTTTATTCTAGATGATGTATGCCATTAAGTATCCCTCTCTATCGAAACAGGCAATGAAATTTATACTTCCTTTACCGCCACCTCTTCATAAGAGTCAGGGATTTTCATTGTGACGGGCACAGAATCAAATGTAAGGAAACAAACTGGAAGCAAGTTTGAATGATACTCTGTCTGTCTGCCTCTTACCTATCCCCCTCATGACTGGATCTCATTATTTTCTAGAGGGATGCCCAATTGTATTAATTAGGGTAAGCAAAATATGTATTTTGGTCATTTGAGCTGATAGTGGCACAATACATACCTACAGCTTAGTTAATTATCTGTTGAATAAACATATTAGGTTTTTCAATCATTTCTTTAGGAAGGTGTGTCTTGGAAAGGCTTTGATAATCACAAGTGTACCTTCAGTTACAAAACGTTGAGAGCCCCTGTTGTAAATGATAGGTTTTTCAGTTATTGGGATTTTTTGAAAAATTTACAGGTCCATACAGTCAAGAAGAGGCAAAACTGTTGTAGGAACAATATAGCTGACTTCTGTCCTTCCTCTATGTGCCCATCTTCCATCCTTGACCTCAAACCCTATACTTTGCAGTTTTGAGTGTCTTGGAGAGAAATATTTGCCACACCTTTCATTCAAATTTGGTTTCGCTCTAAGATGTCATCATGATATTGCCATGTACATGGACTTTATCGTCAAGAGCTACCAATCTCATACCCAGCGTGTAAGGTCGCTATTGCTTGTGAGAGAGGAGATATTTATTCGATTTTTAGTGGAGCAAAGGGCAAAGTAGATCTATGACTCATTGCACTATGAAACCTTCCCAATTGTCTGTATCATTTATCGTTGAGTCTTTAGGTAGAAGTAAAATAGAACAATTAAATGATACTCCACAAAATACACGAACAACGATACAGACAATGGAGAAGGATCCATATGGCAATCAGGCATAGATCGGCTTTTTCCTTTGCTCCACTAAAAGTCGAATAAATATCTCTTCTCTCACAAGCAATAGCGACCTTTACACGCTGGCAATGAGATGGTTAGCTCTTGATTTTGTCTCTCTGAGAATGAAAGAATGATATTTACAGCTTGCGGTTTAAAGAATATATAATGGCATGAGCCAGAAAGTACTTTCATCTCTAAAGCTCTACCTGCCTGTGATTTAACAATACACGCTCGTTGTCAAATGTCATCAAAAGGGACATTCATTATTATTTTCTTTTTGAGTATGAGTTCCTTCTTAAAAATAAGTCATCCTGACCCCTCATGACATGCAAATAAACAAACACAACGACAGACTTTGCTTAATTAATTAAAAATTATCCCAAAAATTCCCACCTGGATAATTCCCCCCGTTGAATTTCCATCAATTTGAATAAACCAATTTCAAATAAAAAAATGAAATAAGCCGATTTTTTTGCAAATCTATTTTCTATTAACATTGTATTTTATATATATATTTTCTAAATTAACAGCAAATATAAGCATGAGATTATAAAAAAGTACCTTAAAAAATAATCCAATTGTCACGATTCTCACAATCATTTAAAATAATCACAATACGTTGGTTACAGTCACGATATCGTCTTCTTTGAGCAGGCAAAGGATAGCCTACAAGCTGTTGAATGATTTCTACGCGGATCAAGTTTTCTTCATCATTTAAAATTTCGAGAAACTTCAAAAGAACTGGATGGCATGAAACAACTTCCGATGAAAACTGACGGGGCCATCCTTCACATTATTATGATATTGTTGAACATATTCCAGAATTTGATGGAAAATCTAAAACTACTCCTTATGTTTACAAGAAGGATTTGACTACTGACTTGAGAACATGTGAATGTATATTGAGAGGAAGCCACTACCAATATAAGACAGCAATCAAGATCAAGGAAAACGATGAATTTATTGAACAAATCATGAATCATACAAACGCTCCATTACAAACACTCCCAATAACTTAAAAATGTAAAGTTATCTAACAACCATGTTATTATACAATTGAATGTCTTCCTTTGTTTATCAAATCAACATGACACCCGGGTTGCCTAATGCTTACAGTTATAGATAATTTTGACATTCAATTTTGTGACATAAAAAGTAAACATTTTAGCTAAGTCTTTGTTGAGATATATTTCTATTATAAACCATCAGATTTTCATTTTATTTTAATAAATGTCATAGTCTAGTATGTTGTTCAATTAATTGGCATGCATTTAATACATTAATAGTTTCAATATTTAGTTCACATCATTTATTCAGATTTCCACACTGTGGAGGGGACTTGTTACACCCCATTTGTATTATATACACTCGTACTATTTATATAGGGAGCGGCGGGGATCAAATTGTCGCCAAAATATTTTTCTACAAAAAACAACACAAAATATACATTTTTTAACTTTTTTATTGAAAATCAAAACTATGACGAGCATATAGGTATAGAGTAGCCATTCATTCGATATAATCACCGTTGGAATCAGTAACGGCCTTTGAACCGGCCGCAGGCTCTTCTGACCAACTCATTGTCCATGTTGCCGAATACCTCCTTGATGGAGTCCATCAGGCTGGCCTTGGTGCTATGGAGATGTCTGTTGGTATGTCTCTCGACATAGCCCCAGACAAAATAGTCCAAATGATTAAGGTCGGGAGAGTTAGGAGGCCACAAATCCTTGGTATCGACGTCATAACAGTTCTTGGTTAACCACTGCATGGAGATTTTGGACACATGGAAGGGTGCTGAGTCCTGTTGCCACACCCAGAGCCCAGATCCCTCGCCATGGCCTTCATGGACCTGGTAGGGTCATCCTCAACCATATTCTTCACCTTGTCGACAAAGTCGGTGTCCCTGACCTTCCTGTCGGCGCCCTCCTCCTTGGGTGCCCTCTTTATGGTGGCATCAACATCCCAGGTGTCCTCTAGCTTCTTACGGATACGCTGAAGAATCCGTAAATTCATTCGTAAGGTTGAAGCAATCGTTGAATTGGAGATTTCACCTCCATTATTAACCAATGCCATGACTACGGCGGACCTCGAAAGCTCCTCGTTCCACTTATAGCTCTTTATCTCCTCATATGATGACGGCATGATGCTAACTGAACTACGTATTGTCAGCTGACAAGAATAGCTTTCTTATTTGGTAACTGGTTTTTTATTTAATAATGTCGTCTTCAAGTTATCAAGGTTTAAAGTAGGCGACAATTTGATCCCCGCTCCCTGTATATATTTTTTTAATAATTTCATCCTTTAATTATCAATGACACTTAATAATAAAAAAATATTTTTTTAATTTTATTATTAACTATACTTTATTTCTGTAAATGCCTCATTTGTTAATCTTATATATATACAACTCTAAGTATTTACTTTATGCTGACAAACTGTTATAAAAAATAAAATAAAATAAATACTTGAATATATATACAAATGGTAGTTTTTACATGTTTCCACCTGTTGTAACATGTCTAATCCCTTCCTGTACCCATGTCTCCTCCTGGTGTATCAAGTATCCTACTTTTGACTAGTTTCGAAAACACCAATAAATGGCTATTGACTATTATATATAGTTCCATGAACTAGTAGTATACATACATTTGAATTTTAGAGAATCGGCGCACTAAGTCCTCTCATAGTTACAACCCTGTTTATTTGTATTCTTTGAACCCTTAAAAAAGGGTTGTTGCCTCTCATTAATTATTATTATTGAAGGAAAAGAATGAATGACAAACTTCACAGGTGTCTCTTGAATTATCTATTCCCATCTGTGCCCCAACTCTTTAAATACCTCTAAACAACGCCTTCCTTTGTTTTCTTCATCCAAGTATTCTTCTTTTTGGGTATGAAGAGGTAACTTGCAGCATTACAAACCTCAGTGGTGGGGCAATTATTCTCATACTCTATACATACATGAAGGTATGTAAAAGAAAAAAAACATATTGTAAAAAGTATATACAGAACCCCAAAAGTGGGAGGAATCATTTTAAAAGAAGGATCAAATGTACTTGCATCCCAAAGGGTAATGTAATAATGTTGGTTTTTTGAAATACCCAAGTGCAACAATTAATCAATTTATTACGTCATGAATTACGTATAATACGGGTGTAACATAAACTCAAACCTAAAGCATAACAAACAAAAAACAATACAAAAAATATAAGTTACATTCCTATAAAAATCTTTTTATACATATATCAATAATTTTGATAAAATTATTAGGGATGGGCGATTCTTTTGTATCGGAATTTGTAAAAGATCCTCTTAGATTTTATGGTAATCAAATTAATTTCTTTTTGGGTAGAACTAGGAGTATACCCATTCATCGGAATTGGCTTCATTCGACAAATATTATAGACTAACCTAGGTCTAAGAATAGGGGCTCCTAACTGTAGGGGATAAAATCCTTTTTTCTTTAATTTATATTTCAATCCATAATAGTCCAATAATATGTGACCTCCCTAACAAAATTCAGATCACTCCATTGAAAATGAAAGTCAATTAAGTTGTGCAGTCAATATTTATGAGCCAACCAGGAATAAATTGACTCTTGAGCACAGAAAGGAAATTACGTTTTAAATCATTTTAATTTCCAACTAGCACGAACACGCTATCTTTAAGATCGCTCATGAAAAATTGTAAAGCTTATAGTTATATTAAGCGTTATTTATGTTAAAATTCGAAACTAAAACGATTTACTATAAACAATAGTTATTTAATAAGGTAATTTCTATAGTTTATTGTTTCTGTCCATTTGATGTAACGATAATCAAACCTCCACCCTCTTTTGTCACTCTAGAAAATGGAACATATGATTGGCCATTTAAAAATACGGATTCAGGTAAATAGAATATTTCATATGTTTGAGCATGTGATTTATTTATTGCCATTGCCATTGCTTACTTGCCATGTTCCTTCTTCAACCATAATGAAGATTGAAGATACATAATAAGATTTACTTGCTAACCGGTCTTTCTTTTACTGTTCTCATAGACATAATTCCCTTTTTGTATTCATAAATAATATACAATCTCCCTTTTCCGTTTGTACAATAATTCTTTTTTGGATATTTAATTTTTTGGGTGCATTTTTCGAATTGACAACCCATACCATTCAAAAATTTTGAAACACGGGGAATTAATCTTGTTTTATTAAAAAAAATCTACTTATTTGCAAAAGATCAAACTTGCTCTCCATAACCCAGGAATCTAGTCTGATCAGAAAGAAACTTTATTTATAATATCTGTAAGTGTCTTTATTTTTGAAATCCATGCGTTTTTATCATTTTTTTTTTCTAAGGGGGACATACAACAACATATCCAAATTACACACACAAATGAATTATTTTAATTATGTACTTGGTTTTTCGCTCGTAAAAACCTCTAAATGTGTTCCTACAAGCTACAATGTGCGGACATAATTGTTTTTATGTTATAAATTGAAGAAAAACGCTTCTCAAGCCCATCATTTGTTTGTGGAAGTTTACGGTGGGCATGCTATACATGCAAAGCAGAGTGCTTTAGGTGGTTTAAACAATTCCAAAGGGGTGATTTTAACGTGAGAAATGAAGAGTGTGCCCGGTCACCGAAAAAGTTTGAAGATGGTATGACCTTTTCCAAGGCGGTCAAACCGTATATGGTGATCGCTACCAACAACAATTGGCCGATTTGAAGCATGTTATACGCCAAAAACGCCCAAAATATGAAACCAGGCAACACAAGGTAATTTTTCTTGATGACAACGCATCACCGCATTGCTTGTTTAATAGTACAACTGGGAACCTCTTGCACATGCGGCTTACTCACCAGACCTGGTGTCTTCCGATGATCACTTGTTTGCATCGATGGGCCACGCACTCAATGATTTACACTTCGACTCACACGCTGATGCCATAAAATGGATCGAGGGCTGGTTTGCTGCCAAAGACGAATAGTTTTTTTCGGAAAGGCATCCATAAATTACCTGAAAGATGGGGAAAATATGTGGTTTGCGAAGGTACATACTTTGAAAATTAATTTTGACACAATTTTTTTACAATAGACGTACAAATTTAAAAAAAAAAGTATCATTTCATAGACGCATACCTAGTATGACTATTTATAGATAGTTGTTATTTGTATATTTAGATATTTTCTCGTCAAGCCCTAATTCATGAAAAGTTCAACAATAAAAAAAAGTGATTCACTTTGAAATATACTTATGTAATTCCTCTCTACATAACATTAATAAAAAATCGGAACCATGCATGAAGAAGGTATTCAAATCAGCTGAAATTTTGGTATCAGAACATCCCTAATTATAACCAATATTGAATCAAGTAAAATTTTGAACATTTAATAACATTTTATAATTCAAATATTAAGTGATCGTAGAAACTTAATATATACAGGGTGCGGTTTTACAATTAAGAATTTTCGAAACCAGGGCATAAACATTTTTATTTCTTAAATTAGTAGAGGTATTTACAAATCCATTCATATACAAACGTAGGGACCCTCCATGAACCTAATCATTCAATCCAACCACCCTAAACCTCAACCAGTTGTGCAAACCTGCTGCACGCCTTGATCAGGGGATCTTTATTCATATTGTTCACAGCAATGGAGGCTCTCAGAGAAGCCAAATTGTTGTGAGCACGCTTGTTTGACTCCTTCTCCAAGACGTCCCACACGAAATAGTTTACTTAGACCAGAACATCTCCAAATTGGCCGAAAGCCAATTTTCAACATTGTACACGGTGGCAGAGGACAACTTGAGAAGGTCGATGATCTCTTTGGACGCACGGTGGGCGACAATAATTGCTGCTCGACGGTCATACTCGGAGGACATTTTCAAAGCATTGTAAACAGAACTTATACATATCTGATAAACTGGTTTTTATAGCTGTACGACTAAGTGTTCCCAAGAAAAACCAGATAAAATAAAAACTTAATTGTAAAACCGTAACCCCCGTATATTATCATATTCAAATAAATAATGCCCAGCCATTTCTCCTGATGCCTTACAAAAGAAGCAAACACTCTCTTCATTACTCATCCCATCCCACTACCCAGAGACAGAACTGTTGTTCACTATTTTATATTTCTTTCAAAAGTGTGAATGATGTAACAAATGGTTCTCCAGGCCTTTCACTATATTCTGAACCGAAGCATCTAACCCCAAACCCAGCTTCCCTCCTTTCGATTTGATTCAAAATGTGTTGTCTTTAGGTATCATCCTTAAGTTTGTCCGGACGGAATACTTTCTTTTTCTATCTCGAAATTCATGACAGCGACAGAGGATAGTTGAAATTCAATTCTCGCAACCTTTTAATAAATACGGAAATTACTTTGGTGCTTCAAGTGAAGGAACCCGAAGGGAAAAGAAGGGATCTCGACTTTTTCGAGTTATTAGGATAATTAACACTTCGAAGGGTCACAAAATTAGATGGAAGGTCTCATTGTCCGGAAAGGCATACTCAAATAAAGAAAAAAAGCATTCTAAAACAAATTAAAAACATTAAATGAAAGCAGTCCAAATTTCCTATTCGTTTACTTTTAATTCACGAACCTTCCAAAAGAAAATGTTTTGATCCAAAACTATCGGACAAGTCCAATTTGGGAATAATATTTCAAAAATACTTCTTCTTCTTGGATGAAAGTAATTGGTATCATTGTGCTAATTATCCGAATAACTCCAAAAAGTTTTAATCCTTCTCCTCTCCATCCGCCAATATATCTTTCTCTCCCCTTCGGGTTCCTTTACTTGAAGCACCAAAGTAATTTCCGTATTATTATAAGGTTGCGAGAATTGAATTTCAACTATCCTCTGTCGCTGTTACGAATTTCGAGATGGAAATAGAAACTACGACGTGTGGGTAAACTTATACAGTACACCCTTGTCTTCTTCAGCTTGTAAATTTTAGGTTGATAGGTTTCGAAAACGACGTCATATTTGTTATTGTTTCTTTGACAGCTGTGCTCAAAAATAATTTTAATTTTATCATGGAGCAGTAGACACTCGAGCAACGCTTGCAAATTGTTAAAATTTATTACAATTATTATTTGATCCAAACTTGAAGAGCGTTATCGCCAATTTATGGTCAATGTAATCGACCTGCAAAATCAACAATTCAACGTTTGGTGAAAAAATTCGAGTTCGCATACACGCTACATAATCTTCCTGTGCCCTTTATATATCTAGCATTTATATTCTTAATCATACTCAATAGTTGAATATTATATCATTGGTAGAGTGATCAACTATACTCCTTTCCATGGACATGACCCCTTTTTAAATCGTGGGCGTGGTTTTTGAAGCTTTTTTGAAAAATAATTCCAAAAATTAATAATTTTACAATAAAGTTTCAAAATTTACAGTTGTTAACAAAAAAATGAATTTTATGCGAAAAACATTTGAAAAATTATATTTGATTTAAAAAAATTAAAAAATCCACAGTTTGTTCGCAAAAAATTCATCTTATTTATTCGAACAACAATTAAAAAAATAAATTTTTGGGGAAAAAAATTAAAAAACCCTCAGCTATTTACAAAAAACTTCCTAAAAAATTTCCAAATTCCATTGCTGTTTACAAAAAAAATCAAAAACTAAACTATTAATAATCAATTTTTAGGAAAAAAAAATCAAAAATTGATATATCTTCATAAAAAATTTAATTTTGGGGAAAAAAATTGAAGAATTTAATTTTTCGGGAAAAAAATTAAAAAATCCTCAGCTATTTAAAAAAAAATTGTCAAATTTTTCCAAACTCCATTGCTGTTTACAAAAAAATATCAAAAATTAAACAATTAATTATTTTTTGGAAAAAAAAAATCAAAAATTGATCGATCTTCATAAAAATTATTTAATTTTTTGAAAAAAAATAATTGAAAAATTTAATTTTTGGGCAATTTCATCATGGGCTGATGAAATATTGAAAAGTAAAATAAAAAAAATTAAATATAACTCCCTTTTGTTCAATATTGTTTTTGGTTCAACTCCTCACCTATGCATGCACATTCTACTACTTAAGCTAGTAGGTTGAAATAGGCCAATTTCTCTATTTCCTTTTTATTTATGTTTCTTCCCTAATAATAACAATAAACAACCACATCTCGATAAGGAGGAGGAAGTCTACAATACCTAGCTTTATACAGCATTAAATCACAACGCCCATTTTGAAATTACTCAACAGCTGCAGTAGTTCCTCTTCGTTACATTGAATTAATATGAACCTACTATGTAAATTTATACATCTATGGCGTGGGTTGACTCTTATTTCGTTATACTAGTGAGTCTACGATGTTATCAACTCCGCTAAGTAAATATCAGAAGAAAAAACTATTATCAGCTTCACATCTCCATTGATGATAAAAAATCTAAATATGAGTAAATAGTACTGGCCTATTATGGATATATGTCGTCAACAACATCTTTGGAAAAAATATAAGTAGGTTAACATTTGGGGATGAATTTCTTTTGATGGGTAGTTGAATGGATTCAGCTTTTTATGTATACAAAGTGACATGTTTTTTTGGTGGAGAGGACTTGGTTTTTTGATTTCTTTTGAAAAAAAATACCAAAAAAATATTTTTGTTTTGGAAAATAATTACAAAAATTAATTTTTTTCACAAAAAAGGTCAAAAATCCATCATTATTCTCCAAAAATTAAATTTTTTGGAAAAAAAAAATATAAATCAAAAGCTTTTCTCCAAAAAATGTACAAAGTCTGGAGAAAAAATTAAATTAATTGGAAAAAAAAAATTAAAAATCCATCGCTATTCTCCGCAAATTAAATTTTTTGAAAAAAATAAAATAAAATAGAAATATAAAGTTATTCTCCAAAAAATATATTTTTTTTGGGAAATAATCCGAAATCCACAGTTGTCCAAAAAAAAAAAATTTTTCTGGAAAAATAAAATTTATATATTAAATTCTAATGGAAAAAAATTTCAAAAATCCACAACCGCCCCAAAAAAATTTAATGTTGTGGAAAGAAATTTCTAAAATTAATTTTTTTGGAAAAAAAATTGCAAAATAGACAGCGTTCTCAAAAAAATTCAAGAGTTAAATTTCTAACATGAAACTTTTTGAAAAAGAAAAGAAAGAAATGCTACATTTTTGGAGAAAAATTTGAAAAATCCATATTTAATAACAGAAAATTTAATTTTATGGACATCAAATAACTAATTTTCTAGTAAAATGCAAGAAATTCTATTTTCTCCTTTTCAGGGGAGGGGGGCTACTATCCCGTCCAACGTACCTCTGAGGTGAGAACCCCCAAAACATGCAATACCATTTAATAACGATTGTATTCACATTATTTTTAATTACGAGGTTACATTACAGAACCAAACGACAGCTGAAGAAAAAATAAACAAGTTTTATTTTCATCCCATATCTCGAAATCTAAAATTGTCGGAGCAACAAAAAAAAGGCAATGCGTGTCCGATCTCCTCGTGCCGGTGTGAGTGCCAAGTAGGTTGCAGAGGCCATTAGCATCTTTATACGGACTGCCAACAATAACCAGAAGTCTGATACAACTCCATAGAGCCAAGAATAACCAAAACTTCTGCACCAACACTGACTTCTGTTCTGGCTCCATCTGGTCCTCTTCCAGACCTGACCTCAACCCCCTCAGGGGCGTATGCAGAAGTATATTTGGGGGAGTTGGAGGGCTTGGTTATTTTAATTAAATGATCGGTGATGTATAAAATAGATTCAGTTTGTATATAAAAATCTCAGAAAATGCACGTGGTAATCCAAACAATATGTAGAATGTTTTTGAGAAGAACAGCTTAGTTATCCTTGCTTTTTATTAGATCAGTTGCAAACAGTCATTGGAAGAAAGAAATATACACAAATTCCACTCCGTATATGGATAGGAAATATTTGCTAGAATTACTCCGATATTGATCCTCAATACTACTTCGAGTCCAACAAAAACATACACTTTATAACGAGTGCCAAAGTTGTAGGGCATATGATGGGAATGCCATTCCCCCTACAATAAAAATGGTCTAAAATCAATCCTCCTCATAAAAAAAAAGGCATCCCTTCACCCCTCTACTTTAACACTTTGTCCTTTTAAAAAAATGATAGTTCTTTATTTCATTTAATGATCACCAAAGGTGATCATTAAATGAAATAAACCAGTGTGGAAAGAGCATGCTTAAAAAAGCAACCGAAAATCAATATGGGAACCTTAACAAAAAGAAGAATATTTTGGAGGAGAGAAAGAATAATACTCATGGCGTTTCATTAGATCAGCTACAATCAACTATGACAAGAGAGGAAGGAGAAAAGGATATGAACATGGACATTTTCTATAATTAATCCAATGTTGATTCCCAATTCTACTCTTAGTCCAACCAGGACTTACAATAATAACTCCGCAACCAATCCTCAGGGTTACGCTCCGTCTTTTATTTATGATCACTCAGGAACGTTCAAGCATGTTTTGCATATGATTGAATTCATTTAGAAAAGGATGTTCACTACTCAAGAATTTAATAATAATGACAACTGCTAAGGAAAAGGAAATTCCTTCTTTATACTAACAATTACAAATTAGCGGGCCAGCTAAAAAGCACACTGGATTTACATGACTGATTATCACTTAACGGTAATTAATACTTACAAACATAGATCATTAGAGTTGTGGTACATGTGTTGAAGAAAAATAACAATCTATTTGACCCCCATGACCTCACAACCTCCACTAAAATCTATCACATGTAATATTTTGAAAGCGTGCAGTATATCACTCCATCAGTCATCATCTTTCATTCTATTTTTACTCCCCCCCCCACCCCCTACAAACAACCAGGGGTTTAGCGTTGAAGAGAAAAGCCTGTTATTAGATCCGTTTTCATGATAATAATTGCAAGGCAATTGAGAGTATCTAAAATTTAAACAAACAAAAATATAAAACAAACCAAAATATAATAATTAAAAATGGAATAAAATCATGAGTAGATAAATCCAAGACCAGCCCTTCATACACCTGTAATCTCCGACTGGGCAAAGACAGCTTCGAAGATATCCATTGAATGGAGGACATACTCTTCCAGCCTCGGTGGAATAGGCATGAGTTTATTTTTGACAGCAAATATTATCCCTTGGCTTTTGAAATAACATATTCAATTTTCAGGATTTCTTTGTATTTCGGTGACGTTGCTACTAACCAATCCAAAGTGCTAAGATCTTGGCCAACCTTTTCACGCGTTAAACAATCCACAGTTTTAACAATGGGAGCCACTTTTGAGCAAACAAAAAAACCAAATAAAATGAGGTCTCCATGTTTTCTTTACAAAAATAGCACAGTCAATGTAGACTCAACATTTTGTATTTGACTTATTAGTAAATATAGAAGAGGTGTCATTGGTATTTTAACCATTTTTGATAAGAATCTATTCAGTTGCTTTTGAATATTATATTAGGATTTAATACCTTTTCCATTTCATTAAACATTAATCTGAGTGCTCTGCGTCTTGGCCAAAGGCTTTTGTTAGGACTCAGTGATCCTGCTACAAATTATCATGAGCACTTCACTATCAGTCTCTGATTCTGAGTCCATAATGGTTTCTGGGACCTCACTTGCTTCCAATAGTTGCTTCACAACCTTTCGCAAGTTTCCTTAGAATATCTCTGGAGAATTTGGGTTTATCTGTACTGGGAGAAGCAAAGGGACTGTGAAATGAGGGGACTGGATCACTTTTTAATGGCTTTCTGGCCTTTAAGTCAAAAAGCTCAGCCTGGAGATTCCGCTCAAAATCATTGGCTGTCAAATGCCTATCAAAAATCTTTACGTTCTTAATATAAATTGGGTCATTTTTCGTGCAGACTGAGATCTAAAGATGCCGGAGCTTAACAATTTTCTAAGGATATAAAAAAGATTCTGGGCATCCCATAGATCGGGATAGCAGCTATGGCAGAAATACACTTTAAACCTGGAGATGATACCATTTTGGCCAAACAGATTCAAATTAATGCATTTCACTTCAATGGAATGATCTGAACTTCTGCAACATTGACGTCACTATGCCAGTTGAGTCATTTAAAGCCAACTATACTACCTTATACGATTCTTGTTGCCTCACCTATATATATATATAGTCACCTTGATTATAAAGCTCTGTCTTTCAGCAGCACAATCACTTGTTATTACTTTATACTTGGAAATGATGTCATTAAGAATTAAATAATAAAGACATTAGTTTTGAAAAATAAAAAATCAAGTTCAAATTACCAACTAAAAAAAACTAATCCCATTTTCTAGAACATTTTTTATGCATCTCTACAAATGATAAGGAAGTGACTAAAACTCTATAATATGTATTCTCCATAAACATATTTAAGTAAAGAATTTTTTATCGTTAACATACGTAAATACGTTAAGGACTCCAAAAAAATGAGGAATTCCATAACAGGTGTATAGTAAAACGTTTTAACTATAGATACATAATATAATGAATAAAATAAAGGCTAGTATGTTACTTGTCAACACAAAAGCATACCAGACTGATATTTCTGAAAATTCATACTTAAAAAACATATTTGATAATATTTGACAAATAATTATAGTTCATTTCTATCAACAAGGATTATTGTGATTAATCTTTTTGACAATATATTAATATATATACTTTAATAAAAGTCACGACGAAAGAATTAGAAACTGAGTAATTATTATGCAGAAAGTCCCACATCGGCTTCAAATACAGTATGATTAATATAATAAGGTTTTTTTGTGTGTGTTTAAATGAAGTTGGGACTCGACGAGTTCCATTTTTTTATCCACATTTTCGACAATTGGCTACCCAAAGCGTGGTGCGTATTTGACATAAAAATTAATGGAATGAAATCATCCACAAAGCCAAAATACAGGAGCGTGATTGGCTATTACAATATCAAGGTCATAAATACTTTTCAGATTTTCAGCCTTCTTTTTGCTTGAAGGTCTATATTCACATTGCTGTTGTCCATCTTTGACGTGCGATCAAACAATATTAAGTCAAAAAATAATAGCAAAACTGAGGGAATTTAATCAATTCTATAAATCATTAAATTTATAAATTTATTATTTTACATTAAAACCACATCAGATGGGTCACGTTGTCCATACTCTGAGTAAACTGAACCCGATATTTTAGTACCTAGTAATTTTTTCATTCCCGAGCCAACCTTTTTTTTTTTTTTATTATCTTTATTACGCAAATTTTGAGAGGATAAGAGTAAATTTTATACAAATTCTTGGCCCAGTGTATTTAAATAACTATTCCTTCAACTTTTTTATATTTTAACACCCGATGATTTTTTCCATTCGTTGGTCTCTCATACAAAAACTTTTCATTAAAAGATTTTAGAGGGATGTACCATATAAAAAACAATGACATGAAAAATTTTATTAATTGTATATCATATTTTATAGTTGTGAATGATTTTTGATTCAACTATTAATTATTGGCAATTTTGCAAAGGTCTTAAAAATATTGGCTTTTCCTAAATAAATCCGGTTTAAATTACACAATTTAAGCAATTTACGCCCAAAGCATTTGTATATTCAATAAATCCTGAGCGCGCTCAGTTACTAATTTTGTGAGCGCGCACCCTCTTCCACTCAATTAAAAATGAGCGGTGTTCATATTTTCGCTTGTATAGGTGGGTTTAAATTTGACAACTCTTTCTGATTGTAATTAAATTGGCCATATTGCAAGTTCAAAATTGCCCTACGGTTTGTGACAACCATATATATATTGCAATATCTTATAATAATACAAATAACTGGTTGAATTAAAATAAGTGTATCAATAATTTTGTCTTTTGGTGTGCCTTGGGCAAAAAAAGTTTGGGAATCACTGTCTTGGGGGGGGGCACTTGTATTCTTAAACTGTCACCCAGTTACGGCTGATAATTAGCATGAGCTTGAACAAGGGCTTACCAAGTTTTTAAAATTATGCTTGCGTGAGATTTTGAAATCTTGCGTGAATCTACTACATAAAAATTTAAGAAAATCTTATTTCAGTTTGGAAAATTCATGTTTCTAAAAGGCAAACTTGTCAACTCAGAAAGCAGAGAGTCTCAGGTATAGCGTAGGAAAAAAGATTGTAGCTTAACTAGAGATTTAACTTCAATCTTCTATTCTTCCAATCTTTACAATTATCCTTTATCCTATAATATTTTGATGTTATTTCATAGGAGGTAGAAATAGAAAAATAATACAAATTTATATTTATAGATAAGCGAAAATTCGAGCGATTTTATCACTCTTGTAAAATAATAAACGCGCTCCAGCTCAAGAATTTTGAGCGGCACTCGGAGCGCCGATGACTAATACTTTGATTACAAAAATTTATGAGTTCTTTGTAAAATCGGATTTTATAGTAAAAATAATATTATTTTGATTTTATAAGCCTACAAACAATTTTGCAAATTTCAAATTATGAAAATGAATTGAGAAATCATTTTTTTGTGTATTAGAAATTGAAGCAATTAAGGGATTTTCATAAATTGCAGCAGTACAAACTCAAGATCTAAATTCCAAAGGCTCTAATTTAATAAAATATTTTGTAAAACCATTTTTGGCAATATGTAATTTCAATGGCTAAGGCAAATTGGGATCTAATCCAACACATGATAGCGACAGGGAATATTACTTTTTTCTAAATTTATTTTAATATAAAAAAAAATTAGCATCGATTTAAAAACTCTCAATCGACAATATTTTACTTGAGAGTTTGGTCTTTCATGCATTAATCCAAAGAGATGCTACAAAATACAACGTGCTCGGGAGACGTTATTCTCAAAAAAAACTTGTTGTCGGAACATGGATCCATTAGCCCATAAGAAATTGCATAAAAAAACGAGGCATGTTTTTTCGTTTTTCATATTACACACATTGATACAACTAACTAAATCGTCTCATAAATTATATTTTATCATCAAGAGGTAGCCAAAATCTTATTGTGTATATTTATATATTTTAGGGTCAATCAACTGTTGGATTCAATTGATAGATATCCTTTTTATTCTTTCAAATTATGATAATAGATATTTAAGGATCCCTTTAAAATAAGTTATTCTATACAAGTAGCAAGGTTCTTAATTTGTGATCAATTGTCTCTTTAAAAACACTTGTGGACTTGTGAAGTTTGTCAACACTTGTAAGCAAAGACTTAAAACTCAACTGGGTCTTAAAAAATATGACTTTTATACACCCATGCTTTAGACAAGTGTTTCCCAAGCTAGAATCAAATAGGTAAATAAGAATCTTAATTTATTTTATTCCTCACTAGAAAATATGTATATTATATCAAATACGAGTTTAAATATAGAATAATAGGTAATACTCAAATTAATGCTCTCGTTGGAAGTGATCCCATTAAGATCCAACTCTGAATATTGGATATGTTTTACAAAAATGAAAACAAAAACAGTTTGCTGCATGGCAGGGGCCCCATTTTGAAGGTTGAACCAGAGCCCCAAACTTTTTTTTAATTAAAATCAGATTATAATTGAATATATGTTAAAGTTTGTCTTCGTGTGCATCCTTTGACGGTTTTTTTTTTGTAAATCGAGCCACTACAAACGAGATAATGGCCTTCTGAACAACACTAGTCCAATGCAACATTGAGTGGGCCTAGAACGTCCCAGGTGAGTCACACAACCCTAATATTTCACACACTCTCTTATTTTATATAGAAAAACCAGCTCGCCAAAAACCATTAAAATCGGGTATGGTCATGCCGTGAGGGTGTGTACACTTGACATGACCCATAGAGTCTATAATTTTAAAACTTTTCTTTAGTTCATTTTGAAATAACTTTTGAGTCAAATTCGAGTAGTGTATGATAACGATGGAGACCAAGTCAAGTCGTGCGTCTTTGATTGTTAGATCAAGTTTTTTTCCGTAAGTCTTCAAAATATGACAACAAGTTCAAGTGGAATCGCAAGTCTGGAGTTCCTGCCTGTTGTCTAACGCCTTTATTTAATTCACCATAGTACATTTAGCTCCCATATGGCACTTTAACAATTGAATCATTCAAGCATATTTCACAACTTGTCACCTATATATATTTTATTTCTACTTGGTGCATTAACGCTGGGATATTTATGGACATATTTTGGTCCGTTAATTATGGGCTATTTATTTGAATTTTTGTTATAAATAGTTTGAGATCAACAGGAATGTTAGCTACATTCTAAGCTCTTACTTATTGTTTTGTCTTAAAATTTTAAAAAGAAAATATTTAATTAGGGAGTAAGCAAAATAAAAAAACATCAATATCCGTAAGATGGCACAGATGTACTAAGTTTTCACAATAGATGCAAGAAGACAATACTCTCCTTAACAAAACTAATAAAATGTGTCCTATATACTGAATAGTTTGCCCATTCTTTCCTTCATCCGTGTTTTAATCCGATATTTTTAAAGGTACCCCCTCCCCGCTCAGACAAGTGGGCATTAGTAGATAAATATTGACTTTAAGTGTGAATATGTTGCTTTTTGTTCCTCTAATTAGTTAGATGGAGTTACACTGTTTAAATATTACATTTACTCCATCTAACCTAGGATTCTTTTACAATATATTAAAGCATATTTCTTTCTCTAGGAATGACCGGGGCGCGAACCTACGCACATTGAGGTCAAGAAAATAATTTTGCTTGAGGGAGTTGTCCATGAGATACATCGATTCAAGATATGTTAATATGTGTAGAGGAGGTAAAAACTCCTGGGATTAAAAAAAAAGGAGAAAACTTTTCTTTTTCTTTTCTAGCTATTTTTCTAGCCGGACAATTTGATATTTAAGTCAATATCCCATTAATTCGGATACTCAATTTAAACAAGTACATTTTCAGTGGATCTTCTTTCTTCCTTTATTTTCTGATAAGTCATTGAAAATAATCTATGACTCATGCTCTATTCTCACTTTGAATTAGGTTTTTCTTTTCTCTTTCTAGCTGATATAATCTATCCCAACTTCTCCCATAATAAATCAAGAAAGACTGGAAGAGAATAGCTTAATAATTTATTATTAGTTTTGAAATATAATCCGAAATAGCGGGGGCTCCAATTCCTTATTCGAAAAATATCACAAATATCATTTAAAGAACAGTATCTTGAGAAAAAAAATAATTTTTCAGAATACGTTCTCACAAAAAGTGTGCCCAGGATCTGCTTCTTCACATATGAACTAATGAAAACTAATTAATTGATTAGAAAATCAAACTTTTTAAAATGAATTTTAATACTTTGTGACGTCATGTACTAATTTAAAAACGAAGGGCACAACTATACAATCAAGAGAACTCTTGAAGAAGATCATATCTATATGAGGCATGGAGATGTTGAACTGATTGAAAAGTTGAACATGATCCTCTTGCCGGAAGATTCGTTTATATTTGGAAACGATGTGATTGATTAAACAAATATGACGTGCTTAGCTATAAAATGAGCATATGACGTTATTTTTAATTAAGAACAATCAAGGTGGAAACATGACAACACAAAGTATCAAAATCTAATTTAAAAAATCCTGATTGTCTAAGCAATTACTTATATTTCATTATTATAAATATACATTTTGTATATTGGATATTGAAAGGGGTCCTTATTGCTTAGAAAGCTGTACTGCTGGTGGATAATGATCCACTTCTCGAACTTGAGGTTATTTTGCACAAGCCGTGGGTAATGTGTACTATTAGATATCAAAAGGGATCCTTGATGCTCAGGGAAGCATGGTTGTCGGTAATAATCTATATTTTGGACCAATGGTTAACTTGCACAACCCGTAGGCCGGGATTTATCATAGGACATTAGAAGAGGTCTTTAACACTCAGGATAGCGGCGGCAATAGGTTTTAATCCCCTTGTGGACAAAAAAATTCACTTGCGTAATCTGTGGTTGGGGTGTCTGATAGGATATCAAAAGGGGTCCTTCTAATCATGAAAGCGGTGTCGTTAGGTAATGATCCACCTTTTGGTCCATTAATTCATTTGCACAAACCGTGAGCCGGGGTGTATCATGAGATATTAGAAAATGGCGGAGATAGGTTTTGCTATAAATGAAAATGTATTATAATCAAATCTTTAATGATCAAATTGCATTGCAATGAATTGTTTAATAATCAAATTATCCACAGTCGGTTCACCTGACAATATAAATTTGACCATTGACCATTCTATTGGAAATTTTATAGATTGCCCGGACATTTGCATATGGCCCACTCTAACGGGCATTCTACACATTGAAAATAGGGCATTTTCCAAAACGCCCTATTTTGGATCGATCATCGAGTTTGCAATGCTAAAGGCAGTGGAGAAAATCTAGCTTAGTAAATAACTTCGACCCAGAAAGGTCTCCCAACAGTTGTTCCGGGGGAGGCAAGAGGTGGAGATGTTTGTTGATGACTGGGGAGATGGTTTGGATATAGTTCGCACAGATGCCAACGTTTTCGTCAGGTTTGAGCACAGTGACTATAGGAGATGCCCATTCCGAGGGTTCGATTTTCTCCAGCAAACCATGTGTGACCATGTTTACAGGTACTTTTTTGACCTTATTCCAGAGAGCAAGAGGGACAGAACGGGTACGCAGATACAAAGGTTTTCCTCGTCTTTAATGTGGATGGTTGCTTTTGTATGATTTACAGTGTGGGCTCCAGAGTCCAGGAAAATATGATTGAATTCAATATGAGTCCCTTGAGGTGAGAGTATGTAGGTAGGGCTCGGTTGTAGAGGATGAAGGTTATGGTTGGAGACAAGGCCAAGGTACAGGCAGGCCTGCGATCCAAGGATAAGCTGCTCGACGTCTCTAATGAGGAAGGAATGAGTTTTGAGGCCAGAACCCTTCAGACTGAGCAGAAGTTAAATAAGGCCACTGGTATGAATTTTTCTGCCACCTAAAACGGCAATATGACCACGATATGTCCGGCACGAGTTGAGTACGGATGATGTTGGTGGTGGCTCCCATATTGAAAAAAAGTAATTTATCATCGAGTATTGCTCTGACAAAGGTTCTCTTACAGCTGTTGAGGTGGTGGAGTTTTGATAACTCTTCCATGAGCTTATGACTCTGTCTACTCCTGCAGCAAGGAGTGAAGTGGCCAGGGTCCATATAATTGGAGCAGGTCTTTCCTATAGCCAGATATTGGGATCTAAGAGTAAGGTGCATTGACCCGAAATCATTCCATTTTATAGTCAAACTATGAGGCTTATGGGTCATAAAATAGCTCGGCCGACAAGTACTCTTGAGACCCTTATACTTGGAAATCAGGACAGAACTTTCTTTTCACATGTCTCGAGAATGATCCTCTGGTGACTCGAGCAAACGTCTATAATAGGATATACCTGAGAGTATTACAGGGTGTCCACGATAAATTGGAACTACTTTAAACTTCATCCATTTCCATAATGTGGATATTCGGGTTAAATCATATTAATATAAAAGGTTGCGTGAACAATACACTATAACTTCCACCACAATTGTTTTGACAACAAACAATAGTCATCATGGAATAAATAAGGAGAGACACCATCCTCGAATTGGCTCGCGCGGGACACAAGCCCTCTGCTATCTACAAACTTCTTAACTACCCCAAGACCACGGTGTACCGGGTCTTCAATGCCTGGGAGGTTGAGTGGAATGTCTGCTGCAAGGCTCACAACATGAGAAGTGACCGAATCCGTACTCCCCGCTTCCTTGAAGGCCTCCGGAAGTCCATCAAGGCTTCGCCGGGAACTTCCTTGTCCAGGTTGGCCAAGAACCTTGGAGTGAGCAAGCAGCTGGTCTCCAAGGCTGTGAATGAGGACCTCGGGTACAGGCCATACCGAATGGCCAAACAACACATCCTCACGGCATCCATGAAGGCCACCGGGCTCACCAACGGTAAGCGTCTCCTCAATGACCGGAAGAACCATGGAGAAAGAATAATCTTCTTCTCCGACGAGAGGAACTGGACTGTCGACAGAAGCTACAACGTCCAGAATGACAGGTGGCTTGCCAATGAGAGAAGAAGTCCCTATGGTCTTCACCACAAAGTTCCCGGCCTCCGTGATGACCCTGGGTGTCATCTGCAGCACCGCTGAGATGATGCCTCCTTTCTTCTTCAATCCTAAGAAAAGGGTTAACGCGATAAGGTACTGCGAAGTTATGGAGGAGTACGTCATCCCCTGGATGAAGGATACGGCCGCTGGGAGGGAGTTCATATTTCAACAAGACTCACCGCCCGCACACATCGCCATAAGGACCACTAACCTCTTGAAGGGCTCCATTACGAGGGAGTGGAATGCTGTCGATTCCTCAGAAGTCATCAGGGTATGCAAATCCTTTAGGGGCAGGATGGAGAAGATGGTGGCTGCTGAGGGAGGACATGTTGAATAAATGTATTGTTTAATATCATGTCTAACTTTTTCATATCAACAAATACACCCCAAATTCCATTTTTATCAAGCAGGTTGAATTTTAAGATAGTTCCAATTTATCGTGGACACCCTGTAAATATAAGGGGCTAGGATTCCGTACTCGTTGTCGAAGAAAAGAAGGAAGATGTAGGAGAACCGTGTTTATTGAACAAGTCAAGGTACAGCGTGAAAGTGAGACAGAAATGGAATTACATGCTTATGTAAAATCATGACGTAAATACACAAGAATAATAATGCAATTTTGCACTGCCATTATTTTTTGAAGAGGGGATTACTTCTAGTCCCCGGTTTTGACGCCCCTTTTAAATAGGATGTGGTTGAAAAACGAGTAAAACATTAGATTGACAGAATTGCAAACTATTTCTTTCTTAATTAGGCTCATAAATGCAAAAGTACAAGGTTCATGGCATTTATTTATCCCTTTAGAAATTCACAGACGTCCCATTTAACCAAAAAGTATAAAATAAAAAATATCAAACAACCCACAAACCTTCTGCATTATCTTTTTTCTCAAATATTGAATGGAACAAAAATTGAGCATGAGTAGGTTGCCTCAGTGTACTTACTCTTTATCTAAGTTAATTCATTCGTATCCCCTCATAGATTGCTAAAAAATATAAATAGGAAAGACCTCTCTCTCTGCGTATAAGAATATGTTTGATATATTACGAATGTATATATATAAGTAAATATACTTCCCACACTTGAACAAAAATCAAATGAGTGTGATTAAAGTTTTCTTTCAAATCTTGATTAGTTTTTACTTCAGAGTAAATTATTATTTTCATACCTACTAGTATAAAGAAGAGTGTTGTATTGGTTTGAGTCGAGTCAAACTGAGTCGAATCCTATCATATGTATAAATTTGTTCTATTAACTTTGATTTAGATCGATCAAGGATGAGAAAAGTAGGATAGTTAGCGAAAAAATCTTAACACCTTCAATCTAGAACTTTATCAAGATGTATTTCAGCAACTAGTTGTAATAGGATATGTAAATCAGATAAAAATAACTAATATGATGCCTTGGCTACCCTAATCATCGATCTAGCCCCCCTTGGCTGCAATGATGGCTTCCAGGTGGTCACGGAAGGCCTTGTACCCATTGCAGATGTAGTTCTCAGATATGGCATCCTTGTGCTGGTTGACGGTGTCCTTGAGGTTGTTGATATTTGGGTGTCGGACAGTGCAGGCTTTGGACTCAACATGGACCCAAAAAGTGAAGTCCAATGGATCTACATCTGGTGAGTAGAGGAGCCACATTTTCTTTTGCCAGAAGGGCTGCAAGTTGTCCTCCAACCATATTTGGGCTTTTTTGGACGTGTGTGCAGCCGCGCCATCCTCCTGGAACAAGCAACAGGACTCAGCACCCTGCCATGTGTCCAAAATCTCCATGCAGTGGTTAACCGAGAACTGTTATGACGTCGTAACCAAGGATTTGTGGCCTCCTAACTCTCCCGACCTTAATCCTATGGACTATTTTGTCTGGGGCTATGTCGAGAGACATACCAACAGAGATTCCCATATCACCAAGGCCAGCCTGATGGATTCCATCAAGGAGGTATTCGGTAACATGGACAATGAGAAGGTCAGAAGAGCCTGCGGCGGTTCAGAGGCCGTATTGAGGCCGTTATTGATGCCAACGGTGATTATATCGAATGAATGGCTACTCTATACCTATATGCTCGTCATAGTTTTGATTTTCAATAAACAAGTTAAAAAATGTATATTTTGTGTTGTTCTTTGTAAAAAAATATTTTGGCGACAATTTGATCCCCGCTCCCTCTATATGTATAATCCCCTAATTACTTTGATTATTTGTATAAAACTATATTTTTCATTCAATTCAAAAAGCTCATTTTGATATGTTTGGAATCCATTCTTCAAAATTTTGCTCTCTTTTTCCCCTTATTTTGGCCCTCAAAAATCCAAAGTCTACTAATTAGTAGGGATTACGCCAAGTTACTTTGTTTGCTAACAAAAGAGTTCATAACTGAGTCGATAATTAATTGTTTGAGTCAAGACAACACTAATAGAAAATAGTAAAAAATATTAAATAAAAAATCTAACTATTATGATCATTTTCACATCGAAGATAGTGTCTGATGATGGGAGTCTATACAAGGAAATCTATTTAATGCTTTTGCATAAAAATTCATGCATGTGGGCTCCACCATAAAGGGTATGTTTGAAGGTGTTTTGAGCCCAAATTTTATATTAGAGTAGACTTTGCATTCACACAAAATATATGAGTATTTTTGTATCTGAAATTACATCCATTTATCCTTTTATGGAATAGTGTGCAATATTATTAAACCTTTTGATTTTGTTCCTCTCAACATATAAGCCACTGCATTTCCAATTACACACGTCAAGTTCAAGAGAATAACTCCCGAGCGTGCTGTCCTTCAGCTAAGATAATTCCATGGTGAGTATGTGATTTGTGTGTGAAGAGATCATCGCTACGATAGATCTTCTGTCCCCTATATTCTCCTTCTCAGCTTATTACTCTTAAATAACACTATTCAACAAAATCACACATTTTTTAAAGCACTAGAACAGCATATGCTCGACTTAGTAAAATTTGATCCCCTGATTCCAAATATGGCCTTATTTGTTCTCTGTTCCCCTAAAAGCCTTCAAAAAAGGCCCATAAAGGGTATGTTATTTTTGGCTATTTTTAAAGTTCAAAGCATTTCCATGCACTTGGTATTGAAGATAATAATTAATTATCTGAGTATATTTCAAAGCCTAATGTTAAAAAATTATAAAATCATTTTAAAAATGTATCTATCATGCTTATAACTCGAGTTATCTTTCTTTAAAAAGAGGAAAAAAGAAGGTAGGCGGTTGGAATCTTACCACCTTTCTAAATATGACCCGATAAAACCCCATAGTCATCCTATATATCTACCAGTGACGTCATCATAAGTCAATGTTCTATCATTTTAATAATCCTAATTAATTATAGTTATAGTCTTACCAGACTCATTCAATTAATAAATTCAGATACTTTACTATAATACCTAACTGAAAATGATACCATGTACAGGATTCTTGTGAGTTTGGGAGGTTTTACAAGGATCAACATGGGACAGGATGGATTTTAAGTCTCATATTAGGTACCGATACAACTCCACTCTCAAGTTTTAATATCATATTTTCATCCTTGTGCTATAACCAGGGGTGGGATTTGTGTAAGATCTCAAAGAAAAGGCGGGAGCGAGACTATAGGTATTACTGGATTTATACCATTGTTAATAACAGGTGCCTTTTATATGATTTTGGAGGGAGGAAATGCACTACTGCCCTAAATCATATATATTTACTTTATTATACATTTTAAAATCAATTCACAACTAAGAAGGGAGATAATTATTCTTCTAGAGGGAGACGTTAAAACACCCACCACTGATTAAATAATGAACAAAAAGAAGAAACAGAACACGCAAAACCGTTTTTCCTTTTCTAAACGATAAGCTTAGTTTTTTTTCTTTACATAAATCCCTTCCCCGGATATAATTAATTTGGCGTCGGTTCTTGTTTATGACTGAAGACTGAAGTTCAGTCCTGATTTTAATTTCCTTTAAAATTATAAAATTCGGTTCTTAATGACGTCACACAACTATATTTCTGCTCTTTTAATCAGTTCTAGTACTGTTAGTCTCAAGGACTAACGGTCTCAAGGACCGATTCCAAAGACAAATATGACCGTCCTATAACAAGGGCGTTAAAGGATATGAATCCTTTCAGACATATTGGACGAAAAGGGGTATTCACTAACCATAATCGATTTATTCAGTAGTCTTAATTGGCAGCTGTTTTTCTAAGTCAATGTAAACAATTATAAATGCTAGTCCTCAAAGACTTGAAAGAGATCATGTCAGGATCTCTGAACAACTTTATCAAAAAATGTTCATAGGCCTTAAGGTGTTTATGAATATACGCACGGTAATACTTTGATTTACGAGTTATGCTATATATAAAAAGTGGTTGAGAGTTGTTCACGGCAGGCAAGAGGACATCAGGCTATTCTTTTATATATGTCTTACTGAATAAATTTTTTGTATAGAAACGAATTTAAGTCGTACGTCAAGATTTTACTGTATATATATTCTATATATTACAAATATGACTTGTCAACATAAAAGGAAAGCTAGAATGATTTTTCTTAAAATTAAGTACCAATTACATATTTTGTACTCTTCAACAAATTATCGTCAATTTCTATTTTTTTAAAATAAAAAAAAAATCATGTTAACCCATTGGTGGGCTGCTCATTCCACTCCATGTAGCCAAAATTGATTTCCACTATAAAAAAATGAGAAATTAACAGATTATATTTGAAAGGTGTCATTTCGGGTATATTATAAGTCTTTTAAATCAAATAAAATTTTTAATATATAGCTAAAATTCTTGGATATCCTAACTCAACGAACGAATTTGAATACAAAGGAAATTTTCTGGGAAAAAAATGCAAATATTCATATTTTTTGAAAAACATATTCTAGTTAAAAGCAAAAGTCCTTTTTTTGGGGGGAGGGGGAACTACATCCCTTCCATGCCACTCCCTGCAGACACCCTGGTTAAATATGAATCAGTTTTATTGTTGATAAAATCAAAAACAAAAAATCTTCCCTTTTCCCTCCTTTTTTTCCCCATTTGAAAATGAGACCGACGCCTAGGACGTCACGTGATGTCTCTGACGCCCCTTCTGATACGTCTATGGCCAGGATTAATTGTCTTGTCACATCTTTCAATTTCCATTCCAATTGAGACGAAGAATCTCTTTACGGGCCGATCAATGATGGTGTGCAGTATCATTATGAACTCCGGGTCCCTGACCTTCCTGGAATCCTCTGTGACCTCTTGGACCTTGAAATAGTCCTTGAATCTTCCAGTGCCTTCCTGGTTTCCTCCTGAATGTAACACATTGTCAGCCCAGTGGTATTACAGATGCCATAGTTGCTGATTTGTACTTGATTATCAATTAGACATACAACTACACTGCGTCTCTGATCCACCTCTATGAACGGAATCTCTGCCAGCTCCGAGTATACTTCTTCAATTGTGACCAAATTAGACTGAATGAATGTGTTTTGTTTGTATATTACGCAGGATTCTTAAAAAAATTATATGACTACTACATTTGGTTCCAGGACGACCCAAAGAAGACGTGGATTTCATCTTGTAGTCCTGTAAATAGTATGTATATAAACAAATGTGTTATTTTCTTGATTTTTCTTTAAGATTATCTTTATATTGACACACAACATCTACCTTATATTCAGAGTCCATTTAAAAAGTCAATTTGACTTTATCTTGACTGAATATATATTTTTTTAAATGTCAATTATTTCATTATTAACATAAATAAAAATCTCCTCCTAAGCCTAAATGAGAAACTCAAAAAGTGGTCAACTTTGCATAAAAGGAGTTGAGCATAATAAATATACCCCTGATAATATATCAATTACCATCCATCCAGATACATACATATACGCTCGACAAATGTTCTATCCAATCAAACCAAATATGACTCCTTATTTATGGACGTCCACCTATGTATGTTATTGTTGTATAATCATCTGTCAGACACTTGTTTTGTACGTATGTATGAGTTACTTAGTCATTTAGGCAGGAACTTTGTCATACAATTGCACACTCGACGTATCAAAAGGTTATTTCCACGAATTTTGTAGCATTTATGTGTTTGCAAAACAAATTTAAAATGTATCTATGCTAATATGAGCCTGCCCGTTCCTCGGACGCAAAGATAATAAACAGACTTACTCCTAAATTGCCTAAAGTGAAGATCGCTTAATACATCCACAAACTACAAAATAACTTTAATATTACTGTACCTTCCCATAAATTAGTATCCAACGTGATATCCAAAGCTTAAATAAAATACTTAATGCCCATAGGTACTTTAAAATATTACCAAAGTAATAGGTTAAATTAGTTATTCAACGTCACTATTTCGATTTATTGAAGAGATTAAATTCTTATAAGTGTTCATTTGAATTGCAGCAATACAAGACGAATGAACTGATAATCCCCTTCGTCTTCATGTTACTACCTGAAAAATTATTGAACAGATTTAAATTCTCATAATTGTTCATCCAAGACGAATGAACTAGATAATGCAATCTCTCCTTCCCATCTAATTTTTAATAGGAGAGTGAAGAAAAAAAACTATTGCTAGGCAGAAAAAAACGGAGGAGGAGGAGGAAGATTATATATAGGATGTATAGGGTGCAATAGCTATCTGTGATACGAAAATAATTCGTATTTTCGAACGCAACTTTCTCTTCAACCAGTTATCAAATTAAAAAAGTAGAACCAGATTCTGAAAGCTTGATGGATTCTGATTTCTTTTAATTTTAATAAAATCACCTCCAGCCTCAATTAAAGTCTATATACGAGGCCAAAAGCACAAGTAGACCCTGCCATTTGATCCCTTGTCAAATCCTGGAATGCCTTCGACTGATAATTTCGTCTTTGCTGTTACAACGGGTTCGGTTGGCTTGTGGTTCGATCGTACCCTACGCACAAATATAATATCAGGCGAGTTTAGAAACCAAAGTCCGGCGACATACAGTCGTCAAAATTGTCTAAGAGAGATTTGAGACTTTTTTTCGAGGTGTGGCAGGGAGCCAAGTCCTTTAGAGGCCCCAAATTCATCACAACCTTATGAATGAACGTCTCAATGTCTGCCTTAGTTCGAGCAATTGGTATTTTGTCACTCCCTATGCCGAATTCCAAGGAGGGCCCCAAGGAGCAGGGTTGAGCAAGCTATCTAACAAAACAAGAAACCAGCTCCATAAGGGCCCCTGTTTCCCCAAGAGAGTGTGCCAAAGTGCCGGCATATATAGCTTGCGCACCCAGTAGTTCTTATAACTAGCATTAGAACAATGGTATATAAAAACTTAGGATACTGATAAGAGTGATTGCAATTATGGGTCACAGAACAGAGGGCATTAAAATCCATTGATGAGGTCGTAATGATATAACATATTATTATCACCACATTATTATAATCACATTATAAGTATGAGGGGCTTAGTGATAACCGTAGATGATGTCATAGATAGTAATCCACACTCAAAATGCACAGGGTGGTTCAAAATTAGAGTCTCATTAACTTACTCGTCATCAAATTAAGGGTATTGCGCGATGGCATTTCGTTGCCCAACTTAAAAATATTGCGGCCCACCATTTGCCAGAAAAAGTATTACAAATGTGCAAATGAAGTGCGAGAATATGCAAAGACAATTTTGAGGCCTTTTATTTAACTAATCCTAGCCCCCTTGGCCTTACAATGTAAAACATGGACTGAGAAGTCCCGGATAGAACCAAAAAAGCAGGTTTTTTTCCTCATTCAAATTGGTTTCTTTAAAAAAATAGTATTATCCATTCCCTCTATGGATCAGAGTACCCATAACAAGGCATTTTCAAGGCATGACTTAGCTTGAACAGTACTTTTCCCTTCGAAAAACACTTTAAAATTAAAACACAAAGTTAATATGATCCACTGTTTTGGAAATAACAAAGGTCGCGTCATACTTAGCAAAATAACTCACAAAATAATTTTGCCACTTGAAAGTTTTGTCACATGACATATGTTTCTCCTTTCTATGTTTTTAATAGTTTCAAACTTTATCTAAATAGTCATTACTGTTGAAACATTGCTTTCTTCCTATCGATGGAGTTTCTTGGATTCTTTCAAGCATCACCTACGATCATGGACCCATGAATGTGGTACTCCTAATCGATGAGTAATTGTGAAAAAGACTCGTGATGCCGGATCTGTAACTCCTTAGTCCAAAGACCTAATACATAGTCATGCTTGTAAACAGAACGCGAGCGGAAAACTTTAAGAAATCAAAGTGTATATATTTTTTTAGTTTTTTAAATATTATTTATAGGACTGATACAACAAAGACGAACGCTTGGGAGACCTATTTTGAGGCAGTGGTTCACGTGGGGGCTGGGGGTAGTTGGGCTTCATCCAGGGAAATACCCCCCGTAGACAACGTCCTGGTACTCCTTGACCCCGATGTTCAGGCCTTTCTGGAGGCAATACGGGACCATCCTTTTCCCGTCTGATGCAACGATTCCCAGCATAATCGTGGAGGCTGGGAACTTAGTACCATTACTGGAGGAACCTGATCGACCACTACCGCGAGAGAGCAGTCTTTCCTGGAGTTTATCGACTAGTAGACGGTCCATTTTTTTTTATCTTGTTACTGTGCTGAGCGCGAATCAAATCTGCTTATACTTTGCTTTTTGGCCTCCATCTTAACATTAAAAAACCGATCTTTGTCAGTTGTAGCTCATTTGAACGCTAATATACACCAACGCTAAAGTTCCGACCTATATTATAAATAAAGGCAGTGATGTAAAAAATGTGTTCTACTGATATGTAAAAATTGAAGAAATCAAAAGTAGCGCATTGTAATCATGCAATTTGAAGAGTGTTTGTCACGAGAACCCTGCTAAGCTGTTATGACAATTTATTGGAACAGCTGAAATCAGATGTGAGAGAAAGGAAATAAACACAAATCCCTCTCGGTTTATATTGGCTGAAATTACTTTGACGTGGATCCTCAATTCTACTCCAAGTCCACCAAGGACATGCATTTATAAATTTCAAGCAAGCCTTCATTCTTTCTCTCCTCTCCGTCTTTCATGATGACACGCACTAGTAATTACTTTATTCCTAGATATTCCTTTCTCAGGAATTAAATAACACATGGACTTTGACGTGGATCCTCAATCCACCAAGGACATCTACTTCATTCAAGTCCACCTAGATATTCCTTTCTCAGGAATGAAATAACACATGCATTTATAAATTTCAAGTCCAAAGGACATGCATTTATAAATTTCAAGCCTTCATTCTTTCTCTCCTCTCCGTCTTTCATGATGACACGCACTAGTAATTACTTTATTCCTAGATATTCCTTTCTCAGGAATTAAATAACACATGGCCTTCAATATCCCGAGTTTAACAAAGAAACCCCGGGTTTTTTTTCGTTCAAAATTGGCTTTGTTTATATAATTATTAATATATTTTGATGGAGCAAATTCCCCATAACCCTTTTCAAGCCGTTGCTTAGTTTGAACGCTAGTTTTTCCCATCAAGTAGCACTGCAAAATTAAAGCACAAACTTAATTTGATCCATTGCATTGGAAATAACACAAGTCGCGTCACACTTAGCACAATAACTCACAAACTAAAGAACAGATTGTCAGTAAATTTTGACAGCTGTCCTTTGAAGGCTGGTACTAACTGAAAATGAGGGGAATTTAAAAAACATCTCCATTTATGTGTTAATAACGATTACAGTCTTGGAAAATATAAAAGCCTCTTCAGATTGCCAACTACAAAATGCCACTCCCCCTTGTTTGGTGATATTATATACAACTCTGGTCATGCAGTAAAATATCAATGAGGTGAAAGTACCTGGCCACACCATCCATTTTTACAAATAAATCGGCTTCTGATTATCTTTTACGCTCTTCACGTAAGGAGGCTGTAGAAACGTCAGAGCACCTATTATTATCGTGTTCCTTCGTTGTCCCTCTAATTTCTGCAGTGAATGCGATCCTTGCAGAAAACTACAGAGATTGCCTTTCTAAAAGAGATTGATTATTCTCAACGGGAGGCAAATATTTCAACAGAATGGTTCAGACAATAATATTTTGGGGGAGTTGCCACAGAATCTCCCTTCCCACTAGTTTCATTAACCCTTATAAAGAATGAAGTGAGGGTAATGGTAAAATTCTAACAAATCCAACACATTTATCTTTTTATTGATGATTTACCCACAATTTTTATTTTACAATATTTTTATTTTATTTTATTTCACATGTTATATTTTTTAAGTTGAGTTATTTTAGTCGGATACTGTTTGTATTTTATGTTTGAAGGGTTGTGAACTTCAAATAATGAGAACAAAAAAAGGGAGCAAATTACCTTTGGAAAAAATGTGTGCTGTAAAATTGTCAATTGTGGTAGGACAATATTAAACTTGTAAAAAAATATATATATATACATTCTAACAAAGCCCAAAATCTCTGTATAATTTAATTTTTGGTACGGGACATTTTATTATTGATCACCCAGTATATACGTGGCACAAGACATTCAAGATAACATAAAAGCAAGCTTAATTTCAAATGGTGAGTCACGCATTTAACATTTTTTTTGTTATTTTCGCAACGTGAATACTTATACACTCTTCTTTAAAAATAATTTTCACGTCATGACGTCACAGTATCTTTTATGCTCAGTGTTACCAAATATCCGTTTTTTATCAGGTTCAGTTATCCTTAAAAACCGCGGCTCCTAAGGACTTTATAACTTTTTTGAATTAATATAAATTATAGTACTCATATCAACGGATACATTTATCATCATACTGTAGCAATATTGCGAAAAAGAATCCCAGGTTGTTTTTATGTTATTGCCACAGATTTATATGTTCATTATACGCCTCCTCAAATTGCTTCTCAAATCATTTGTGACTCAAAGTAACTCATTAGAAGTTGTATACTGATTAATGAAAACACGGCATAGAGACTTGGTTCTGGGATTTTTATTGTACGAAATCCAAAAATAAAATTTCAAATATTAAAATTAAAAAAAAAAAAAAATCAATGACACAATTTTCTTATTTATAAAAAATTCAAAAATCCACAACTATTCACAAAAAGTTAACTGACACTTTTTCCCCCGGTCTTTCTTAGAGCACACCACATGTATTACAGTAATGATATTTTGACATTTTGTTCATTTTTAGTTATCATCACTCACTCAAAATATATAGGAAATAGTTTTGTCACATTCTAGTCAAAAGGGCTGAACATTTAACATGCACACATGTAGGTACAGTTGTAATTAATTCTCTTTGAGAGAAGTGTTCCTTCATTGGATTGGATTTCGTTCTCATTTTTTATTTATTTCAAACCGAGCAACACAAGTGTAATTGAATTTCCCTTTTTTCGGGTAAAATTAGGTATTTAATCACTGATTAAGGGAAAGAGTGGCATTGGTTCTGGATGTACTAAAGTACGGTATACACCTCTCCTTCAGGGTTGTGGTGAGGAGGTAGCGGGGGACGCAGAGGAAGGACTTCACATCCAAGTCATTGTGGACAGTGGTCTTTCTGTGGAACATGAGCTCCTTGGCGTGCCTCTATAAAATAGTGGTTGGCTCCTCGTCAACTTTAGTCAACGGAGAGGCAAGAAAGATTGTATCAAGTATGAAATTAAGACCAATACTCCACCACGTAGAACCTCTCCAAATCCTCCCCAGCCTCCTTGGAAAGGTAGATGCGACCAATGGTGCGCAAGCTGACCCCAACGATCTTTGCAATCTTATCATACCTAACATTTGCAACGAGGAAATCAAGAGCTCGTTGTCTTTTTACTTACTCTGCACTCATTTTTCAACGTAGAGCAAAGTTCATGAGATGAATCAAGAGATAAGAGTTTGTATTCTGCATCAGTCAAGAAATTAATCAGCATATAACCAGCAATATTCAAACAAATCTAACGAAGAAATTTGCTTCTGCATCCTACAAGTAAACTTGTATTATCCAAAAAGATTGGAGACTCGAACTGGCTTTGAGCCCTTGAACTTTTATAGATACTAAAAGGATGAGAAGTATTTTTCAGATCTTAAAAATCTTATAGTATTGCTTAATACTGAATCCTAGTTATATAATAATATATTATATATATTGTGTCGAACGGAGTATCTCTATTTATCTTGAGCAGTGCTTGGAGCCACGTCTACTTAAACAGTTGCATCGCTTGTTTATTGCACAATGTATTACTACACTAATACAAAAATGCTCACTGAATACTGCTTCTTTTCCCCAAATCAGTACTCTTAAGCTTGATTGGTTGAATACGAATTAGTTTTTACTAAGCTGAAAACAATTAACTATAAACTATTATTGAATAATAATTGAAAAGGGACTGTTTGATGTACAAGAGTAGCCATAAGGGATCTAATAAAGACCTGACAGGATCTCAAATTTTAAACACTAAGGGGATGTTTTGCAGGGGTCGATAGGGATCGATAGGGGCAGATAGGTCTTGCTGGACGTTAAGCAGTCCCTATAGTACTTCCCTATAAAACAACTGATAGGTATATATCCGTTCAAAAGAACTTTGTCACTGTTTCCATTTTGTCACATTTCCTTCTTTATTTTTTCGTTAACAATTTCTTAAATTAATTTTTTCCTACAATCATACGTAAATAAATAGTTTGATACATTAATATTAATTACTTTTTTCAAGTACTGAATGGATTTCATGTACATACCTCAAGAGTTAGTCGGTCAACAAAGTTTCACATTCTTTATTTGAGCTTTTTAGACTAAGTCTTTGCATTGCGAGGTTCCCAACTCTTGGACTAAAACTGTTTAGTTGGATAGCCCCGTGATCAAAGGCGTCGACAGGGTTGGTTTTAAAGAATCAATTGCTACGGTTAAGTTTGACTCAGGCTGAATAAAATTGTGTAAAAAATATTATTTCAAAGTGATAGATAGAGGGTGGGGACTGGGGATTTTAAATCCGGAAAATTTAAAGATAATGTATATAACAATCCTTCATGAATTTTATGTTCTTACGTCCGGCAACTGTCCAATTACAAGCAAGCCCATTGACGGGCACCTTTCCTCTTCTGCTTTCAATGGTGCCTTTGACTCCCACAACCAATACTTGCAGCCTCTTTGGTCTTCATCTAAAGCTCAAGAAAGCTTTTGGTGTGCCTCTCGCAGTAATCCGGTACAAAGTAGAGTAGTTAAAGTCCAGCACTTTAGAGATCTCTGATAGAGATTTTCCAAGCGCGGATTGCTCCCGAATTGCGGTTCTCCCTTGTTCCATGTTTTTGGTTATTACACTCTGATGTCTTGGTTGACTTTGCTCATTATTAATATACAATTAATTTAAAATAAGTGATAGGTTTTAAAATAGAAATATAACAAATAGGGCAAAGATACGCCATTTAAAAAAAACTGCCTGTACGGGGTGCAACAGAGAAATTTTCCACAATCAAGACGCAAAACGAAAACCTTCATAACTTCTTATTCGAAAAGTATAGTGAAAAAACTTCTAGCAATCAATACTCTCAAGAATCATTCAATATGGCCGCCTCCGCCCTCTGTCACAGCCTCCACACAAGGTTGGAACTTGACACAGGTTACCACAATATAATTGGCAGACATGTTGGCTCATTCCTTCTTGATTCTGGCCTTAAGCTCCTGTACATTTCTGTGTGATATCTTCCCAACCTTGCTCTCTAAGACCCTCCACGAACTGAAGACGATGAGATTGAGATCAGGACTGGAAGAGGGCAAAAGGATCTTGTCCAAGAAGTCAGCAAAATGTTCCTTGCAAAAGTTCTGTGTCTTCAAGGCCGTATGGATGGGGGCACCGTCTTTGGTCCAAACATAGTTGTTTTCAGGATAGCTAGCCTTCAGTCAGGGCAATATTTTCCCCCTAAGGACCTTATAATAGGCCTTAACCCTGATTTTCTCATTGGTCTTGCATAAAAAGGGGTCCCTTTTCTTCCCGTCATAGGCCACGACTCCCAAGCCCATTTTTTGGACTGGATGTTGTGTTCTGAAGGTGCCCTAGACTTCCAAAGGTGATGCTGCTACAAATCAGTCACGCCGATTAATGTCTGAAATTCTCTTTGGATGAACATCCGAGACGAGAAGATCCAAAACCCTTTTCCTTGCGCAAGAAAAACAACACATGTATCAGAACATTGCTTGAGTTGTCAGCTGAAACCTTAATTAGAGCATAAAAAATAAGAATTTTAAGGACGAGGGAAAATTCCCTCCCGCACTCTGTAGATACCTATATATCATTTCCTTATGAACTACGTCAGCTACAAAGAAAAATACCATTTTTCAACTTTGTTACTCGTATTCTTTAATTTTTATTGGCCTTTTTCCCTGACACTCCTTATAGAATATGAAAAAAGTAATTAGAATGAATGTATCAACCGATCTATTACAAATATATAATCATAATATTATATACAGAAATTTATTATACAATGTACAAAAGATGTTTACAGTTATACTGAGGCAAAAAAAAATCCTTTTAAAAAATGGAGGAAATGAAGCATGCAACAACAGAGAAAAGACAAGAAACTTCAATTAGTAATATTATTTTTTAAACTTGTCAAATTGAAATATAGAATAGTTACTATAATATAACATTATATGGTAAATAACTGTACTAAGGACTAAGATGTCTCATATCGACAATGTAACATATTGTGTTCTAAATCTAATAGAAAATTGGCAAGAAATCAATTTTCATTTTTTAAATTATACATTAATACTTATTAGTAATTCCTTTTCATTTATTTTAATATATGGATATGTATATATTGAAGTGCCAATTCATATGAAGTGAATACTAAACTTTAAACAGTTTCTTGCTCTTATATCTCATCTTAATTACGTTGATTCAGAAAATCAGAGTATCTAACAAAAAGTTGCTAAAATTAACATCATAAAAGGTTGTTGTACTGTCGAGGCTGCCGTGACAAAACTGTTTGTAGTCAACGGTAGGCAGATTGGACATTTATTATGTGAATACCAAGGTTAATAGAAATACAAGGTTATACCATAACGCGTGTACGAACTATATTTGACTTCCACCACGCTTTTTAATAGTGACGTTATAGACTATGAGTGGTTGCGCGTTTTGTCAAAATCTGCCTGTCTTGCCCAGCAGTCGGTACAATACATCAGATTGAAAGTTCTACAAGACCGATTACATGATGGTCAAACCGTGTATTTCTATTAACCTTGGTGTATAGTAAGTTGTGTTGTAGAGTTATTGCTTTGTAAGCTGGACCCTTAAAATATGTGGCTAGACCATGCGGGAACCCCATCACCTTTTATTGAGAGATGAATATATAATTTTGAGTGGATTTTATTCAAATAGATGACTTAAAGTCAGTATCAGACCTATAAAGTTGCAAGTAAATCTAAAGCTCCTTTGTCCAGCTGTGGGTATTCATTCACCACATAAACCCAGAGTTTGTCAAATGTTTTATAATCAAAGTCAGTTTTTAGTGTTTGGTCACATGAAAGTTCAATATGCAGATCATATAAGACAACAGAAGATCAGCTGTGATGATAGAAGGGGCGTCTCCAGTTATGTATTTGTTATGCATTATCTTCTGGGAAATACTTTTTAAAATGATCCAGACGAATAGAACGACTTGCTCAATGAATAACAGGCTTGGGAGAAATTATTCTCTTGTACTCAATGTGCGTAGGTTCACTCCCCGGTCGTTACTAGAAAAGGAAATATACTTTATGTATATGTACTTCAAAGAAGATTCCTAGATCAGTTGGAGTAATTACAATAGTCTATTGTTTACTTATCCCGTGCAACTCCATCTGACCAATTAAAGGAACATGAAAAAATATATCATGAAAAGACTTTATTTAAGTTCTCACGACCCTCTGTTGTGTCCTGCGATTCCCACTTGGGAAACAACCGTTCTAGGGTACAGAAGTTACATCAGGGCACTTGGACTTGAGACTTTCAAATCGACTTGGACTTGAGTCCATATGTAAAAACTCGTTACAAGGCCTGATCAGAAAAATCAAAGATTCAAGATTTAATTTGAATTAGAAAGCTAAGACAGTCGACCCGATTTGGACAAATCCCCCCCAGCTTAAAATCCTTTTATGACATTCAATATGACGGCACCAATATTAGCTCTGTTGCATCATTATCTGTAGACTTACTTCCTTGCGGGCAAAAAATTTGAAAATTTCAAATTAGGAAAATAAATTGAAAAATGGGAATTAGTTTAATTTATATTTTATGCATATATTTTGTATTCTTCTTCCATTAATGTGTATCTCATTGGCTTTAAAACAGTGCTTGCACCACGGTCGGACTCGACGATTTCAAGTATTTTATCCTCATTTTCGGCAATTGACCTTGCATCTTTAACATCAAAATTATCAGAGCAGAATCGACAAAACCATTGGTATTGTGTGTTACGTTATCAAGACAATAAACATTATTCACATTTTGAGGTGCATGGCTTGCATTTTTGCCTAGTTTGAAGAAAAACTGTAAAATATGGTGTATTTTCTCTTTGCATGTGTTCATCTTTGACGGCCGCTCAAACGATACTGCGTCAAACAGTCACAAAACTGTCTAAAAAAAAGTTTTAGTACGAAATCTTATCTTTCTTGTGCCGTTTAGTCTACACCAATCACACTTATACAACGCGAGATACACATGAATAAGGCCAAACTAGCTAACTATGTTAATCAGCTGATAGATGGTTTACAGAAACTGCACAATCAAAACGTTCAACTATGAACGGGAATCTGAAGGAGGCAATTTATGGAGCCATGGTGTGTGGATTTCAAGCACAACGGACCAGCAAGGAGATTGCCCAGTTCAACAACTTGTCTTACAACACTGTGAAGAACTTAATGCGCATTTATGAACAATATTGTGAGAATGGAAGAGACCTTAAAGAGTTTGTCGTATTGAGAAACACTCACAGGCGTCGTTCTGATACTCAATTTGTTGATATTGTGAACTCCACACAGAGCCTCATCAAGGAGGACCGCCCTGGTATAATTCAAAACTTGAAAGAATTGGCTAATTAATAACTGATTTTTTTTTTTTTTTTTTGGGGGGAAGTTGTAGGATAATATCAAGCAAGATAACATCGTGTCCAATGTTTTTAAAATAGTCCTTCTGTTCTAATATTAATAACATTGATTTATTTATTGTTTCTGAATCAGTAATCAGTCCAAATTTAACCTTAATATCTATCCTATTAGGTCCAAACTTTCGGTAAAATGCTTAATTAAAGTATCCATCTAGTTTTGATTTCAGATCTGGATCCAAAAGGTTGGGTACTCGAAATTTACTCGAATATCTACACCTACAGATCAGAACTGAACTGGATCCGAGAAAATGTGGATTCGTCCTATCATTAGAGTGAACGCTGTTTTACTCCTTTAAAAATGTATCTGAGCATTATATCATTTTATGTATAATTCAATACTTATTATTAAAAAAAAATCTACTGTATTAGTGAAGTGTGGCTAATAAAACCTGCGTGTATTGACATCGGAACTAGGGGTGTCAAGGGTGCTATGACATCCCCCTTTTCTCGACTTAGGTGATTATGATGTTATACAAACAAAAATGAAGATATACTATATTTGTTTTTAAAAACAAGGTCGTTTAAAAAAAAAGATTTAATACACAAAATTCCTCTTCTAAAAAAAACAATTTTTTAAAAGAATACATTAATACACACCCCTTCAAGAAAATAGTTTCTACGTCTCTGCCTGTGTGGTCCCTGATAGTGAGGCTGGAGCATCACCATCAAATCAAATTCAATCTGCCTATCCAGTTTTTCAATCTTTAATAGAAGGATAAATATAAATTTTTGAAAAAGAGTAAACCTTAAGTCCTTTTATTAGTCAGCCATATTTTGGGCATGGTTAACCTTTATCCTTAATATTAATAAAAAATTGTATTTATTCTGATAAAAACTTGGCTGTTTATACTCCCAAAATGGCCGACATCAAACAATGCTGATGTCAGCCAAAACCCTTCCATGGAGTCGTGGATTTAATCTATACATTGAATTCAACCTGCCAAAGATAATGGAGTTGCTATCCTTACTTTCCCAAACTTCCAATAAATTGCAGCCCTTGCATGTTTCTGTTTTCGGGTCTTTATAGTCTTATTTTACGTAAATAACGACGGCTACAAATCCAGGAAAAACGACGTCAATTTATGATCTTCCTAAGTTGACATTTACATCTTGGACTGCGGCCTGTTCTTGTTTTAATATTAAGTGTTGATTAAAAATAATGGGAATATATCCATTGAATTCTAATGTGTTTCAAGAAATTGACTTCATGGATCAAATGTAAGTGACAGACCTCCAATCCATCACCATGTATTAACAATCCTGGACACAATAATAAATAAAAGGAAAGAGATTCAGATAATTCACGGGAAATATCATTCAAGGAAATCTGACTATTTCCAAAGGATCCTCCTAGAAAGAAAAGTAATCAAGGAAGAAAACTAGGGCGTTCTATGGTGGCTACAGATATTCCAGAAAAAAATGCTATCCTTCAAGCCGAAAATATAATAAAAAATAGAGCCAATAATAAACAATCAATGAAGGCTAAACAAAATTTTTTAAAAACCTTTGTGGTTTTGTTTGGAGGATTTTTTCATATTTTTTTTCTTAGTAAAATGGTATGTACTAATACCTTTTATTTTCATATAGTCAAATGATTGAAATATTGATAAATTTCTAAAGTTGTATTACTTCAAAAATTGTAATATCTAAAGTCTACCATAATCACCTGACGAGAAGGATAAGAGCAAACACTTTGACAAAAAAAAAAGTTGAAATATTGTAGAGAAGAAACAAATGATTACACAAAAAAATATTTTTGTATAACTAAATGTAATGAAATAGTTGCTAATTAATCAGGTTTAAATTTATGTCATTTTATTTATCCATCCTACTTTAAAATTCGGAAGTAATTATCCATTTTTTTTCATTTTAGTGGAAAAATTGTGAGGGATAAGGCAAATTGCTGTAACTCAAATATTTACTTTATAGAATTAAGTTTGGAAACTACGTTTTTTCATTATGAGTAATGATGTTTTCCAATTTTTATAGTTATTTGATACATTCATTTCAATGTCTACGTTTTTAAGTATTCATATTAAATATTACAATTATCTAACACTAATATTTGTAATTTTTGAGTTACCAAAATGTGGTTCTCAGCCAGAGGAGATGGAATCATAGGAGACATTAGCCCCCACCCCCACTTTTGCCGGAATTTTTATAATTATCACAATAAAAATAGTATTTCAAAATCTCATTTAAAAAAAAAAATTGTTATTCTTACAACTTTAGTATTTTCTGACAAATTTTGATCTAAAATTAATATAAATTAATTTGTTATTTATAAAAAGAAGAGTTTTTTGTCCCTTAGAAAAAAAAATAGTTGTTAAATTTTCCATTCATAAAAAAACCAAAAAAATTTCATTCAAAATACCTAAAAAAGTGAAATGGCCCAGCCCACTAAAAAAACCTGCGACCCCCTTTCCCCCCCCGATGACGTCACCATTATATAATTTCTCCCCCCCCAACTTGAAATTACATTCTACCAATGGTACAGCCATCGAAATATTTTTAATAGTATGTTCGAATTTTGTTATTTGATCCTTCTGGTTGACATCTTTGATGCAAAAGTTACTTTAATTGTTATTATATTTTCCTAGAATAAATAATTTTGACGTAATGTCAGCTGTTAAAAACTTATTTATAAATAAATGAAAGGCCAAGTTACCTATAGGACTAAAAATTTAAAATCAATTAAAAATATAGAAAACCAAATTAAAAACTTTAAATTTATGTCTAAATTTGTAGATATTTTATCCTGAAATCCATCTCAATACATGATACTGATCGAAACCAAGTTTTAGAGTGACCCATCGTTTTATTTTATCTACAGATGACGTTATCATTTAACATTTTGTCCAAAGGACTTTTTATAAACTTATGAAATGTATGAATATTTGGGAGAAATAGCTTATTTTGAAAATTGACTCAATATCAAATTATAATCTAAAAAATCAAGAAATAAAATTTATTTACATTTGACTTTCAAATTTATTAATTACAAATTCACCCCTAACAAACTATAATCATTGGCCTACTAGCGGTAGTACCCGGTATTGCTCAGAGTTATTAGTCACCGTTGAACATACAAATTTTGATTTCGTCATAATGAAGATAACATCCCAACAAATCCTTGGTGTTATCATCCGTTTTTCAATAGCATACTTATACGCAGCTAAAAATAAAAATAAATTACAATTACAGATTCAGAAACAAATGTAATATGATTTGATGAGCCAGGGAGTACCTTGCTCACTCCTAAATCTCATCTAAAATAACATTCTTTTTTTTTTATATTTTATATAAAGTACTTCCCGCTTATTTTTCTTTTTTATATGAGTTGAACTAAGCGCTCCCTGTGAATCAAAGGGCACTATCTACATTATACCGGCAACCAGTGACGTATTTTCATACAAACATAAATTATTTTGCGCTCGTAAGACATCTCTTAAGTTGAATCAATGTTACTTGTTAAAGACGTTTTCGCGACAATTAGCAAAAAGTTGAGAGATAAACTATTTCTTCTTTCAAAAACTCATACTAATATAGTCGTATGTACGTTAATTGGTATTTTACTAGGGGTTTTGACATCCCTATTGTTAACTGTTTCAAACTTTGCACGTTTTAATACGTGCATAGTGTTTTTATTCTTGCATGCAAGCATCATATACGTGATTGAAAGGTCTTAGATGATGCGAGAACTATACGTATGTTATTATTTTCAATGAGTGATGATATGAAGGTACAAGTGTTCCAAATAATGACGTAATTTTACATAAAAAATATATAAATTGACTATCTATCAAAGACCGATGATTAATTCTCTTACTTTAGGAATTAATAGCTGTCTATTAATAATGAAAAAAGGTGGATTATAATCTTTCTACATATTCTCAGAAGCTATTATAATTGGGGGTAATTAATTGTAGTAAGTAACTTATTTAGATGGAAAGTTTTCATGTGACGTCAGCATTGTTGATGTAGGCCATTTTAATAAAAACTTTATTTTTCTTTAATATCGGGTGTAGTAAATAGAAATCCATTATTTGTAATGGATTTTTTTAGTCCCTATTAATTTCTATCTCTTGGCCAATCAAAACAGTGCAAACATGACAGTCAGACTCGACGATTTCCATGATTTCATCCACACTTTCGATAAATGACCATCCGGAGCCTGGTTCATTTTAAAAATACTAATTACCGGAACGGAATGGACAAAATCAAAAATACTACGTGATGGGCTGATCCAGTAACAGTACCAGCCAATCACTCAGTATTTTGGGTGGCTCTAAAAGTTAAAAAATTTACATTTACAGCCATCTGTCTTCTGTTTTTCCATGGTTCGACGAAAAAACGTAAAATAGAGCGTATTTTCTGGGAATCACGGCCAAACCAAAAAATAGATTATCATGTAGGTTTTTAAGGCTCCAAAAATGGTTCTGATAGTCATTTATTTGACCTTGAAGCCCATGGCAGCCATAAAATAGCCATTTTTAAATACATTTTTTTCATTAACAAACAACGACTTCATATAGTTTCAATTCTTTATAATTTATTCCTTTAAAAAAATCTTTAAATTGTTTATTACAAAATATGTAATATGGAAAAATATTTTGAAAACCAGTTGATTTAATTAAAATTAAAGTTAATAATAAATAAATAGTTCGAACAAAAAAAGTTTCTCTAAAGAAAATAAATTTCTTAATTTTCCGGACAACGCCGGCCACCTACTCTAGTATTAATGAAAAAAGTGTTTTTCTTGCTATAAAACTTGGTTATTTTGGCTCAAAAATGACCGACAGGAACAGTACTCACGTCACATGAGAATGTATTTACTTAGACGGGTAAACCTCTTATAGTTTGTGTGTTTTACTACAGCTGTTTAGCTTTATATTCTCTTAAATACACATTTATATTGTAAGACATTTTTTGACTCATTCTTCTAATATTTTGTATCGGGACGGACATAGTGTTATTGATAATAAGAAGAATATTGAATTTAAAAGATGAAAAATGGATTAATTAGGAATATATATATTAATTTCACACCCGTGTGAAAGACTTGCATTATTGAGAAGTCCTTCGCGAGCTGAATTTTGATGCTCGAGTATTTACGAGTTTATAAAAAACCACAAGACAAATTACGAGCTAAAATCGTAATTCGTTTGAATGTTCATTACTCTCATGAGTATATAACTTGCAATTTTTGCCGAACTGCTATTTTTTGGGTAATACAAACAAAAATTAATTGATTTACGGGGGGATAAAGCCTCTCTAATCCGCCCCCTACGGATGCCTCTAACCCTAGCCAACACTTTTTGAACGCTAACGAATTTGTCAATCAAAAAATCATATCTCGTCATTTAAAATTTTTATTTTGCCTTCTCTAATTTGTAATAATAAGAATTACATTCTTAACTGGCTCTGATACACAGCTTCCTTCCTTTTATGGACAGGAAACCTTTTGAATCCGATTAAAAAAATACGTTTTGAGGTAAAAATTCGGGAAATATCTATAAATAAATTTCAACTGTTGATTCTTGTACTATTTAGCTAAGTGTTGTATTGGAACAGTCTAAAAAGACAGCCGTCCGGACCTTATCAAATTTGTCAGGCCTAGGACCGATCCTTATCGGTCTTTTGTAGACACTACAGCAGCTGAAATTACGCAGTGAATACTTACTACTTTTTTGAGTTGCTGAAGTTACACTTGCTATGAGTGAAGGAAATGAAAAGTTAGCTAGGACCGTAGGACTGAAAGTCCTTAGGACAGTTGAATGGTTAAAAAGATGGGACTGGTAAAAAAAAAAAAGACTAAAAGGGGAGGGGGAAAAAGACTGATAAGGCGATCAGTCCTAGGGCTGATCTAACACTAGCTACTAGATTTTTACTATTTATTGAATATTTTAGTTTTTACAGTTTACTTGTAAAAATCTCTTGACCCATGTATTTTTCTAATTGTTTTATCTCTGATATGATGGATCCATAATATCCGAAGTGAATGGAGTCGTGGTAATCATTAGCATCTATACCTTCCACAGCGGTGTATAATATTTTTATTCCATGATTAAATGTCTATAACTAGAAGAATGAAGTCTCAGTCATTTGTTTCAATTATTGATAAACATAATTTTTGACGCGTTACGAGTAAATACTCGCATTCGTCACACACGAGTCGAGTTTTCAGTATTGATATATCGAGCACTAAAGATGTGCACAATCAAAGACAAAATTCGGTTTACTTTACAGCTTTTTTGATACAGGCGAAAACGCAAGCCAGGCGGCTAAAAATGTAACTGATGTTTATGGTCCGTATACTATAACAGTCAGTCATGTGTAATTTTGACACAAGGTACCTAAAAAAAAAACCTCTTGAAATGTTTTTACATTTGAGAGTCCCTGGTTAACCCCCCAAAAAATCGATCCATTTCTGAAGCGGATAGTTACTGGTGATAAAAAGTGGGTCACTTACGACAACATCAAACGAAAACGGTCGTGGTCCAATTCTAGTGAGCCGGTGTAAATGGTGTCCAAGCCAGGATTAACATCCAGGGAGGTTTTGCTGTGTGTTTGGTGGGATTGGCAGGAATCATCGACTATCAGCTGTTCCCTTATGGCCAAACTCTTTATTTGGAGTTGTACTGTCAATCATTGCACCGTCTAAAGGAATCCATCGTCCAAAAGCGGTCAATAGGAGAGGAATTGTATTCTACCAGGACAACCCCAGGCGACACACATCAACATTGACTCACGGGATGTTCTGGGAACTTGGTTAGGAGGTTTTCATGTATCCATCTTATACTCCGGGCTTAGCACCTGTTCCTTTCTATCGCGAATGATTTTGTTGGGGAAAAATTCGCCTCAAAAGAAGCTTGTGAAAATCGACTCTCTCAGTTTTTTGCCAATAGGGACAAGGGGTTCGATGAAAGAGGCATTAGGAGATTACCTTCAAAATGACCAAAGTAATAGAACAAAACGCTGAATCTTTTTCCAAAATCGGATCATTCTTACTATACTAAATAAATCATTGAAATTATAGAAAAAATAATGGATTTCTTTTTACTAGACCTGTGCAGTGTACAATAATTTTAATACAAATCTCATATATCTCATTTGACTTCTTAAATTACCTAGATTTTTATTGGAATATCTGAATGTCGTTGCAATTCCCAAACTTATTGAATCAGGAATCTTCTTCTAAACAGCGAAATTGATTTGAAGCATATTGGAATATTAATCTCTCGAAGATCTGGGATCTTTGCAAAAACTAAATAAATTACTAAATGTGTGCCATACGAGCTAAGTATAAGTTGTTTGATAGAAGACAATATAGTTAAATGTATCAAAATAATTATACGATTGTTTCAGTATAAATTGAACAAATAAAAATTAATTGTCTTCTCTAAATTTAGATTAACTATTTATGAGTTCTCCGTTGTTTTATTTTTTTATCTTATTGATTCATTCGGGGTTTTTTTTGGACACAGAAATGTTATTTCGTTATTGAAATAAAGACAACACGGAGTCTTGCACAATATCGCCAGATGTCCATTGAGGGTGTCACTTAATCCTAGCCAAATCATTTTAATAAATTTACTTTTTCGTTTACAATCAATGTGGGGTTATCCTCTTCATGAAGAGAATACTTGTCGTCTGAAAGACGACAACAAGAGCCTTTGGAGGAAGCTTGGAAGTCGTAGGCAAAACTAGATAGGACAGCGGAATTCCTTAGAAAATGCCACCTTAGCACCTTGTTTTCCAAAGGGCTTCAGGATCGGCGCGAACATGATCCTGGAGATCATGGAAACATTGGTCTTTCCTTGGTTTCATCGCAACTATCGGAAAAGCAATTATGTTTTTCAGCAAGACTCCGCCCGGCCACAAGGCCAAAGAAAAAATCAAAAGTCGTCTGAAGATAACTTGGCGCATTTCTGGTCCAGGTCAATGTAGTCTCCGTCCTCACCAAACTGCAACTCTCTTGAGAATGTGATCTGGGGTCCCATCAAGAGGAAGACCTGTTCTACTTCCTGTTTGAATGGGGATGCCTTAAATGATGACGGTGAAAAGGAGTGAGTGACATGTCGGAGGAATACATAAATAATACCTGCAAGGCCTTAAAGCCGAAGATCGAGAGCATGGTGGAGGAGGTCATGAAGGAAGTTATAACTTATATTCCCTTGGTTGAATGCCACCTGCTAAGAGCACTTATGTTTTCAAGTAAGACTATGCCTCCGATAAAAAGATCAAAAGAACTCCATCCGTCCTCACTATACTGCAACCCTCTTGACTATGGGACCCGGGGCACCATCAAGAGCAAGACCTGTGGCACCTCCCCTGTGACTGTTGATGTCTGAATGTATGCCGTAGAGAAGGACCGAGCGATATGTCGGACAGTGTTGTGCCAGTCGTTGTTTAAGACCAAAGACTGTGGTCCCATCTACTTCAGTTCGACTTGTCAGATCCTTAAAGAAAAGAAAATCGATCCATCGTGACGTCCATGAGGATGTTTTCCTTCTTTTTCTTTAATAATTATTCCGTTATATAATGAAATAAATTATATAATTAAGTAACAATATAATATGTTCGTGTTATATTTCATTATCATGCTAAATGTAGTATTTCTTGCAAATATGTGCAATAATCTTAAGACATATTTCATATATCTTATTTGCCTTGATAAACCATGGATATTTTTATGAAAAATTCCAAGGACTGGTCCTAAGACTGGATTCAACCTAATAAATAAGAACCACCGCCACAAGACTAAACGTGAAGAAAACCTGCAGGCCTTCGGGTCTAAGATCGAGGCCATAATTGAGTGCCCACTTTGATATTTGATTGTTTATATCACGTAAAACATATAACGTCTCATTGTCTCACTATTTGAACTTTTTGAGAATCTTGATAAAGTTGAGCTTGAGAAAATTTGCTCAATACTCGCAATGACATACTCTATAGTTTCGTGGCTTATCTTTGTGCTCAAAGACTTGAGACTCGACTTGATAAGGACATTTCCTCTCATATACATGTATGTATTAGAGGTGGATCGGTCTAGATCAAAGCCGGAAAGCACGCTGTCTCAACCTTATTTTGCCAACCCCAAAAAGCCCATGCCTTGAATCTTCCAGGCCAGCATTTATTTGTAATGTAAAATAATTCCTTCGCAACTAATCGATGACGTCATCTTTTATTTAAAACCTCATCAAAAATAAGCTGAAGTTGACGTTATTTATTATTTGCAAGAGTCACACTTACAAATATCTTTTTTAGATCGTATTTTTATGATTGATTTCGTACCGACTTATGTAAGACATCTAAAATTTCCAATGTTGAAAATATGCGTGTTCCTAAAATTGAAAAGTCATCAATACATTTATATAAGTTTATTAATATGTAAAGCTTTAAATTTAAGGTCATTTTATTAAATTCATTGGGATTTGATTCTGTGATATTTGACTTAATCAATTAGTTATTACATTCTGATGTTTAAAATAAATTAAGGTCTCATGAGAATATATTAGATTACTTTTATTATATAGGTTCTCATATTTTGGCCTTCGAGCTGGCCCAAACCCCGGTAGCCCTACTTAGCTAAAAGTCCAATATTATCTTCCCGATCCACCTCTAATATGTATTATATATATATATATATGAAAAGAGGCCTTCCGTAACCATGGTAGAGGCCTCTTCATACTACTCACAACAATTCATACATATTAAATCATGCAAGCCCAAATATAAACAAAAAGTTAGTATCACCTACTCCTTCGAGATCCTCGCAGCATTGAATGCTTGAATTACGCACCCAACAAATATATTAATATTTACATACCTTGATATAATTGTGTATCCTGTATCGTTGAGAGAGAAATTAGTAAAAGAAATCACTAACGTTTGATCAGAACATCTGCGTCTCTGACTTGCTTACAATATCAGCAGTACATAGTGTTGTGTGAGTTCGGTCCAGTTCAGTCTTAGGACCGGTACTATTAGCCCTTGTGACCAGTCCTTAAAACCGTCGTTCCTTCAGACTATCAGTACTAGAACTGATTTTTAAAAAAAAAGAAATAAGTTGAGTGACTCTCATCAAAGACCGAACCTTATAAGTTTTAGGACTGAACTAGATCGGAACGGTATTGCAGTCTTCAGTCCTAAATAAGGACATAAATGTTCGATTTTCTTTCTGAATGTGTATATAGAACGGACCGACATTGAATTTATTTTCGTCGTCATATTAGGCAAGTAGTGGTGATTAATATGTTACAGTGTGTCTCAGTAGGGCTCGAACACTTTTTGAAGAAACATTCACTTCCTTATTTGTCCTTTAATTATAGCCAAACATTTAGAGATAATTTGTTGACTCTGGAGCTTAAAAATAATTATTATATTACATGTCAATAAACATCAAAGGTCTTTTCAAATGTTTGAGCTACAATGCAAGTAATTCCGCAAATTATTTAGTGTACTTGTTTTGAGGGCACACGGTATATCCCCAGAAATCCATAGGATCTAGCCCCAAGTGTTTTATAAATGGGAAGGTCAATCAACACTGATGTTAAGAGTAATTGGAATAGACATTCCTCCAGTCTGGTAAATGGCAAAATGGATAGCCTCTGAAAAAAAGAGTTTTAGCCCATAATGTTTTTCTGTTCTCAACAGCTTCTTTGGTGTATGAACAAATGCCCATTCCTCCCTCCTATTTTTGAGAAATTGACAGAGTTATCCTAATCACATTTTCCCCCCAGTCTTTTATAAAAAATGATACATGTCATCATTTTCGAGAACAATGTTATTTGTTCAAATTATGTCCATTTCAAAATTTGAAACTCTAAAACTATCCACAAAAAAAAATACTATGAGTACTCCTTCAAATTTGGTCTCTTCCCAAAAATTTTAACTCTAAACATCAAATATAACTTTATTGCCCCTTCTAAAAATTCTTTAAAATCTTCTAAAGCCCTTAGTTAAATTTGGCATTTATAAAAAAATACGTTCAAAGTAGTTTAAAAAGTCCAACGGCTTTCCCTTACTCCCTGCAAAAATCATTTTGCAGACGTCCTAGACGACGACATAATATAAAAATACATTCAAAATAAACTTTGGCCTCAGACATCCCCCATCCTGAATCCCCTTGACTTCTATATGTGGAGCCCCATTGAGAAAAAGGGATTGTGCTACCTACCACACAAATATAACCAGCCTGAAGATCTCCCTGTAGAAGTACTCGGCCAAACTGTTAAATTAGTCTCTGCCAAAAGTATTGACAAAGCATGGAGAGATGTATTGTCGCATAGTGGCGTTGTGTATCCTTATATAAGACTGTCCCATTCAGTCCGGCATATGGGCCCTAAACTGATCAAGTTAGGTCATTGATGATGTTACTCAACTATACTTCTTCTTTTATATCAGTTCAAGGACTGACAGTCTGAAAGACCCACGATTTCAACTCCAATGACTGAAAGGACACAACACTACGCCATGATAAAAAAATTATTATTATTATTAAAAAGTTATTTATCTTTCTACTTAGGTAATACAAATGTGTTTGAGTGATATTGAGACATATTGTATAAACATATTTGTATGTCTTTCAGCGGCCCTTCAACACTCTTTTTTTCGTTGAAGTTTAAAGTCATGCATGCATACAAGGGATCAAAGTAATTAAGAGGGCTCCAACGTGAAAGTCTTTACAGCTCTCTTCCTTAATTACCCTTCCTACTAGAATACGTTAGAACTACATAGTTGATTAGGATAGAACGACGACAAGAGAATAACAGCACTCTTTCTCTTATTTGTGAACGATGATGCTCTGGCTAACTAGGCTAAGATTTATCATTGAATAAAACACACAACAACTGGCACCTATAATGAATATATGTAGAGATATCATACTATTATATATCATTAAGTTCTACGCATTGGACAAACGTGTGGGCTGCTCCAGCTTTATTTTCCTACTCGACGACGTCCAGAATCAAAATAGCAAACAATCAATGAACTAAGTTTTTAAAAAGGACAATAGCCGAACACGGAATGGCAGCAGAACTCTCCAACTCCACTATTCTTGTTCTCGTCTCAATTTTCTCTTCCATGATCCTTCTATTTATAGTCATCGTGTATATTTCGCACAAATTATCCGTACAAGAAGAAGTTGTAAGTGCAATCCCAGAGGATACAACGAGACGACTCTCTGTTTTTGATCGAAGGATTTCTAATGTGAAGCAAGGATTTACAGAGATTTTTGCTCAGTATGACCCAGATAAACAGCAGCAAATGAAGGAAAAAACGATTATTGAAGAGGAGTCCTCCTGCTTCGCCTCCAACTCTACTAAAATCCCTCTTTCTCCTTGATTATATACTATGTAACATCATCACTAATTGTACCTTTCAGCAATGTTTATGCAATACCATCAGTGGCAGGATTTTCAGGGCATGTGTGTCGACGCTAGAGACCTATTGAAGTTTTATAGTTTTGTTTTTTTTAAATTACCTCCTTGGTAGGGGAATTTTGTATTCATTTGTTTTTGAGTGAAGTTTAAAATATTCATTCGCCCCTTGAATTTTTGTTTTGTTTTCAAAATAATTTACCAAAAACATCTTCTTTTTTTATAAATATTTTTTGGAAAATAAAATGACGAGACTTTTTTTTGGCCTATTTTTAAGAGACAATATAATTTATACTTTATCAAAAGGCCTTATTTCTTTAATTTTTGTAAATGACCTTTTTTAGGAAAAGTTTAATCTGTTTAAGTATTTTTTCAGCCTATTTTTTAATGGAAAATACATTTCAAGAGAAGACCTTTTTTATTAAAAAAAAATATTTAAAAATTAATTGATCTAATGAATTTTCCACCTAAACTTCGTGCCCCCATTCACTTTTACCACCATATAAAATACCCCTCGCTGAGAAAGCCATGGACTCCGTTCCCCCTGCCACTCAATCCCATTATTAATTATAATATAATATATATAAATATCACACCTTATATTCTTTATTGTATCTTGTAACTTTTCCCCTGGGTAAAACCCAGAAATAAAGACCCAAAATCCCCAAAAATAGTAGTTAGTCAATTCTTTTCCACTAAGGAATTATTATTCAAAACGTTGTTAACTTTATTGAGGTATGTTATAAAAAATTTCTAATTCTATATTTTCCTTTTAACCCTATTTAATCTAATAGATACTGCCTAAAAAAAACAACACATTTTGATACGAAAATCATGTCTCTAGTTTCAATATGAAGGAAATTATGAGCCATTTATCTTTTTCCTACATTTTATGTGAAATCTACACTAAAATCTGTGATTTAATATGATATTTCAATAAAACAAAACAGCCTTCTTAATCATCAAAGGATTTGAATGAAATTTTCAGGAATTACAGAATACAATATTGTGCAAAAGATTTTACTTTTTAATACCTGTAGTTGAATAACAAAAAAAAAAAAAAAAAAAAAAAAAAAAGAGAAAACAAAGTACTTTCATATTGCCAGTAATAAAAAGTGAAGGTGCTAATATCGGGTTAAAATTGGGGTACTTTGCATCGACAAATTTTTTGGAGACTTTACAAGATACTTATCAAACAAGTATTTAAAAATCCATTTTTACTTTTATTTGATCCATTACACTACATCTGGGATTGTAAAGGCTGTTTTGAGATAACTTATTTTCGAGCAAATGATGCGATTCAACAAAGCCTCGTATTGAAAAAAAAATACACTGGGTGAAAGATTAAGAACTTATCTACATTAAATATAAATGATCTCAAATTGATCTTCCCCAATTTTAGTATTGAAATTTCATTATTTCTTAAGAGATCCCAAAAAGTTTCTAGAGTTTTTCGCACGCCACCTGCAAGTTTTGTTGTTGTTTTTTTCGTACCGTACAGGGGCATTTTATAACATACCTAATTTATTGATTCAGGGAGTCTTTCATCAGAAAAGAAATTGCCTAAAATCAGTTGTTAAATCATCGATCCTAGCCTATTCCCTCCCCCTTATTATAATTCAATACTTGTCAGAAGTGTTCACAGCTAAATTAGAGCTTATTATAATTTAACCAATCAACGTTCAGAACAAGGATAAAGGGGGAAAAGACGCAGAAACATCGTTAACTGACAACAAAATATAACGTATATATGTTTTTGTCTGTTGAAAGTAACACCATATCAATTATTTTTGGGAATTGGTCACAGAGCCTTAACCAGAGTTGATTACAACTCAACCAATCAACGTTCAGAACGCTGATTAGAGTAAAATAAATGGTTGCCGTTAATTTTTTCAAAAACTATTTTGTCACAAAACATTTTGCCACAAGGATATTTAGCCTTTATATATAAATAAATGAGGTTTATGTATTGTTTTTTGTTTGTTTTTATGATGAAGTTTGATGTTCCTTTGAATTTTTTAATCAAAATATGTAATATGTATTACTATCAAATGCATTAAATGCTTATTTTCCGTTGGAGTAATGGTGGAATTAAGCTCTAGCCTCATATTATACTTGTTCGTCAATCTATGAGTATTTTATAGTATGAATAATCCATCATGTCTAATGATAATTACTAACGAAGAAGTGAATAGCAAATCTTCTAATTCAAATCGTTGTCGTGTTTGTTTATTTTAATTTTTCTTAGCATCTAATTTGATTACCTACTTTGTCTATGGTTCCAATTCATTACATAGTGAGATTTTGTTGGTGTATGTATTTAACTTTTAGGGCAAGATTCCATCATTTTTCCAGCAGAAAACAACCATTTAATACATTTTATAATAATGCACATTACATATTTCGATTAAAAAGCTCAAAGAAAACATCAATTTCTTCCAGAAATTAACAAACACAGCGTTTAAACCTCATTTATTTATTTATTAAGGCGAAATATCCTTTAAGAAAAATAATTTTAAGGCAAAATGGTTTTAGGCAAAATGTCATGTATCAAAATTGACTAGAGCCAAAAGAAACATTGACAGCTGACAATGAAATACAGTCTAAGGCAGGGGTAGTCAACCTTTGAGACATGGAGTCCCAACTTCCAACATTTTCAATTCAATGACTGTCCCACTATCCACAATAATGGTAAAAAACAACGGGAATATGTTCTAATTTGCGCGTGCCATGAATATGCATCCACGTGCCAGCAGTGGCACGCGTGCCATAGGTTGCCAATCCCTGGTCTAAGGGGTTGTTCATGCAGAAACGCTTTTTGAGGAATACGCATATTATTGTTCCGTTTTGGGTCTGCATCCAAAAGAAGCCGAAAGGAAACGTTTCACCTAAGATGATATTTTTTTGAAGACAACTTCTAGAGTAGAAGAATTTTACAACACTGTTTCCTTTTAAAATAACTAAAACAAGTGGCAACGGGTATATAAGCAAATTGTACAAATGTTAATTTTTATACGCCAAAAACAGTAAATTTTTCCTTTTTATGTTAAATATATTATCAAAATCCGAGCTTTCAGAGCTCGAAGGTTTCCCATGATCTTGTGCCATAACTAATGTATTTAATCTTGGGTTTTTCGTATATAATAATCTAATAAATAAAATGTCATTAAATCTACTTATTTGATTCAAGCGTATATTTTAGAGGCCGTAGTCGAGTGCTTTATAGTACATATATGTTTGAAACCGTTTTAAATGTGTAGTTTGAGCAAGAGGAATTTTCAAAACGTTAAGGGATTGTATAATCAAACTTTTTTTCCCTAATTTGTTGCATTTCTGCAACATCTATTATTCTATTGGCTGTCAATTTCCCTATAATTATTAACTATTTTGTCTCGGGAAATTTTGCCTTACGCCATTTGGCACAAGAATGTTTCACCTTAATATATCAGTAAAGTAGATTTATACGTTAGTTTTATTATTTTTGGATTAAAATTCATGTTCCCTTGGAATTTGATTAATCAAAATATGTCATTATATGTTATTATGTATTACTATAAAGGTCAATAAACTCTTGTTTCTGTAGAAAAAATGATATGGAATCATGCCCAAAGTTGTAACAAAAAAATATCACTATGTAATGAATTCGAACCAGAGTATAATTAGATAATAAGAAAAACAAAAATAAACAAACACGGCAACGATTTGAATATAAGATTTGCTATTCACTTCTCCGATAGTAATTATCATTAGAGACATGATGGACTATTCATACTATAAAAGACTCATGGATTGACGAATAAGTATAGTATGAGGCAGGAGCTTAATTCCATCATAGTTCCAACAGAAAATAAACATTTAATAGTAATACATATTATATATTTTGATTTAGAAAGCTCAGAGATAATCAATTTTAGCAAAAAATAAAAAATAACGACGCATGAGCCTCCTAAATGTATATATTTAGGGGAAATATCCTTGGTGGAAAATGACTATACCAGGCACCAATCAATAGACTGTATCTTTTATCTCCAGTAATCATTTGCAAATGTCTACAGAAATATCTTGAATTAAGATAGGAATCATTAGAGTAACATTACTAATATATCCTTGGGTTGCTTTTAAATATAGATTTGTCTTGGGGGTTGTTGAAAAGTTCAGTGGGAGCCCTGTTTTAAATCGGCTCATATAGAAAAAAATGTAAACTTTTTGAATAGGATACGAAGGAATACATCAAATTGTTTTGTTTTTTTAAACGTTGCCATAAGAACACCCCATAAACTTTTGTGTGAGTGACATAAATAAATAATGAAGACAACAAATTCAAGAGAATAACAAGAAAATAATCTTTATTGAATAATTAATATACTAATGGCACAGGAAAAACAAAATCTGGTTTTCATTCTTTGTGTAGTAAATGTATGTAATAAAATCATCATAGTATGATTGTTCATAATAAGAATATGTACATTATAATAGATAATAAGTATTTTTAAGGCACCAACAATTCAGCCAAGGCATTAAAAAATATTGAGGAGGAAGACACGAATATCTTTTAAAGTAAACATCCGCCAGGAGTGGTCCCTTTCACTCATTGAGGAGCTAAAGAGAGAGAGAGAGAGAGGTAGGAAGAAAGGATTTGTTCTTTTTGACAACTCTACACATGGAAGAACATCCACTCTTTTATCCACTTATATTTTTTGACCAACTTAAGGCTATTTGTCCATTAGTAGAATAGTGAGTAAACGAAAGAGATAATGTGATTAAAACATTTGTGTAACAAATGTTTTACAAGAATATATCTATGTACTGCTGTACATATATCACATTCCCTCTTTCAGTTGATAGCTACATATTCTACTCTTCACAAATCGCCCTTAGTTCAAAGAGAAAAAATAAAGAGTCCCTGCTCCACGTATAGAGTACTCCTTGAACAAAGAAAGGAACTGATGTAGACAAATATACCGGATAGGCGGTAATTATACATAAATGAATGAGGGCCCACTCGGACGCATTGTACATAATAGTACATATATCAATCCTGAGCGAGCCCCTTCGCCGATTGAGGAGAGGAAAGGAGGGAAGAAGGGATTTGTTCATTAACTAACAAAATGTAAGAAATAAAGTTGTTGATGTAGAAGCACATGGATGAGGCGGAATGAATTAGGGGGGCCACTCTGGGGGTATGGTACATAATATATTTAATATCAATAAGTGGTGGTGGGGTGAATAATATTAACAATTACAATTAAATGTGGTCAAAATAATAATAATTATAGTAACAATATTATGGATTGAGTGTGACAAATTTAAATATACAAGAGTAACAACACTGGATAATAATGAAAGAGTAAGAAACAAACGAGGAATATAATTATAATTATATAATAATCTTTAATATATAAAAAATATTGGAAGATCCTGAAAATGTGGTTTTCGTATTCATCAACAACAATGCATTTTATATAGGTATATTATAAATAAATGTATATATACTTATTGGACGGGGAGAAATAGGAGATTACAACAACCAGAGATAGAGTTCCTCCATTTTTTTTTTTTTTTTAATTTTTTTTTTGTTAATTCACTATGTATGTATATAATATTATTTCTAAACTACTAAATTTCCTTTCTTTTGGCACGAGGAACGACATCAGCAAATAAAACACGTCTTCATGGCACAACAAAATTTAAAAAAAAAATCCCTTCCTTACCTCATCCATACCAACTACTACATACATACTGACCGACTATAACATAGCTTCTACAGTAGGTAGATGCCCCCCTTCCCCTTGGGAGTCTTACAGACCCCTTCTTTTAATCTTCTCTACTCATGCTTCTTCTATAGTGTTTTCAATCCCCGATGTTGCGATATCCTCCATACGCATTGATATTACGGTGAGTAATACGAGTCTCTGTTCCTTTATCATCCATCCATCCATCAAGTAAATAAGAAAAGAGGTCAGGATTTAGTGAGCTAGAACACGTGTACTGTGTCCTAAGTTGATGATATTTCCCATATGCAATAAATATAACCTTTTACAATGATATTATGCATGATTAAATGGGCCTCCGTTCCTCCATCCATCGAGGAAGGAAGGAAGGAAGAAAGGAGGTAAAGACTACTGAGTGAGCGAATGAATGAGATAGTACATGTATATACGAACGTACATATGTAAGTAAGAGAGAGACACACACACGTGGCAAAGACCCCGGAGCAGTTGATTTGGTTATTAGTCGAATATACATACACGGATTAAGTAGTGGTAGATTGAATATTAATGTAAATAAGTAGTAGTAAACGTAGTGAGATTCCGAGAAAGGTGGCATGAAGTTATTTGATTGTTAGGATTGATGGATCTTCAAGAGAAGGAGGATAAGGAGGGTGGAAAAGAAGGAGAAGAGGAGAGATTTAAGGGGGTATAGAGGTATGGGGAGACATCGCAGGGATATTATGCTAATATTACATATATGTATACTTTTTGATTGATGTACAGAGTAGTCGTATTGGATCCATTTGTATTGCTCCTTCCTTGCTGACTTAACACATAATTGCAATGCATATATGTAAGTGAAGCTAAGTAAGCATTAAAAATGTTTTAAGCACTAAGTCTAAGAAGAAGAAATAGAAGAAGAAGAAGAAGAGTGTTGGTGAGAAGAAGGAGCATTAATGATTTCCCCCGGATGCTGCATGGATCGAACTTATTTTTCCATGTTAAGAGAGAAGCTTGATTAACAACGAGAGAGTTATTTATCCATATTAGTGTGATATTAATTGATAAGACTGGAAAATACATAAAGGAAAAATATGTTAGTGTATTTTTATATAAAATAAAATATGCAAAAATTAAATATTATATTATATAACGTAAGACGTGAAACTAACTAATTGATTTTAATTATTATTAATCATAATGTGATTTTGATCTTTACTTTGTCTGAGAGGGATTATTTTTATTTGAATCATTAAGCGTTAAAATAAGTTTCTTCCAAGTGGAACAGCTGATGAGATTATTAGAGAACATAGCTTTGTTATTTGATATTCAGATGTTAGAAAGAAATAGTATACATATATTTAGATTAAGATTGACGGACTTATCTTGCAAAATATTTAATATACATATGGATTAAAGACTAATTTATTTGAGGATGTTAGTGCACACAAAAATGCGTTGTGTAGGGCGCCACTTGGACAAAAAACCTATTTTGTGCAAATACATATAATGTATCAGGGGCGTTCGCAAGGGGTGGAATTGAGGGTTATGTAGCCCCTTCCTCAAATTAAGGAACTTTTGCTTTTTAGTAGAATTTTTTTAGATAAAAATATGAAAAAATTATATTAGATATTTAATGTTGCGTAGATAGCTGTGGATTTTTTAATTTTTTTTTCTTCAAAAAAATTAAAAAATTCTTTAAATTGCTGTAGATTTTTGAAATTTTTTACCACAAAAAAATAAGTACTTGAAATTTTTTCAAAAAATTAATATTCTATGAATAATTATCAATTTTTTGAAATGTTTTTACAAAAATTTAATATTTGATATTTAATTTTTTTTGTGAGCAGATGTGGATTTTAAATTTTTTTGAAAAAAAAAATTCTTTGAATAACAGTAAATTTTTGAGGAAAAAAATTCAAAAAATTTAATTTTCTTTGAATAGCAGTAGATTTTTGAAATGTTTAAAAAAAAAACTTAATATTTGAAATTTAATTTTCATATGTGGATTTTAAAAATAATAATTTTCTCTGAATAGAAATTTAAAATTCTATGGGAAAAAAATTAATATTTTTAAAAAAAATCCAAAAACCAAGCTCCTCAAATATAATCCTGCGGACGCCCCCGTGTATATAAATAACGAATGAATTAGTCCTTTAATTTAAAATATACTATATGTATAAGATATACCGTTTTAGAATTGCACTCACGATGGAATTTGTAAATGGTCATTAGAGTCATTTTAAGTAAAAGTAGATAAATAGTTATTAACATTGACAGAACGGATAAACTATTTTTATTTCCTTTAACTGTTAATCAATTATTAGGATTACAATTCCCAATTGAGTAAAAGGTTCGACTCAAATTGAATCATTGTTACATTTATTTTTAGCAAACTGAATACTTAAATTAAGTACTTTTACAACTAAAATATATATTATATATATATAATAGTATATTGTCTCATAGAATGAAGTTTAGATTGCACTTAAAGAGCTGAATAACGCAGTTAGTAACACCGTCATTGTAGATGTTGTAGTTCCTAGTGATGGGACGATTCATTGGGATAGGAGAATCTGGTGTTATTCTTATTTATTAATTTTGAAAAAAAAGAAACGCCCCCTCCCAAATTAAGGAATTTTTGCTTTTTACAAGGAAATATAATTTATCTTTAGAATCGTTCCATCACTAGTAGATAGCATAAAAGACCGGTAAGAACCTGTCCTAGGACTCACAAATTTTATTAGGACCGGAATGATACAAAACAACTATTTAATAACTTAAAATGCATAAGGAAATACTTTTACAAAATGCTCTTATAAAATCCCATTGTGACTGCAATTCTGAAATAGTCGAACATATATATATTCATTTTTTGTGTGTCAAACAAAAAAATTAATGAGTTAGTAAATATATATATATATATATGTCATTTTTGCTTGTTAAGATTGATAGTGAATTAGCCGAGTGAGTTTATTTGATTATATTATTATTAATTATTATGATTAGATATTATTATTTTGTTTAAAAAAAGAAATCAACTGCTTTTTGCCCATAGTTTTAATATTTTAGTATTTTTAAAAAAGTGTGTGCGAGTCCACGTAATTAATTAATTTGTTTTTTAACAAAAAAAATTAGTTATATTTTTTTTGTAAAACCTTTCAAAAGTGAAATAAATATCTTTTAAATGTCAGTTTACATAAATGTATGTATAGTTATATATTTTTTCAGAATAACTATTTCTTACTCGAAAAGACAATACATTAAAAAAAGGCATTATATATAATAATAATAATAATAATACAGAGTGAATAGCTCAAAAATAGCATTTTTTGAGGGAGTTTCCTCACTCTTAAGATGACGATGATAAAATAATATATAAGAGATACTTTTGTTTTACATACAAAAATTGAGAAAGTAACATATGCATACACCATACAGAGAGAACTGTATGATGCATGCATATATGTTACTTCTTTTAAACCTAAAAAAAAAACACATCATAAAATCACAGAGTAACAAAAAATAGGTCATAATAAATAACAGTAATCATTTTACATAGAAATGTAGAAGCTATGGCTCTAAAAAAACTCGGCAGCTAATGTATTTTGGGGAAACTAATCTTAACTAAAGAAGAAGAGAAATATAACTGAAAATATAGACCAAACTCCCTCCCCCCACCCACCCTAAAAAATATGATGTGAACCACAACTAACCTTGCCTAAAAAAATATTGAATTAATATTTTTAGGTTCTAGGATTAACATAAGGATGTGATCGATGTTGGCCTGACTGACCCAAAGGCCGCCTATCCTTCTTTCCACCGGCAGAAGCTGCCTGGATTCTAGCAACACCTGTATTGGTTATAAAATAATAGTAAATATATATATTAAACAAATATGAAGAAAAAAAAATAAGGAAGATGTTTTAAAAAAAAAAAAAAAGAAGTTTGTATAAAATATGAAGGAATCAACAATCCTTTGTTTTTTTGCTCTTCGAGAGGTGTAGGTACTTCTTCGGAGATATAGAGAAATTAAAGGGAAATTGAAATATGTGTATGTTGGGGGTGAGTAGAGGAAAACTATAAGCCAAGTGGTGAAATTTATATTTGAACAAATATAAATGGCTACAACAGTACATTTTTGTCCACTAGGGGGCGTTTAGTATAAATAGGTAGTGTTGTACGTGTCCTAATTAATCCGGTCCAGTCCATTCTTAGGACTGGTCCTATTAGTCCTAGGGACTAATTATCCTTCAGACTGTCAGTACTAGAGCTGATTTAAAAAAAAGGAAAAATAATAATATTGAGTGACGTCATCAACGACTGAAATGTATCAGTTTTAGCACTGATATGAAGCAAGATTGAACTGGACGGGACTGGAGTCTTAAATAAGGACTCTCACATCATTATATGTACCTAGGTACCAAAGAGAATATATACATGGAACAATTAAGTTTCTATTAAGGATCAACTCGAGAATACGTCAGCTGTTGATAGGGTATTTATGCCATAATTATCAATTAATTATTCCCGTTAATTTTCAAATAATATAAAAATATATCATACTCCCTCAATTATATGATGAATTCACCCTTTTGAACTAAATTAATTACAAAGGAATGTCCGTAACAAAATAGAGATAAAATACACACTGAGCGAAAACAAGGGGATTTTTTTTTTTTAAACAGGTATTTAGTTTAAGAAAACACTGGGAAATATAGTTATTTATACATACATCCCTTCAGAAGATCTTGTATGGAATCAATCTATACTTGTATAAAACATACAAAAATATAATCAAATGTAAAAAACAGATAGGGGATCGAATGGAATAAAATATTTGAAGCCCATGTTTTAGCATACTACAATTGGATTGTTTTGCTCAATTTGCTCTTCATCATATCAATGTTTTTAATCTCAGTGGGCGTAACCTATATTGCATCAGTGAGCATTTCTTCCGAAAAGGGTATAAAGCTATCAGTTACTATCAGTGTTCAGAGCTAATTATAATTACAGACACTAAAGTTGTTTAAAACAATGATTAGAAGAAAATAAGGGAGATATATACCTATATACAGTTGACAACAAAATACACTGTATGTTTTGATGTGAAAATAATTTTTCCCCACTTGGTTTATAGCTTTGGTGTGTGGGATAGTAAAATGGAAAAAGAGTTTGTTTTTTCCATTCATTAAGACTAGCTTTCCATTAAATCACTTAAGAAGTACATTAATGAAGATGGCACGGATAGAATATCATCATAAACAACAACTATGAAATGGGGACTACAGCAATTTGGGTAAATACATAGACAGTATAATATACAAAAAAATAATAGTGAATATAACGAATGAATGCACGGACAAACAACTTGCTTTCTTTTTTTTTACTTGTATCTCTTTAAATTATGAAAAAACAAAAAAAAAGTCTGAGAGTTGAGTTCATTACAACAAATATAGCACCTTGTTGATTCAATTCCTTTGTGACGGTCATAGAGGGAAAGAGAGAGAAAAAAAGGAGAGGATTAGTAATGGTTGTTGTTGTTGCTTGCTTTTTCTTTTCATTTCTGATAATTATATTATTATTACTAAAAGAACAAGAAAAGATTCTTCTGAATGGGGGATTTCATTTTGCCTACTACCTACATAATAATAACCATCTTGGTTTTGGACTCTTTGAAATGAAAGAAAAATGGACAAGTTTACAAACATTTTTTTTTTTTTTTTTTTTTTTTTTTTTTTTTTTGAGATTCATCAAATAATGGAGTATTAATCAATGAGTGGATGGAATGAGTGTGTAGTAAAGAAGCTCTACAAAATATGAACAGGGGCTTCCGCAGGATTATATATATATAGGGTATATTATTATTTTTTTTAAATCTTTTTTGAAAAAAATTCAAGTTTATTCCAAAAAAATCTGAAAAATCCAGGACAGTTCACAAAATAAAATTTCAACTATAAAAATTTTTATAGAAAAATTTCAAAAATCCAGAGCTATTTAGAAAAAACTGAATTTTTTAAGAAAAAAAATTCTATAATCAATTTTCAAACTTTAAATTTTCTGTTAAGAATAAAAAATTCTTTAATTTGGGCTCGAGGGGCTGTAGCCCCCTCCCCTGCGGACGCCCCTGATGTACAATATTATACAACCACCTCATGATTAGTAGTAGGTAAGCTCTCACTTATCTGAGTAATGTGTATATTTGAAGCACTGTCAGTCTAAAGTCATTTAATTTCGCAACATAAATTTGCATATGTAGATGCAAATTATATACACTATTAGGTCACTTTGAACAATATAGTTTAGGTCTTTAAAAACGACATTTCAGAGATGAAGTGGACTTGAGGGACGTATAAAAATTATACGTTTTGATGTAAGAGGGCATGAGCGCTGAGCTACAGAGTGTGCCGCGAGTCTGTGGCAAAATAACACAACTCCTTGAATGATAATATTATTTCATACAAAATAACAGTCTGTTTGTTGCATAGAGGGCGCAACTAAAATTCTTCTACGAATGCGCCTTTTTTTAAAACAAGCTGTCACACCCCCTAGTGGATAATATATATAATTCAGGTAATTGAGCTGTAGTGAGTACTAATCTTTGATGGAAAATAAGATAAAACCCCCACTGATGAGCTGAATTTTTGTAACTTTTTACCACATGGTGTGATCTACAAATCTTTTCAGACTCGGAGCCAATCATTTGACTATTAGTGCCTGATGATGTCATTTTAGGAATACTTTCTGAACAGGACTGTAAGTAGAGATGATAATAATGTGCATGGGTTGTTGTTAGTAGTAAGTGTATTGAGGGATGAGGGGGAGAGGGGGACCGTTCACAGGGGGAGTGGGGGGCAAAAATTATATATATGTATGTATGTACAAAAAAATTACATTTTAAAATATATGTTGAATAGTAAAAGTATGTATTTTGATTGATTTGTAACTATAGGGAAGATTTGATTTGATTTTTTTGTTTCGTTTTCTTCTCTTTTTTTTTTTAAATAATAAAAGCAATTCTTTCATTTAAACTATATAAATACCTTATAAAATCAACACAATATTAAGCAATAATAATAAAATAATACTTTAAGATATCTAATTAAAGAAAACAAAAGAAAAAGATGCAATCCACGGGGAAAAAAAAAAAAAAAAAAAAAAAAAAAAAAAAATATATAACATTATGATAAAAGATCAGACTAAAGCAACTGGTTTGTGTTCCATCTTTTTTTTTTTTTTTTTTTTCGTTTTTTTTTTGTATTTTATTGATCTACATGCCTCTGAAAAACTCCCTTGAAAGTTACATACGTAATTAAAGGAATACTAATTAATAATTACATAAATGCTTTGTCTCTTTTTTAAAATAAACAAAATGTCTTCACGTCCCTCAAAAAACATACAAAAAAGCAAAAAAAAAAAAAAAAAACACAGAACCCTCTAAGCCCATGACTATTGTAAAAAAGAGATTTTTCTGATTGCTCGAAATGCTTTCTTTTCAGATAATCTAACATTTGCTCTTACTTTATCAAACACATACAACTTTAGGATGGTGTGGGAGGGAGTGATTCGAGGGACATTTGCAGCAGCAGCAGCAGGCAATAGGACACACTTTTTTTCGATAATTTAAAGAGAATTCGTTTAATAACGCTGGCATTGCCATACTAACTAATTAGAGAAGAGCAACTCCGTAGCACAAATTCATATATATATATATAAATAATTGCTTCTGAGATGGCGATAGATTGGGCATATAATATTCAAGGATATATATATATATATATATAATTATAGCTAAATATAGCTATATTTGGAGTATTCGGATATATATAAAAAAATGTTTATATATATATGTATATATAGGTTTTCGGAGGCTAAGAAGAATCAGCACGGAACCGTGCATTGTTGATAACCTGTAAAATTATTTTAAATGTAAATGAGTTCATTATTAATGTACGGGAATATAGAGCGTTTTCATGTGAAGTCAGTATATTTGATGTTGGGCATTTTTGGGGGGTGAAACAATAAAGTTTTATAGGAATACAAGCTCTATTTTGATTAATAAATGTAAGGAAAACATTGGACTACTGGATGTTAAAATGGGACCAAGTAATAAAAGGGCTTGAATTGTACAGTCCATCAAAAATCTATCCCTCTAATGACATGATAGTTAAAATTATATATCCAACCCTAATGTCTATTAAATATATATGTTATTACTTTGTTATATAAACTTATTTCCATAGCATGTTAGAAAAATTAATTATTAACTATTACAATGCAAAGAATAAGATATTTTTAAGACTTTTCTCTTCTCTAATTGATTATGAAAAAGTTAATCATTTCATAGGGATTTTCAATCGTTATTACTTTGATATAATAATTCAGATATCCCTGTTAATCATTGGCATCAAGATGTTTTCAATGAAGGTGTTGAGTTTTTTTTTGTTTTTTATAATTAAAGGTATTTGATGAAGATTTATAGCAAATTTGTCCATTTTATGAATTAAAAATATCAACTATGAGTCCCAAGATGGCGTCTCCTTCAATAATGAATCAATTAATGACGTCAGTGAAAACGCTCTATAGAGAGATAAAGGCACTGAAAGTTGGAAATATAACACTCCCGTCTTTCAGCATGTAGAACACATACATATATGGTGTAAAAATGCTATAATTAATAGCATCGTAATAAAGAACAGCACCCACCCGTGGGATCCGCGTATTCTGCAGTAGCTAGAAGAGGAGAAACGAGTCCAGGATAATTAGCATAGTCTGAGGCCGCAGCTGCATACTGAGCGTAGAGTAAGCCTTGTGTATCATTGGCCGCAATCAAAGGAGGAGGTCCCCCTGAGCCATTAAGGAGACCTCCAACAGCACTAGACAATGTGGTGGGAACTTGGAGGCGTGGAGAGAGTATAAGGGGTGCACCTCCCAATGGAGCTGCTGAACGTAAAGCATTTTGTTGATTAACCATTGTCTGCAATGCTTGTTGAGTTCCTGCCTGGGTTAGGTAGCGATTTTGTGCATCAAGTCCAGCTGCAAAGGTATTCATAAAGGAATAATGTTTTAATATTTTAATCTCTTCATATTTAATTTGAAACTTACGAGAAGACGTTTTTGAATTTGAATCTCGATAAGTACCATTGATAATGGCCAACTCCATGAGTTGACGCTTTTTCAATTCGTCTTCACCTTCAGACTAATTATAATAAGGATAAAAAGATATTTAATTAGACATTTTAAACAAAGCAATGAGATATTAATATAAACATATAGTACATACATATAACATAAAATACACTTTTATCTACCGGCTGGGCCACGCCCCATTCATCACTCAAGATTTGAGCAACAAATGTTGCTTTCTCCTTGCTTCATTTAAGTTGAGGCAAGGTAGTAGTAGTAGTTAGTTAGTGAGTAACTTCCTCCTTCTCTTTACCCATTGACAAAGGCATCCCCCCTATTTTATACATTATGTAAGTAGAAGAAAAGGTGAAAATGACATTTAAGAAGCTCTCATATTTTTTGGAAGGATGCCAGATTTTAACGGAAAATTATTACAAATATATATATTTTAAACTACTTTTAAGCTCTACTACAAAAAAAAACCCACACCATTTCCCTCTTGTTAAAAAGCAAAGGAAATCTATTTAATCATTTGTCATGCTCACTGTTTCTTGACCCTATAAATAATGATGCCCCACTTATCCACTACTAGTATTCTAGTATTAGGAGGACGATTACCCCTGAAACACGACAACAATTAAAAGGTGACAAATCAAGTAAAAATGTACAGGCAATAATTATATATGTTGACTACTACGCAATGGGCGTGGTGGTGGTCTAGCAATGTGTTCGACTAAACATAATTATAATCATTACAATTATCTCCGGCTGAACAACCATGGCATATATGTAGTATTGAAAGAAAACATGTGAGATCCATGATACGCTTTTGAAAAGTATACAAATATATGTTACTTATTTAAAAATAAGCGAAGCATTAAAGCTATTTTAATTTTTTGTAAATGTTTTGGAGTTGGACCAAAAAATAAATAGATGATATTATTACTTATTAAAGCACTATTGTTGTTCTCCTTATTTGCAGAAGGTATTATTACAACACAAACTTATTATGTATGAAAATATTTATTAATACCGGGTGTCACAATAACTTTTTCATATCCTCCCCCAATCATAAAATCTATTCAGAAATAGCTTGTTTGTAAGAGTAGTGTTGTGTCAGGCCTTATTCATTCGGTACAGTCAAGGTTAATAGAAATACAAGGTTATACCATAACCCATGTACTGCCGATGTTTGACTTCCACCACGCTTTTAATATTGACGTCATCGTAGATGAGTGGTTGCGTGTTTGTTCAAAATCTGTTTTCCTGCCCAGCAGTCGATAAGATCCATCAAATTGATAATTCTAGTGAGAGTGACGTCATCGACTATGAGTGGTTGCGTGGTTTGTCTAAATCTGCCCGTCTTGCCCAGTAATCCGTACATACATCAGATTGAAAGTTCTAGAGGATTACATGATGGTCTAACCTTTTATTTCTATTAACCCTGGATTTTCCAACCCAAAATGTATCGGGTCTAATAAGCTCAAAAAGATATATGAGATAAGTATTAAGAGTATCCCACTTATCTAGCAAAGAATATTCATGTTTTTATCATAACTTAATTATAACACACTCAATGACGTCATGAGGGATTGATTACACCTTCTTTAAGGACTGACTAGAGGGATTGGACTGAATTGTAGTCCTCGTTCAGAAATAAAGAAATAAGGACCGAAACCAGGGGCGTCCGCAGAGGGTGTAGCCCTTCTCCAAAATTAAGGATTTTTTGCTTTTTAATAGAAAATTTAATATCAGAATTTTTCCCTCAAAAATATCAACTATTTGAAATTTTTACAATTTTATTAAAAGTTTAATTTTCAAAAACTATAGTAAAAAATTTTTTTCAAATTAATATTATAGACAAAAATTTAATTTTTTTTTAACAGTTGGGGATTTTATTTGCAAAAAATGTAATTTTTTGAGAATAACTATGGACTTTTGTATTTTTTTTTTTTTCAAAAACCAAATTCCCTTCACTTTAAAAAAACTAGACTACAAGTAAAAACAGATCAGACGATTTCAATTTGAAAAAAAAAGATTTTTGTGGTTTAATTGGACAATTTTTAAGCCTCAAGAGTTCAAAATTACATAATTTTTTAAAGTATTGGATTATTATGAGTCAAAAACAACTTTTACATACGCTTTTTTAATAATTTCAGGGGTCCAAAATGTGCTTATTCATATTAGCTAGTTTGAAGTACAATGGAGAAATTGTTATAAATTATACAACACCCGGTTTACATAATTTGATAAACGCCCCATGATTTGAGTGTTATTTTTATGCCCTTGATGTGATGTTGAAATTACTTAGTAGGCCTTTGCGCCTCACATGACTCAAAAAGCCTTGTTTATTGTTTTTAATTAATTTGTTTCCCTCCCCAGTAAGAAACTCATTGATGAGTTAATCTTAGTTAGTCATAAAGTATTAATAGCTTGTATTTTTTCTTTTTTTTCTTCTACATGAGGGATAGAGTGTTGAAATTCGGTCTGAAAATTATAAACCGGTTTGAGAGGGCAACGATTTTTAGCGGACGGAATGAATTTGTCCTTTAAATAAGTTAGGCCTGGAACGGTCTCGTTTAAAATTTGATCTATATAGGGGCTGCAGCCCTTCCCCCACCTCCAATATACAAAAAAAAAAAAAAAAAATTCTATTTTTTGTTAATAGTTATCGATTTTTGAAAAATTTTATGAAGAGCTCTGGATTTTTCAAATTTTTTCCCATGAAATTTAGATTTCTGTGAATAGCTATACGTTTTTGATATTTTCTGGAATAAAAATTGATATAAGCAGAATTTGTTTTCCAAAAAATTAAATTTTTTCTAAACAACTTTGGATTTTTGAATTATTTTTCAAAAATTTAAATTTTTGTGAAGAACTTGATTTTTTTTTTCTTCAAAAAATTTAATCTATGTGTGTGTATAGCTATGGATTTTGGAAAATATTAGGAATAAAAATTCCAAAAACCAAGTTCCCAAAATATCATCCTGCAGACACCCCTGGACACATCGACAGCAGACCACAAAATGTATTTTTGTGTTAGTGCAGTAACACCATTTCAATTATTGTTGGAAATTGTTCAAAGAACCTTAGCCAGAGTTGAGGGTAAGTTAAGAAAAAGGATCAGGATTTTTTTTTAAACCTGGACAACTGACAATGAAAAACATAATTTCCTCATAAATAAGGTTAGGGGAAAAATTAGTCCAAGAATTCAGACCAAAAAAATCTGTTCCCGAAATCAAAACAATTCAATTTCTATCCACAGTCCAAATCGGTCTCAAACAATCACTTGAGACCGAGTCTCAACACTAATAAATATAACAAGAATTAGTTTTATTTATCAGTTCTTGCTGCTCTTCCGAGCAGTATGAAGGATGTATACAAGTTTGAGAAATAAAATATACACTATATTTTTGTACTAATTACTTTTTCGCTCATTTCAAAAAGTTACCGCATCATTGACTCTCCTAATTCCTACATACCCATATAGTAACCGCCTACATACATAGGTGGAAAGAAGGACACAAATAGCTATTAACTAATAATTACTGGGGATGTACTGAAAATAGCGTTGGATCCGTCTAAAAAAACTGATGTCTGAAGAATGAATTTTCTTTTCCTTAGCAATTGTCATTATTTTTTAATTCCTGAGTAGTGAACATCCTTTCCTCAATATATTGAATTGTATTCAAAACCTGTTTGAATGTTCGTGTGTGCTCATAACAGACGAAGAGTCACCCTGAGGATTTGTTGCGAAGTTATAATCGTAAGCCCTTGTTGAACTCAGAGTAGAATTGGAGGTAGAGATCGGAGTAATTCTTTCCATTGTCCTAGTTTATTTAATCCTCCCATGTCAAAGCTGATAGAAGCTGATCTCAATTCAACAAATTGTCAGGGCTATCATGTGGATTAAACTGTAAAATTATAACTTTCGTCACACAAACATACTGTCATAAAATTTTGACAGCTGTCCTTTGACGGCTGGTACTAATAATATTAAAAAAATAGCGCCATCTTTGTGTGAATTCAAGTACTTTTCCGCCATTGTGTTATTAGTCAAAATGATTTTTCAAGGACAACACCGGATCTCCTTTTTAAGTCCCCTATTATCAAGATACATAAAGCCCTACTAACTATTTAATAACAAACGAAATTACTCCATGGAACAAAGAGGCAATAGGAAATAACATTTTACATAATTTCATGCCTGTGTGTCAATAATTAATTATTCAGAATCTGATTGATTTGCCGGGCATTCTCACTCTTCACAATGAATTGTTTTAGAGTGATTCGCATTCATGGAGATTGAATAGTCATTAAACACCCATCAAGAGTAGATGGGAAGTAGCGCGCATTCATACGTAATTATTTATTACAGTCCATGAATAAATGTTCAATAAATAAAAGCCACACCCTTAATGTTAAAAGGTAATAAGGCCATAAATATTATGGAAATATTGTTGTATTATGAATGAATGGATCAGAAATGAACATTAAAAAAAAAGTGATTCAACATTGATTTAGTTATAGTGAGTCATAATTGTGTACCACTATCGACATTTTTGTAGAATGTACTCCAATTGAACATACTTAATGTTTTTTGTACAAAAACAAAAATTTAAAATAGCAGGAACTGTTAGTTTAAATTGCCCGCATCGAAGGGATTAAAAAAAAATTCTACCTCGAAAGACTGTTTTTCATTATGATGCCAAGTTTGAGCAGAATCTGTAGACCAATTTGCTTGCAATTGCTGGATCAGTCAGTCTACCTCACTAGTGCTCCACGATTTTTACAATGAACGTAATTATTGAACCGAGAGTTTGCCTTAAATTTTGTGTTACAACCGAAATGGCATGTGCTGACGCGTTCGCAATGTTAGAAAAAGCTTTCAGTTAATAAGTTTTATCAAAACGCCTTGCATATGAGTGCACAAAGCGTTCAATGAGGGGCGTGAGAACGTCAAAGACAAAGTCGCTCAAAAGTCAAGGTGAGGCTCATTGTTTTCTTTGATATCTGCGCTCTGGTGCATCGTGAATTCGTTCCAAGGGACACACGGTCAATAAAGAGTACTATTTGGGCGTACTAAGGCGTTTGCGTGAAAAAATCCGTCAAATAAGGCCATAATTAGTGAAGAAAAAACTCAAGGATTTTACTCCACGATAACGCGGCATCCCCAGAGCCACAATTGTGAGCGAATTCAATGCCAAACACGCAATAAATACCATCGATCGACCACCATATTCACCTGATTTAGCTACGTGTAACTTTTTTTTTTGTTGGTTAAATTGAACTTAAATTGCCACTCCGCCGAACCCGTTTTGAGACTACTGAATTTATAAAACTCAATTCGTAGAAGAAGATTAAGGCCATGTCAAAAGTTGTCAATAAAAAATGTTTCAAGGACTCGGGGAAAAAATGTTGGCATCCAATGGAGATAAATTTGAAAGCCACAAAATAAATTTCAATGATTAAATGTGAAATATATGTTTTATTTAACAATTCCTGGTCCTTTTTTGACATAATGTAGATATATATTATATCACAAGGCCTTTACAACGTTTTACACCTTATCAGTGTTCTGAAAGTTGATTGGTTTGGTATTTTGAGTGAGCTCTTATTAAACAGTTAATAATTCTCCACAATCGTTATAATAATTACCTAATTGGGCTGAATTTGCTAACTTTAATTCCAACAAATTCGGAGTTTTTTCCCCACTCCAGTATTTTATATTTTTTTAAAGAAAAGTTCCAAAAAACAATAATGGTAACAGCGTGATATAGAAAGAGTTAATGAGGATATATTATCATATGAATCACTAAACGTACTTACCAACAATTATTGATGGAATTACATAATCAAATCCCTCTTTCTCTCTCATTAATATAATTATCAACAGTTCATAATGAAAAATATCATTTCCTTTGTAGAAAAGAAAGAAACAAAAAAAAAAAACAGGGGACATACAGAGGAAAAACATTCCAATGTCCTTATATCGCGTCGTTATTTAAGGTTGCATCACGCAACCTTAAATACGAAAATAAACAGGGCTCAAAATCAGTTCTTTGTAGTTTGTCTTCCTAACAAGGGAATTATTATTCAATAATTTTTGGGGATTGCTAACAGCTTAACAAGAGCAAATTTTAATACGACGAATGAACGATTAGAATAAATATTAGGTAGAAAGAAGCAGAAACATCGACAGCTGAGGTAGCGTCATGATATTTATATATTTTTGTTGTGTGGTTCCTGTCAACACAAAAACAAGTCAAATAGATTTTTACTGAAAATTGAGTCTGGATTATTAGATGTACAGTATTATTTGGACAATTTCGTTAATCGCCTTTTGGGAGGTGGATCGTTGTTTGATCCGTATTATTTCTTCAGAAAGTTCAACACCTTTATCTTGCAATTGAAGTGTTGTTTTGCAACAAAAGTGAGCGAGATGTATTGCCGGAACAGTATAAAAACAAGTTCTTAATTTCATCTAAATCCCAAAAATTTAAGAAATCCTAATCTTTCCCCATAAAGTGAGGCATGTCATTACGATTAAGGTATTTTTCTTAGTGATTTCATCGCTATTATTAGTTAAATAATTCTTATCAATTTCCATCGACAAGGAAATTTCTTATTAATCCTTTGATGGCGTCACAAATTGTAGTTAAGAGTTAGAAGCAACAAGGCATCGTCACAATGAAAGATTTAGAAATTGATATCTACTTTATGCATTTGAATGAGGGCACATCGGGGTCAATTTAAGTATCATAAATCAAATAAAAGTTCCAAACTATAGTTAACATTTTTGGATCAGAAATTAGACTACAAAGCCTGTAATTGATCAAAATATGTTTGTGAAGTATATGATTCTTTTAAAAAAATTGGATATATTGGTTGATATCATAACCAAAGATCATAGAGATGAAAACTAAGTTAGTCAGCATCTCTTTTAATCTATCCCGGTGCAAAACCAGATAGGAATGTGGCCCGTCCGTTGATTAAACGTATCAGTTTCTTGATTTTTGTTCAAGATTGTTGTTATATTTTAAATCACTACTTATAATATATCCCCATAGAGAAAGAAATACAAAAGAGTGGACCAGAGTACTCATGACACAAAGGATATAATATGACTATAACATTTCTGTTTTTCTTACACTTACAACATAGGAACTTCATTGAAATAGTAATCGGCAACGCCAACTACGGAAATGAATCATTATTTGTTTGGGGTAACGAATGTAACCAATTAACTTATTTTCTTTGGCCAATGTTCAAATCATAATATACTCGGAGAAAAAAAAATTAAAGAGTTATACCTTGGCATACGTGCTTAATATGTTAATAGATCGAGTTCGTTAGTCAAGGTAATTAATCCCATAACAAATAATTTAAAAAAAAATAATGATCGAGCGTCTCGTCACCAACTTTCGACCAGCTCGTATCTAAATAAAAACTCATATCTCCAGGTATGACTGCATCTTTATTTATCAAGCTTTTCATTGAAGTCATAAATTGCTACATAATCATAATCAAAGAAGACACCATCGTAGGGCTTATTTTTACTACACAAAATGTACAACTTTCCTATAAATCTTGGTGAAACTTGATCAAATGGGTTTAAGAATTTAAAAAGACTTCCCTTCCGCATTAAGTACTACTTGATGTCAATGATAAATAGTGGCATTTGAGTTAAATTAATATATAATATCTACTGAAAATCCCTAATAAATCAGTAAGATTAAAGTACGTTTATTTCTTAGAACCGCTTTGATAAACAATAGTTCACTATTTTTTTTTTATATTAATGGAAAAAGGGCAGTTGATTTTTCTATTAAAACTTGCTTGTTCAGCCCCTCAAAAATAACCAAAATCAACATAAGTGACGTCACGCCAAAAACACACTATACCCTTTGTCATAGCTGAGGTTATTTATTGCAACAAACTGACGATTTTAATCTGCTAATCGAATTTATTTCTCTATGAATATATTGTATTAATTTAAATATGAATAATATTTACCACTGTGAGTAATTTTCTGACTTCGGCGACAGCCCTTTGTAGCTTAGCAGCAGCTCGATTTTCTGAATCCTCGACCGTGATTAAGACATGAAGATCATCATTTAAGTGCTCCCAATTGGGTTTTCCGCGATTACTGTCCTCCTACAAGAACAACAAATAAAAAACATAGTTGAGAGTCGTAGTTTCTTTTTAATAGTCGTAGTTAATTAATATATATATATGTATATAACACATGGGGTGAAAGGTCCTGAGCCTCACACATAAGCCCCTATTTTTTAATTCGCCTCATTTTCAGTGTACAAGCCTTCAGAAGACAGCTGTTTCATGACAGGCCTGCTCTTTTGTTTGTGAGTGATTGTACAAAGTGTGAGGCCACATTTCCAAAACAATGGATCATCACAACTTCGAGTTTTAACCTTGCACCGCTTCTTGATAGGAAAAATACTGTTCAAGCTAAGCATTGGCGGCTCGAAAAGATTTATAAGAACTCTGCTTCATAAAGCGAATAATAATTGAAAAAAAAGTCCATTTTGAACGGGGGAAAGGACTTTTCCACCCATGTGTTAAGTGAAATGCTTAATTGTTAATGATTATCCATTGTAGTTCCTTGTGGAAAACTATATATATTTTATAAATATTTTTTTGTATACATTCACCCAATGTCAGTTTTTAATTATTTAATAACAAATTGTATTGTCTATTGTTGGATTCGAGCATGAGGGGGAAAAACCCCCATATTTAACTATGAAACCCGACAATTCCCTGACAATGATTTGAAATTGCAGGATTTTGTATTAATAATTTGGCAAGTTCGACTTAATATAAACTCGAATAATCAAACCTTCAATTATTAAGGAAAATTTCAAGCACGCGTCACTCAAAACAAAGACATCTTCTACTCCAAGACATGACGGAAAAATTGGAGCTGTATTTGATAAAATAACGTGTGTTTTTTTAAAGAAATAAATACTTGCATTCAAATATTACTTTAATATCCGGGAGTAGAAGATGTCTTTACCTCATAAGGACAATATAACACTACAGATGTTTTTTTTCTTATTTAAAAAAAAAGAGTTGATTGATTATGAAGGAGAAACCACATTAAAGATTACAGGCTACATCGGTTTGATTTTCACTTTCTTTCGAATTTCGATTCCAAGTAATTCGGAGGAGTTGTCATATGGTATGGAAATTAACTATGCAAAACTGCATTATCCTACGAGGTCATCAAGAGGTCGCACACATATCGATCAAATTATGATACAAGGCAAACATTCTTACTTAGTGAATAAAGTTACTACGAATACATTTTTAATTATTTTACGTAAAATAGTTTTGATAGACAATTTTCTAACGAATAAAAAGTATTTACAAAGTTGTTTTTTTTTCTTCCTAAAATTGCCTATTGAGCAAAAATAGAATTAAAATTGTAGCATATTATGCTTAATTACTCTAAAATAAGGATTGTTACTGTATCTCAATCTTAACTGACGACCTAAACAACTTTTGTTCCCTCCCAAACTTTAAACTAGATGTGTTACCTAAAGATGACATCGTAGGAAAATGAAATTTTGCAGAGGGCATTTCCTTACCAATTCCCAAACATTACAAACTAGCCGTAATTGAAATTGCCCTTTTACTGCCCACTCAAGTCTCACAAAATTGGCATGATATGCACGCATTTCCAATCAATCTCACACCCCACATTGCATTTATCATTCAAAAGACTGTTTTAGAATCACAAAGTTACAAATTGACGCCACGTTGGATTAAATTTATGAATATTTGTATTTGCCTTAATGAGGTGAAGGAATTTTAAACTACAGTGTTTAATAAATTATCCTCCAATGTAACTTCATCAGAAAACACACAACCAATCATATTCTATGACGTTACTATAGTTATAATTATCAATTTGATGTAGCGTACTGACTGCTGGCCAAGAAAGACAAGACTCCTTAATTTGGAGAGGGACTACAGCCTCTGCGGACGCCCCTGGGTTCGGTCCTTGTTTGGAAACGAGGACCGTCGTTCAATCCAGTCCCACTTGTCAGTCCTTAAAGAAGGTGGAATCAATCCCTCATGACGTCATGGAGCGCCTTATAATTAAATTATGATAAGCGTGATACGTGCAATGCTCTCATTTATCTTTTTGAGCTTTAAAAATCCTATACATTTTTTTTTTTGGGATCCAAAGGCCGATAGGATCGGCCCTAAGGCTTGACTGAACCCAAGGTTAATAAAAATACCAGGTTAGACCATTATGTAATCGGGCTTGCTAGAATTTTCAATCTGATGTATGTACGGACTCCTAGGCAGGAAAAACAGATATTGACAAAACACGGAACCACTCATCTTCTATGACGTCAATATGAAAGCGTGGTGGAAGTCAAACATTAGCCGTAGACGGATTATGATATAACCTTGTATTTCTATTAACCTGGTCTGCACCAAATAATGTATCATTTAATAATTTTCAAAATAAATGATTATTCTTTTAAATTTAGACTCTTCCCAAAAAAAAAAATTAACTATAAAAAGTTTTTTGCCTGTTCTAAAAAAAAGGATTTTTTTCTAATCCGGCATTTATAAGAAAAACATTCTGTCAAAATTGCCCCTCACTTCCACCCGTGCAAATACAGTACAGCGTCAATGAATATAAAACACCCATCCCTGCATCATCAAGGTGATCTATTATATATATTATTTTTTTTGTAAGCATCCATTTATTATTTTAATTTATCAAAACACAATTGAAAAATTATGAGGGGGGTTAAATGAAGTCAGGACGTAGGATTAATAAAAAAAAATATTTGAGAGGCCTGCATATTATGTGGAAATTTTCAAAAAATCCAACTCGAACGAACTCGACACAGAACTCAAAAGCTCAAACTCGAATCCAACACTAGTATTTTTTTAAGCAATTTTAAAAAACATGTAAATCGAAAAGAAATCTCTCAAAAGGTGCAAAGGATTAATCAATAATGACGTATAAATAATACCTATTAAGAAACATAATTAATTAATTAATATTAATAGTATTACATCAATCAAAACCATACAAAAAATAATAACAACTTTTTAATAACAAACCACAGCATTTGTTTACTTACAAATCCATTCTGTACTAAAAATGAACACTTTTTTTTTTTTTTTTTTTTTTACATATTGTAAAGAAAATCCTAAATATTGTTTGTGTACACTCAAGTCTTTGTTTCATGATTTTCTATAAGATTTTACAGGTTATAATTAGTCCTTATCAATATCGTCAAGAAGAAGAATTAATTAATGTACAAATATTTTAGAGTCTACATGCATGATGCATGCTCTTCCTTACCTTCTTTTTATCTCGCATTGAGCCCTTCCCTCGAACCATGATCTTACAACCAGTTTCTTGCTCTAATTGTTTTGTTGTCATTCCGCGAGGACCCAGGATACGTCCCACAAAATTAAACTGAAAGGCAAACACAATAATAGGCATTAAGTTATACAATATCGGGGCTTTTAATAACGTCAAGAATTGAATATTAAGTAAGAAGAAATTATTCTATATAGAGTGTCGAATGTTTAAAAGTCATATATTTATATTTTGACTAAAAGAAACCTTTCAAAATACAAAAAGAGGCTTATTGTAAAATGAAAAAGATTAAATTACATCAGCCTAATAATAGATGAAGAGAGAGGCTCAATCATGCTAAGTATACGTATTAACACCTTTTTTTTTACTTCCCCTTTTCACCTATTATGTTTGAGATCTGCTTACAAACTAGTTACTACTTTAAATGGTGTCAAAAAAATTCCTCCATTTTGTAACATTTACAATCGAGGGGGACATGGAAAAGAGCGTAAACAAAGTGGAAGCACAACTACTATTGGTCTTTATTTACTTGGTCTAGTCAAGTCAAGTCTTCGGACTGGCCCCATCTGTCCTTAGAACCAACAAGTGGGCCTGGACAACCCCGTAGTCCCTATTAGTCATCCTTGAACACGGAGTTAACTCGCTAATACAAAAAATTTACATTGAATTATGATGTCAGCTGTTCATGTGCCTGCTCCTTTTCTCCTAATCAATGTTCTGAACATTGATTGGTGTAACTACCTCCCTTTCAGCCCTGAAGAATTCTCAAAAATTATTGACTAATACCGGTTGGTCCATTGATTTTCTAAACACTTACTAATTCAATAATTAATGACGGTTAAATGGTTCAAATGAATTCATATTTCGATATGTTAAAGAATAAACAATTCGTTACAAATCAAAACAAACCTGAACTCTCTAGCTTACGAACAAGTCGAGAAAATGAGACTTGTTCGTGATCGACAAATTTCCATTTGCGCACTCCAAGCAGTTGGGGGCCTACAGGAACACCGTCTAACCCGTCATCAAGTACGAACCGTTGGAAATGAAGAAGGGGTCTCTTAAAAGGCCAACTGGCCCCAGAGTAGTGGAAGAAAACAGCCAAAGCCAATCCCCCCAAGTCCATGAGAGCCCATGCAAGAGATCTTGGGATTTTACACTGGACATGTCAAGGGGAAGGCCTGTTTGGTCTGTCATCCAAACTCCCTCAAAGCCACTGTCAGCCAGAACTGGGGCAGCATGACAGAGGACTACATCTGCAGAGGGTACCAGGCCTACCACCTCATTTTTCAAAGGTTGTTATATGGGAAGGATTTTGCGTCCGAGTCGGACGCGTTCTTATAATTTAGGAGAGAATATTAAAATTTTGAGAACGTTTCATCCCTACAATTATGAATGTAGTGACGTCAGCACTCTTGTTATTGACGTCACCATTCTGAAAGAGGAATAAATAACCATTTTTTTAAATTTATATGACGTGTATTGAGGACTCTCAAATGGCACTGACAAGTAAGGCTATCAAAAATTCATTTAACTTTTATCTTTATTATAAATATATCAGACCCTTATTTGTATTGCAAATACCGGGTGCGGCGAAAAAATATTTACACTTTGTTTTTGCTACATAAATCTAGGTTTTTGTGAATGCAGTAAAATTGTTCTCGTCAAATACTAAAAATAAGCAGCAAAAAAACAACAACTAGATCTTCCCAGGTGTCTTAGAAACAGAGAAAATGCTATCTGAACGTGACCAATGAATTTCGGTCCGCGCACTTTTGGACACTGGCGTTCAACCAACGGAGATTGCAAAGCAGTTGGAGATTCAGACCAACTACTAGGACATGAACATGGTGTTCCAACAGGATGTTCCCCTACTCATCGGATGCCAACCCATTGGACTTCACTTTTTGGATACATGTTGAGTCCAAGGTCTGCACGATCCGTCACCCAAATATCAACAACCTCAATGACACCGTCAACCAATACTGGAATGCCATGTCTGAGAACTACATCCGCAATGGGTGCAAGGACGTCCGTGGCCACCTAGAATTGCTACCAAGGGGGGCTACATCGATGAATAGTGTAGCCAATACATCATATTAGTTATTTATATTTTTATTGACATACCCTATTACTACAACTGATTGCTGAAATACATCTTCATAAAGTTTAGATTAAAAGTGTAAAGATTTTTTCACCGCACCCGGTATGTTATTGGATAGCGTTGGCAATAAATGCACTATTACACTTGCTGGAATCAGATATTTATCTGTAATTATCCTACTTTTATCTTTCCTAGTCGATCCAAAACAGACAGTTGTACAAATATAGACATTTCATTAGGATTTTATGCATACATTACTTTGATTAAATTCAAATATCACTAGCGTATCATTGGAATCAAGTAGTACTCAATATGGGCTGAAAAGTCAGTGCACCAGCCTTCAACAGACAGCTGTCAAAAATTCATGATTATCTATTCCTTAGTATGTGCAAAGTGTACTTTTGTTCCTTCCAAAACAAAGGATCAAAAACCATTTCGGGGTTTAAATTTACAAGATTCTTCTTGACGAAAAAAAATATCGTTCAAACTAAGCAATGGCTTGAAAAGAGTTATGAGGACTCCGTTCATTGAGGCGAATAAATTAAAAAAGCTCATTTTAGAGGAGATAACTACACTTTTTTTTTCTTTGTTAAGCCCGGACTTTTCAGCCCGTGCGTTATTTAAGTCTTTTTTCTTTAATTTTAAAAGGGATTTGATGATTTTTTATTTAATAAATAGAACCACAGGGCGCAATTTGTGACGTCAATCAAACCCTTATAGTATATCTCTACATACACATCAATGTAAAATTATACTTCTCATAAACATAGTAAAATGAAGAATGAATTGCGTGTCATTCAAATAATGAATTAGAGTGCAGTAGAGTGTTTAATGAGGCATATTAAGGCAAAACAACTTTCAACTTAATTCATTTATACTATTTACACTTAGTTTTGATCCAATCACTTCCATTCCTCCTTTTAAATGATGATGAATAGTGTATATTACAGTTGGGTTTCAGTCTGGAAATCCTAAACTTGTCTGAGGCAGTTATATTTTTTGTTGGACCGAATTAGTTCGGTCCAACAAAAAATAATTAATTCGGTCCAGACTGGTCCAAAGGAAAAGTTCAGTCTAGACCGATTTTAAAGATAAACTGTTTATAACATGACATCAGCTGTTTTTTCAAGTACATACGATACGTTATACGAAGTTTAAACAGAGATAGCTCGGATGAATTTTGATCCCTGTCGTCTCTTATATGTATACAGTATTCATTCTAGAACATATCGTGTACTTTTGAGATTTCTTTCAAAAAAAATTAATGAGGGACCACGGTTCTGACCATAAAATCGGTCCAAATCGGTCTAGAAAAAATCCCTTAAGACCGACAGGAAAAAAAAAATTGGTGCTGGACCGAGTCTCAGAACTAGTGTAAATACAGTCAAGGAATTAATTTAATTATTGAAATATGTAACTCAAAGCTATATAACAAAGTGGTAAAAGGCCGCTTCTTAGCTTGAGTTTCTATCCAAATCCTATTCAGGGCGTCCGGAGAATTATATTAGGGGGGATTTTTTTGTAACAAAATATTCTCAAAAATACTAAGTTTTATGCCTATTCTAAAAAAAAAAAAAACCCTACTGACGCCTTTGATAAGTATAAAACTATTAATACAAATCTTCTCAAACTTATAAAGTTCAGTGCTTGATGACGTCACCCCACTGTGTTTCTTCTTTGTTTAATCAGTTCCTGTACAGACTGTCCAAAGGACTGATCTCAAGGTATCATTGGACCGGCCCTAAGACAGGACTGGACCGAATAAATTCGGATCGACACAGCACTTGTAATAGAGTAATATTCAAGTGTGTATACTCAATATTTGGACAAATTTTCACCACGTGATCTTTGATTAGCCACCTTGTTCTATAGCTTTGATATGACCTTTAACTCCTACATTTTAAAAGTTGAGTCACAAAAAAACTAATTAATATATATATATTATATGTTTATAATTAATGTAATCATTATATCGTTGAATGCGTGGTACACTATAATAATTAAGGCGGACTACCTCCGCCTTTTTTCCCCTCTATACTCAGTTCATGAAGGGCGTACTACTCCTAACAAAAAAAAAAAAAAAAATCATTGTTCCCAATTTAGGCATTTAGAAAAAAAAAAGGGTTTTAATTTATGTAGGTATTGATAAGCCTCCCTCTTATTCGAGTTGTTCACCTATAACACATGAATATGTATACTTACATCTGGGTAGTCTTTGATGGGAACATATACTTTTTCTGATTGCGTTATTGGAGGTCCGACGCCATCCGGAAGGACCAGAGGTTCCTTTGCTGCGCCGTTGATTTGAAACAAGTTGCCTCGCACTTTACTTATTTCTGAAAAATGAAAAAAAAACATACAAAATTAAGATTAATTCATTAATTATTATTAATGATCATTATTGTAATCGTTTTGTATGTAGTATTAGAAAAGCTTATATCCAGTGTAGAATGGGCAAGTCAATGTTTAGGAGGAGAGATAGAATCATCCTCATGGCGTTTCATTTGATCAGCTACAGTCAGCTGTGACAAGGGAGGAAGGAGAAAAGAATACAAAAATTGACATTTGCTGGAATTACTCATATGTTAATTCCCAATGTTACTCTGATTCCAAAAAGGATGGCCAATGATAATTCCTGAACAAATCCTCAGGGCTACCCTCCGTCTTTTATGAACACACAGGAATGTTCAATCAGGTTTTGAACTTTAGAAAAAGATGTTTACTACTTAGGAATAAAATAATACTAACAACTGCTAAGAAAAAAAATTCCTTCCTTGTATTACCAATTACAAATTAACGGGCTAGCTAAAAAAAAAACACACCAGATTTTCATAACTACTTATATCATTGCTGGATACGGACTGGCGTTTGTACGTATTACCAGCTAAGGTATCTCAATTTTCGGTTACTCTTTTATTAAAGATAACAGCGTTTTACATTATTTGAATCTCTGGGCATTCTTGTACAAGCAAATTATACGATAGTATCTTCACACGCTTAGAAATAAGCGTATTTTTAACTTTACAAGTATATATATCATATAACTAATCGAGGCATTGCTATTGGGGGAAGACCGAGACCTAACCGGAGAACTCACCATTAAAAGGCCGATAATACTTATATTGAAAAAAGTATATAGAGGGGAGGGTGGCCCTATAATATATACAGTAAAGGATGCAAGTGTTGATCCCTTGCTGATGTTGTAAGTTTGTCCACAGAGAAAGATTTTCTAATGGATTAAGTTCCTGAGACTGGCAAGGCATACCCATGATCTTAACATGGATAGGGGCGTATATTTCGGACATTGTAGTGCTGGAAGACCCAATACACGACACATTTTCAGTGCTGACCCCTAAGGGTAGGAGACTGTCACTTAGCAGAGAAAGACTCCAAAGGCATATGTCATATTTCCAACCCCATACATAACATTGGAGATGGTGTTTTTGAGGTGTTACTTCATCCAAACATTTTTTTTTTTGGTTCAAGTAATGTCCAACATTTAAAAAGCACCGGTGAGAAAATCAAGCACTCTACGTTTCTTCGACGACATCACGAAACTGACGCAAAATTGACTCAAGACTGCTCTTTCAAACAAACTATGTGCCATGACCCTACGTTCATTTGTTTGGAATTTATTTAAGTTTTAATGCATGATGCATTTTCCCTTACACACTCTGTCCAAGTACTTTAATGTGTAACTTGTACATACAATTGGCTTAATTGAATGCAAGTTACCACATGTACAGGACATAATATATAATAGTCATCTGTACTAATGTCTTATTGAATTATTAAAAGTATAGCCACAGATTTGTAATTCCGTAAGTAATTTATAAATAACGGGGAGAGAAGGGGAGGTTCATGCCGCCCATGAATGCTAAAAAACGGTTCAAGGTATGGAATTGAGTCGTAATTATCGTCATCCAGGTATGTGACATAAATATGATATCTACCTGCTTGAAAAAAGAGAAACAACATAGAGAGTCATCATCTTGATACAATCAAAAATATGTATTATGATTGGTCATTACTTTGTCAAAAATAAACTCCTTAAACGCAATGAATATCTAAATAATCAGACATTCTTCATTTTGACTAATTATTATTGTCATTAAACTATCTATACACATCCCAGAACAATCACTGCAAAAAAGCTTATAGAATGAAATTCATAAGTAAATTTAATAAGTTCAACAACCCAAAAAAAAAAAAAAATCTGATTATTTCTACCTGAAGGGAAACCTTCATTTAAAAAAACAAACAAAATACTGATATAAAACCTAATGCAATTCTGTTTCTTCTAATCTTAGTGTTGTGTCAAGTTAAACTGAACCGAACTAAGTCGCTAAGGATCGACTCTTGTCAATAAATTAAAAAATGAAACTCAAGAAATATCAAGAATTAAGTAAAGACGGACTATTACGTACAGTGTACATTAGTGGTGTGTCGGTAGTTATTTATTCGGTCCAGTATAGTCTTAGGGCCGGTCCTTAGGACCGTCAGCCTTTGTAACCGATCTTTAAGACCGTCAGTCCACAGGACTGGTGCTTAAAACTGTCGGTCCTTGGATTTTTTTTATAAAAATATCGTTGGTTTATTAAGCCAAATAAGATGCATTAAATATTTATCAAGATTATTACAGCACATATCTCACATATAATAAATACAATATAATACGAACATATTGGTTATTTAATTTAGTATTACATAGGGGAATAATTAAAAAGAGGAAAAACAATCTCATGAACGTCACAAGGGATCGATTTCACCTTCTTGAAGGACCAACAAGTGGGACTGGACCGGACTTGATGGGACCGGACTAGAGTCCTAAATATGGACAGACATGCCACTAGTGTACACACGTGATAGATGCGGTAATCCGCCTCATGCAGCCGTTCCTTACTGTGTGTAATTGTCCCCCATCTTTTCTATTTAAACTAGGCCTAAGTTAATAATAAATGCAAATCATATTCGTGCATAAAATATACTTAACTTTTTTATTAAACGAATTCAGTTTACTCATTGTTGATGTAACTCTTAGGATTCGTTACAAATCCGTGCTATATACAATCAAATCCAGATATAGAAAGTAGGGATATAGTCAACGTTCTCTACATTTTTAAGTAATCACTTCATTGGAATTCATGAAAATGAAGATTTTTTCCTTATTTATGCGTACAAATCTACAGCTAGCGCCAACAATTTCGTTCTGTACGTTTATTTTTAAATTTAAATTTTCATCTCTCTTCAATCAATAGTGATGTATATTCCTCCAAAAAAAAAACAGATGACCCTTTATGATCTATCAAATACAGGCTCTAATCAACCACGGGTTGCCTCGAAATGAGTTATTTACATAAGTACTTTAGTTTATCCGCATTTGAGTCTCCTGTTCGTCTCCTCAGAGATGGGATGAACATCATTAAAAATATTAATTGATTAGAAAATCATTCAGGGACAGAGTGCTACGAAACTCATAACCAAGATAACACGAGATAATGTATATCCAAGCCACTTTTTCACATAAAAATAAGTTACATTATTTATCTTCCTTAGGTCAAGAGTAGATAAAAAGAATGGCTGGATAAAAACACAATGTCACTAGAACAAGGATAGGTAACAAAAGAAAATGGCGTGGCATGTAGATATATCTCTCTTTCTACTTATAAAAGTGGATACTTCGTGGAGGTACCTACGACATTGGTCATTCTAATTACTAAATATTCATTGATACAATTTAATTTAATACTCTCAGTCTGTCTCTGAGACCGAATAAATAAGGACGAACACAAAATAAGTCCTAAGTCTGATTCAACTCTACTAATGACTAATAATACGACCTATGCATGAATCACAAAAAGTAGATAGATTATGCCATACTAGTAGGTATGATGAAAAGTTTAATATCTTTTGTATAATTCAATACAAATACATCATGTTATGATGAATGAAGGAGACCATGGTGAGAGGAAATGATGTAGTCAGTCAATATGAGGACTCGTTGTTGGGTGCTCCTCTTCAATATATGTACACATGTTTTTATTTTAAATGTGTACTTCTACAAGGTGTATAAGGTGACATTCTTCAAATATTCGATACTACTATATCTACTCACTTCCTTAGAAGTACAATTTTACAGACATTACACCTGGGTGGTTAACCTAAGATTGATTAACAATCCACCCGAGCAGTGTTTCTCAAACTGTACACCTGCATTTGGATGGTAGATTTGATCACCATTTTCTAACAAAGGGGGGAATTTAAGATACGTTTATATAAATATCATGTGTAAAATGTTTTCGCAACCCTCCACCCAGAATTATTTTTACTACTGTGAGCAAGGCCTAGGGCTAATATAAATATGCCTAACTTTTTTTTTAAAACTTGGAATCTGTGATGACAAAACAGAAAAACAATCTTCTGCAAAAATCAAGAAGATAACCCCAATTTTCCTTCACATATTTTGGTCAATTATAAGCGTATTATTCAAACTTCTGGGATGGGGTGAGATACACAAGAATGTTACCTAAAGTTTGAAAGTTTTGTTTGATCTATGAAGCATTATTTGACTCCCTAAAAAATTGGTTTTTTTTTTTTTTTAAAAAATATATCCATCATTTTCTTCTTTTTTCATCGTGATACTGAATTTTTGCTACTTAAAGGCCTGCAATTTCCGACGACTCCAAAGGATTAATAAGACAAAATTATTATTATTATTTGTCAAAGAATAAAAATATACAAATCCACTTAATTTTAACAAAAATCCTTCTAGCTTGTTTTTGTTTTGACTGGCCACATTATGAATATATTGAGAACAAAGCATAATCCATGCCTATCATCTCTTTCATTCTTACAAAAAGATCCTAACTCATGAAAATATGTGATACCGAATCAATATCAAAACCGGGGTTTCGATCCTCTACAGTTATTCTTAATTATATAGAACCGGAACAGAGTTTTCGGTTCTGCTATACCCCAGAAATCCAGCATTACTCTATATTTAACTATAGAATTTGTTAGTAAGTCTGAAACTAATTAATAAACTTAGGATTCGTGAGCAATATCTCCATCCGTCAAATCATGGCTCCTTCCATTGTTTTTTGTATGAAAGTTGAACATTTATTTTGATTGATATAAAAAAATTAAGAAAAAGTATATAATAGTAAGATAACACAACAGCTTTGATGATTCTTTGAAGATATTTTTGGGAGGGAAAATCCACTCCGGTCCAGTTCAGTCCTACGTCTTAAAAATTTAGAATTTCGTCCTTAATAATGTCACTCAAATTTCTATTAATCAGTTCTAGTACTGAGAGTCCAAAGGACAGAGAGTCTTAATGAACGGTCCTAAGACTGAATTGGACAGAATAAAAAATGACTAACACAACACTAGGGGTAATGATGTAAGGCCTCCGTTCAACATGACTACTAAAGATCTCCCCAACTACTAATGTGGACGTGGAAGGGTCTTTTAGTACGTTTAAAACACCCAATACTGATAGAAGGCAAAACTTAACAGAAAAACATCTTTTGAGGATATTGATTTCTCTTTAAATTATACCAAAAATTGAACAATCAATTATGATAAATATTAAACAGCAATCATTACTTTAACCTATTCCATCTCAAGAAAAAGTAACGGCGGAGAGTTAAGTAAAGCAATTAACCACAAAAAAAAAAGACATTAATGTTGTCGCCTGTAGAGAGTAAATAGTGTGTTGTTTGACATTAATATTTGTGGTTTTTCTACGACAGTTTATTCAGATAAAAAAAGAAACATAATTTTGATAGCATATCTATATACTTTCACTTCCACCGACAGAGAATACAACTCACACATGACACAAGAAAAGGTCATCCTCAAATCATACCATCCGTAATTGGTATTTTAATGAATATGATTAAAATATTTATTTGCAAAAATAGACAAAACATAATTATCATCCTTGGTCAGTCCCTAATACATAATGTTACATGACGAAACTTAACCAAACATGACCTCGAATAAAAAATTTATGATTTTTTTTTTCGTAAATGACGATCCAAGATATAAATTATGTAGTCCTATTTGGACCTTCAAACTGAAATAATTTCCTTTTAATTTTTGCTACGCATCGTTCCTAGTGTTATAATATCAGTATCGTCCAGTAGAGTCCTGAAACATATAAATTTCGGTGCCTCCAGACGCCACTCAACTTTATTCTTATTTTTTTATATCAGTTCTAGTACTGACAGACCATATAAATCAGAACTGATTGTACACTAATCGTCACTATTATATAAAGAGTCAATAAATAAATAATCTTAAACTCAGGGTAATAACCAAGAAATAAAGTTCCATTAACTTGACAGTCATTAAATGAAGAATATGATATCTAAAGACTTAATTAGTAAAGTCAGAAATATTGGGACATCCATCAGATGAAAAGCAAGGATGGCACAAAGACCATTTTAATACTATAAATAGATGTGTGTTTGAGCTCTCTTAATCATTAATTGAGCCTCCAAGGGCGGAAATTTGGCTTCCAGGCGGCGTCAGAAGGCCTTGCACCCATTGCAGATATAGTCCTCTGTCATGACATCCCAGTGCTAAATGGCAGTGGCTTTGAAGGCCTTGGCCTTTGGATGACAGTCACTGAATGCCTTCTCCTCGATATGTGCATAAAAGATGTAGTTAAGGAGGTTGGCATCAGGGGTGTATGCGGCCCATAAGTGTTTGGGCTAGAAAGTAATGTTGTTCGCCAACCATTCTGTGCCTTTTCTGAGGTGTGGGCAGGTGCATCATCCTACTGGAAAACTATACTTCCATCAAAATAGTTTTCTTGCAATCACGGCAAAAGGTTATCCTACAAGTCAGTCACATAGTCGGATCCTGTGAGCCTGTACCCGAACGGAAACCACACCAGAGGGTATGTCTTGCTACCAGAGGCCACAAAGGTCAAGGATATGGCAGAGTGCATTGTGGTACTAAGTGTGTTCATTGATTCATGAGAGACGCCTTTGATACTTCCGTCGGAGTTTCCTACCGTAAAGGAGTGTGCGAATGGAAATTCTTCGATCACGCTCAAGTGTCATTTTCTCGACTTGTACGTAAGCTAGAGAGCTCAGCTTAGTTTAGAATTGTTTATGCGTAAATATACATAAATATGAATTAATTTCAATCATTCAATCTTCATTAATTATTGAATTAGTAAATGTTCAGATTTCTAGGGACAACCCGGTATAGTAAAAGTAACGACGTGTCTAATGTTATTATTACAATCATTATGTTCAAATAACAATAACATTAAGTTATCTTTAGAAGAATACAATTTTGCATATGTAATGATCATACTATATCACAACTTTTCCGCACGCACCGTAATCAAAATTCGGAAAAAGTTGAAAAACAAACCGCACTAATATTTCATGAACATACATCGGGCTTTGTGTTTAAATTTTTGGGATGGGAATAGTATTGTCTATAGTTTAAAATATTAATTTAATTTATGAGACATTATTTGGGCCGAATAATATATCCTATTATACCTTTAGATTACGACAAGGAATTTTTGTGACCTTGTGAGTGTAATTTTGGGCCTCTCCTAAACGGATTCATCATAATTATAATTAGTTGAAGAATACAATTAATGTAATGCTTTAGAGCGTTGATGGTCCACTGATTATAATGGAGAAAAAAATGCAGTTTTTGAACCCATTTCATGTTTTCAAAAAAATTTGCATTTGACTAAGGACATTATTTGTGATCCATAATGTTCTACGTAGATACAAAATATGTACAGTGAGTTGAGTTAACAGTTTTATAAAAAAATAAATATGTTCATATAAAGTATCATTGTGTTTAAGGGAATTGTATTCAATTATTATTCTTTTTTGGCAAGTGTTAGCTAATTGAAATAGAATCTTGAGTGTTAAATGTGGTGTGCTAACATCAAACAATCTGGAACGCAACTCAAAAAAAGGAGTAAATGCCAATTTATGTATTTACTTTGTATATATATATATGAGTCAGTTATAGGCTACGCATTCAAATTTGTTGGATGAGTTAAGAAACTCGAGATTGTTGAGTACACTTTAGAACCTTTATTTAAGAGACTTTTTCCATTATTATAACGATCCATTTTGTCGAATTTAAGTGTAATTTGCGACCCAACTAATAGGGTAATAAGAATAATTTATTAATAGAAATGGACGATAACTCGTCAGAGAAATGTAGTCCACAGTCCATTTTGAGAAAAATCATTATAGATTCCTTTGGCGTTAAGTAAGTTGTGTATACAAATAAAATTTCTGTACAAGTTGTAACTTGTATTATGTCAGCGTTAATTTAACTTCAACCTAACTAGTTAGTTTTTTATTTATCAAAATTAACTTTTCACTTAACTTGTTAATTTTTCAAACTCCATTATCTTAATTTTAACTTAAGTTAAAGTTACATTTATTTTGTTATTCCAAGTTGAAATACTAAAAAAAAACATCTTGAAGTAGCCGTTAGTTCTCCAATGATTAAGTTAAACATTGTTTCGATCATATTTGTTCTATTAGACTTTTCAACTGTGTCATTCCACATCAAATCGCGATCAAAAGGATATTTTTTCAGTGTCGTAGAAAATGTCGTTTTTATATTTTCTCAGATATTTTTATTATTTTAGATATAGTTTAAAATTAGATAGAAACTCAAAAATCTAAAATTTTAGCTGTCTTTGACTTTCATTTTTGTAGTAACTTGAATCTGTAATTATTTTTTTTTTCTTGATCCTCCATTTGGAAGTGGAGAAAATTTCAGGCAGAGAGACTGACAGAATAATCTTTATTATAAAGCCTTGATAAATCTCTCAATGGACCAACTTAAATAGTTGTTTTTTAATATCAAAATTAATTTTTAACTTAAGCAAGGTTGGGTGCGTTAATTTAACTGAATCTAAAGTTTATTAACTTAAACATAACTATTTTAAAAAAGCAACTCGACATTCACTTTAGCTGAACGAGTTAATTTTCATAGAAATCGAAATTAACTTTAATTCAACTAGTTATAAAAAATTAATTAACTTTAACTTAAATAGTTTAAAAGATAAGTTAACTGACCCATAACTGATTGTTAGACAGTTGTAATCGTAGGAAGCAAAAAAAAAAAAAAGTGATGAATACTTTGACCGACTGTCACACTACCGTGTGGATAACATACTTTTTTTTAGTTTGTTCATCCCCATTTTCTTAGAGGGTTTTTTACCTGAAGAAAGTCCACAGTTACCTCATTTGTAAGAGTATATGTTATGTATTTCACTTTCTTGTTCTTATTTTCTTGTATGTTCTTTAGTGTATTAAAGTACTGTGTTTTACGTATTATAAATAGTCGTGTATTTTGTAAATAAATTACGAGTATGGTTTTGTATTATAAAGAATACACTTGATCTTATAAACGCCATTTCTTCTTCTCATTTGTCTCTCAGTCATCCTGGATCTCTCCACCTTATAAATAAGTTTGTGTCTCTCCCTCGTCAAGACGCAACAGTATACCATGATATATGTATAAGTATTTTTTATAATAGAACAAATTGAAAGGAACGTACTAGACCTAATGCTAATTAAAATAGTAATTATAGCTTGTACAATATGGCTGTCCTAATGTAAAAAAACTACAAAAAAAAAAAAAACTTTTATACAAACATAGATTTAAGAGAAAGTAGAGGTCGACCAACATATTTATACCCGACTTCCTAATTAATAAATATTATTTGTTATCATAGCATTTAATAGGTTTTTTCTTTGCCTATCGATAATTGGAAAGTAACTCTTCCCAACTCTCCCCCCCCCCCTTCCTTTAAAGTCTATTTGAGATAAAAGTAAAATAATACAAATGAGTCATCAGTACATAAACATACATGCAGAAGCATTCAATTGTGAAAAGTTAGTTATTGGATTTCCTTTATGGAACTATGATCTCATTTCTCAGATATTTTATTTTTTTGCAAAGAGCAACTTCTTACAAAAAAAAAAAATAATAATAATAATTACTTTATCAACAGTGTCTTGTATTTTTTCTATAGTTATGTTATTATTGTAACAGATTAGTTACAACAAGGGATGTAGAAGTCTCAAAATTTAAACCTACATTCCGTTAGAGTCATACATCTTAACCTTTTGTTAATGAAATGGATTTTCCTTACCACAAATTTGACAAAATTGCTTTTAATCTGTTTAAAATATTGTAAAAAAGTATTTTCTTAAAACTTTTAATAAAGTTTTAGTGAATTTGATTCATGGGTTTGCTTTTACGTTGTTCTTTTGGTTTTCCTATTTTTCAATTTAAGATATACGCGTTGATACTAATGTAATATCAGCTGTTATTCTATATATCACACTCAATTTCATCAAAGTTAATGAGTACATTTTTATGACCTAAAGTATGTTAAAATTAACTAATATAGTTTGAGGACGCATTCCAACCCTAAAGCCCTCCCAGAGAATACTCTTTCCTAAATGACCCAATTCTCAATCAGTCTTTATCTTTTATTACTTTGATCCGAACCCCCTCCCTCCCCCCCAAAAAAAACATGCTTACTTTGAGGAACGACATATTTGCTGACATAAAGCCATACACCAAGTTGGGAAACAAAGACCACATCATTCGTATTTGTAGGGGTTGATGTGGTCACTTATATTTCTCCTCTAGAGCCATTGAATTTGTCTTCATAACTAACTAAACAGACTACTCCATAAATTCACCCCATTAATTCAATTGACAAGTTAAATTCCGCTAAGGAAAGGAAAAAAAGTGTATACGCTATGAAGGAAAGCGATTAAATCCTCTGTGCTATCATCAAAAACGACATCTTGAGAAGAAAAAAATAGTAATAAGTTAAAAATATATGAAAGTTGAAGATGGCGCTATCTTCATGAAACCTCAGGACAGCTAAGCTGATTTAAATCAATTACAATCTTGATTTTCGGTTTCTGTTATTAACATACCGGCACTCCGGATGTCGCTTCTCAATTCTACTCCGAGTCCAACATGGGCTCACACTTTGTACTTAAATAGTATTTCTACCCCGTCTAATGTCCTATTTATTACAAATAAATATCTCTGACTTCGATCCCCCTCCCAAAAAATACACACGTGATATACATAAGAGATTTCTTTCAGTACACTCATGAATTGCTCAGATATCTACATCCCCTCTTACTATACCTGTATAACAAGATATTATGGTATGTGCTTATATATATATATATATTTTTTTTTTACTAAAAAAAAAAGATGGAATGATTAGTTATTATTGTGAATTTATTAATAAATGATCATGGTAGTATGTATTAAGCCGTTGTGGAAGAGAGATAAACCAGTTTTCTGACCTTCAGCTCCCTTAAAAAGTATGTTTATATACACATTTGTCAAAGAGATTTTTTTTTTTATACAAGAAGTCTTTGCAAACTACATACATGTTTATTAGGGTTGGATGCCGGCTTGAGACCGGCATAATTTTTTTGGTATACGATGAATTCACTAGAATGACTAGTTTTAAAATCCAGTATTTAATATTTATTTTTGAAAGTCTAACCTTTATATAGATTCAAACAATAGGAGACATATAAAGGCTGGTTGTGTTAAAATTTGACGCGCCTAAGTCAATTCAAATAAGTGTCTCGTGAACAAATATTTTGCGGAGAAAACACTTTGTACTATTGGAACGGGTTACAAGGAGACTTAGTTCAAAAATACGAGGATAAAATTGACACAAAATGCCTTGTATCTTTGTTAGGTGGGCAAATTTTTAGACAGACCTCGTTAAAGGGGATCTATGTGAAAGATACGTTATACTTTACTGAACGAATTTAGTTTACTAATCATGTACATAACTCTAAAATTTGCTACAAAACCGCGCTATATACAATAGTATAAGAAAAATCTGGATATGGTCCATTTTTTATCGGAAAAATGGCAGTTTCCTTTATCCGAATTTGACTAAATAATTAATTATGTTACGGTATTACAGAATCAGTATACCGATCAACAATAGTATGGGGGTTTTTTTTTTACATTTATTGTATCTCGCAAACTTTCCTCCTTAAATCCCATCATAGTAGTTTGCCAATTTTTTGGACCCATGACACTATTATTTGATCATTGTTGGATACTATTCAATGCTGCTAAACAGGAACTCATTTGAGTTGAACGAGTCAGATTGTTTTCTACCTCCAGATCTTTATTTATTTATAAGTACGAAAGGAAAATAAGTAATTTGGATCCTTTTTTTAAATTAATTACTAAGTTAAAGCTAACTGGGGACACGAATTATAAGAATGATTCTAAGGAGGGTAGGTGTATCTAAATTCAATAGACCTACCCCCATCAAAGATAGCTAATACAGGGCACTATCTCACTATAGACTCTCAAATTATCCCAACAAATACCACCACAGAGAATAAAGTTCAGTAGGAGCTAAAGCTCGCTACCTGATTTCATAGATAGTCCCTGTAACGGCGAGGTTAACCGGCCGAACCTAAGAAGTGTACAGGCATAAAGATTAAACTTAAACCAATAAATATTAAAATAAACTAAGCTTTTCTCATTGCTATATTTATTGCAAGTCCCGTAACCAAAGGGTATCAGTGAGTAAATCCCGCTATTAAAGCAAAAACTGAATGGAAATGGGTAACAACATAATAAGTGTCATGTAAAGTTTTGTCAGGAGCAAAGTCAGCCCAAACCCCTACTAATAAGGGAGAGAGACACAGGCAAATATAAATGAGTTTGTTTTTTTGCACAATTAGAAAAAATCCGTTTGAACAGAAAAGAATAAAAGTTCGGTTCGAGACAGAGACTCAACACTAATATATTTATGTCTAAATAGTGCCAGAGTTTCTCAAATTCAAGTATTTAAAAAAATATTAAATGCATAATTTGTCATAGGCAGTCAGAGGACCACACAACAAGAGAGTAATAATACTTATCCCGAGGTTGGGATTTATATAAAATATACAACTTTTTTGTATACTTAAAACTCATGGCATCTATCCCTTAATTATTTATAATCATTATTACAACGCTTTGTCCTATAATATTGATGGGTTTGAGTGACAAAGAAAACAGAATTCTTAACAAATGACAGACTAGTCGTATTTTAAATAATTTGAACTAGTGATAGGATGATTAATCGGAATCTGGAAGCGGGTGTTTCTTTCTGGAATCAGGATCGCCCAAGGGGAAGTAATGTTTTATTTGCAAATCAGATTCTTATTTATTACTGATATTTATCTATTTATTACTTTGCCAAGTTATGAAGAAAAAAAAATACCTCCCCCAATTAAGCAATTTTGTCTTTTTACTAGAAAATTTAACATTTTTGAAACTTTTCCCCGAAAAACTTAATTTCTGTGAATAAAGATATAATTATGAAGAAAAAAATCCAAAAAATAATATTTAATTTTATATTAGAAATTTAATTTTTGAAATTTTTTCCCCGAAAAATTTAATTTTTCGAATGTTTCTCCAAAAAATTTAATTTTCTGTGAATAACGATGTATTTCTGAAATTTTTGTACAAAAATATTAATATGTGATTCAATTTGATTTTTTTAATAGAAATATAATTTTTAATTTTTTTTTTTAAATATAATATTTGAAATTAAATTAAACTTTTCGAATGTGTTTCCAAAAATATTAATATATGATTTGATTCTTTTAAATTCTATAATAGAAATTTAATTTTTGAAATTTTTGAGAAAAGTTGTGGATTTTTAGAAAATTAAAAAAAAAGTAGTATATTTGAAATTTAAGTTTTCAATTTTTTTAGCAAAAAATTGAATAGTATTTTTTATAAATTATATCAAAAAGGCATCCGGATGTTTTTTTTTTTTTTTAATCGTCTCTTATTTAAACATATGTTAAAACAAAGCAAGAGTAAATTAATTATTCCGAAAATTAACTCTGGATATATATTTGTACTCTTCGACGAAAACAAAAATTATGCTTCCTTTCGATCAACAAAGATTATTCTGATTAAGCCTTTGAAGGGCCTGAAAATTGCACTTAAAGGAACAAGAAAAAACTCAAAGGCAATATCCAGTCCAAATACAGTCATATAACTATAGCAAATATTCTTGTGCATCTCAACCCATCGGCCAGTAATTTGAATAATCAGCCTATAATTGAACGAATTATGTCCATGAAATATTGGGTTGTATTTGAAATATCTTATGTAAAAAGAAATTAGTAGAAGCAAAAAATCATTTTGACAATGAGATAATTATAAGTTGACAAATTATATTTAAAAAAAGCCATAAAAGGGCCTACATAAGTATTATATATAAAATGAAAATTCTAAACTATAGTTAAAATTCTTCTCTCAAGCCATCCCAGTAATTTGAATAATAACCTTATAATTGAGTAAAATATGGCTATGAAATATAAGGCTGTATGTTTAATAACTCATGACAAAAAATAAATTAGACATTTATCCTTTTCTCCTTTATTTTTGTTCAAGAGCTTTTAAATCTGTTAACTCACCCCATTTATGGGTGTCAGAATAATAATTCAATTTATAATATACGACTTCTCTTTTTCGTAATAATCTATGTATACAAATAATAAATTAAGACATACTTTGGAAAGAGTAAACGATTATAGTAACTAACACATGAAGTAAAAATATTCGTTATTTCCATCTCTTATAATATTTGGATTAAGAAGAAAAAGAAAATATAATTAATTGATTGCAAGTGAAATATCTCAAATATTTTTACAAGATAATTACTATTTTATACAGATAGTGTACATACATGTGTTTTAAATGAAAGATAATTTAAGAGATAGGGAAATATATTTCTGAAAAGCTACGCCACATATTATATTATTCAAGTAACACATCATCAAAAAGTATTCAATATTACGTACAAATAATTGCAGAGCTAAATTTGAACGGAATTGTCAGATACAGTCAAACCTGTGTTAAGCAGTCAGGCAAGATAAACTGAAAAAGTGATTACTTCACAGGGCTGGGAACTCGGACTCACGGCTTTGCTATGTTTTTTAGGGCCCAGTCCTTCCTTCTGTTTTGTATTATTTGTATTCATAAATAAGGATGTGAAAATTGTTCAAATCCTTGGGAGTATATGTTGGAAAAATTTGCAAGATATCATCAGTCCTCTTATTAATTATTTCTCCCTATTTTGACAATTTAAACGCATTAGCGAGTAAGGTGCACTATACATTATTTAAAAATCTTTTTAGTAGATATTCAGTAGTCTATCAAAGTTGCCAACATATACTTTTCTTTATTTTTGATTTATAGCCACGAGGATTTAAACGATTTTTCCATCTTTGTTCATAAAAGTTGATGAAAGCTCTTGTCCGTCTGGTGCAAAAGAAGTCGTCTAAAAGAGTACCCTTCCTTCAAGAAAAATAGGATTGAAGGATGCAATCCTCTATGTCTAGAATGGACCTAAACTCCGAGGAAAAACAGCCTTTAATGCCATAAACAAATATTCTTCCGTTTATTCATCGGACGTTTGTGTCAATTCCATCGTCACAACTGAGTGTCGACTAATTGTCCTCTATTAAGTTCATTCTAAGTGACCAGAGGGTCTTAATGAAGGAGGATCTTCTGAATGCAATCCTTTTTTTTAAGAGCAAACTGGTATATCCAAATACTTATTGTTTTTTTTTGTTTTTTTGTAAATATAGATAATTGAAACGAAAATGTTTAGTCTTAAAGACAATGTTTACCCTTTGTATTGTATTGTAGAGTTGTAATTTCAACAACAGACTCGCAGGATTTCATGCCAATCAGCAATAAAAGCATGTATTTAACATTGATAATAAAGCCAAATTTAAAATAAAAAAGTTACCCTAACATAACACAATATGACTAATTACAATAAGGAAAACTTTTTCAGCAAAAAATATTACAAAAAGGTAGGTACAGAGGTAAGGAAATTAGGGTTTGATCCCATGCCGATTGTGTAAGTTTCCCCACTGACAAAGAAATGAACTGCCTATAATTTTAATGGTAGGTTTTTTCTTATCAGTGGGATGCATTATATGAAGAAAAAAAAATGTAAGGTAGAAAAATACTGAGTATAAACCAAACATTATACTTTGGTGATGTTTCTCTGCTAAGCGGAAATGACGACTTCGCCGCTTCGAAGGGAGGATGAACAGGGCACTATATCCAGGAAATGTTGGGCGACTGACAATCTCCTTCCCTCAAGGCAAATCACTTAAAATAGCCATGTAATTAGTCTGCCACCACAAAAATGACCCTAGACATACGGCCAAAGCAATAAAAGAGGGCCTTAAGAAGAAGCACATCAAGCTTATGGGGTGGTATAGCCAGTCTCCTGAGGGTCTTCATCCCATATAAAATCTTTATCAGTGGACAAACTCTTAAAATTGACCAAGGATCAAATATTTATTTCTTCCACTGTAATTTAAAGTTTTGATGTTATCCATAGTTTCCTCCTTACAACTAAACGTGTGTCTGATGGTATAAAAACATTGCATGATGATTTAAATTAGTATAAGCCCCAAGTATTTATCATTTAGATGACAAAAAAGTAGTTTGAATGTACTATTGCAAGAACCCCTGCCATTCTGCATTAATAGATTAAACTAAATTTCCTATTTTGTAACCATTCCTAATTTGAAAACTGGATATGGTCGCTTAGTGCAGTAACAGGCTACAAACAGGTGCAGAACGTTAGATCAGGTTTGGCTGTACATAAGACAGGACATTGTCCGTTAAATACTTATAATACATTATATAAAGTTTTAAATGTCTACATTTATGCATTACTATAATATATGAATTATTGTTTCGTGAGACAATCTCACTAATTCTAGAGATGACTCATGTATATAAAAAACAATTTAGGGTGTAATCATGTAAATATAGACGATTGTATAGAGTTGTAGGAATTACATCACTGTCCTGATTTATATTTGAGGAGAAAATAAATGTATCATGAGTGCTCGAAGATCAGAGGGAAGATTTATAACTCAGGGATGAGCCTAGTTTCTTTAATGAGACATATAATCAGTTCCGTGCCATATTATGGGTCCTTAAAAAATTCCATATATTAGTGTGCCCTTTACAATTAATTATTTGAGCTAACATTATATTAATTGCATCTCACAGCCCAAATTCAGTTGGTAGGAGAATTGCCATACTTCCCAACATTGGAACTATGATCATTTGATAATTATTACAAATTCTTCAGTTAAACCAACAGAGCTAATTCGAATTCCACCATTTACAGTGTACATTTGTATCTTAGTGAGATAACGCCATGCTCAGTTTACCATTTGAATTCGTTTAATAAAACTTTAGGTGTGTTTTTCAAGAAGGAAAATAGTTTGCTTCATTCTGTATTTAGGCCTAATTGAAGGATTATTTTTTATTTAGCAAAAATTAGCAATCACTCTGACATTTATGATGATCTTACTTATCAAATAGTGTTCTGTGGAACTACTTTTAGGACCGATTAGGAAGCATCCTTAAGGATTTAGGAAGGGACTGAAGGGAACATCAAAGTTTTGAAGGGATCAATAAGTAAATCCCAAATATATTGCCGGAACGAGGACTATGAGTTAATTAAGGATAAATAATGAACTCTATAAGTTGAGAATTTGAAGAATAAATATGAGTATGGCAGGACATATGAGGAGGTCCCAAAGATCTACATATTATTTATGTACATGCTGTTCCATCCTCCTCTTTGTACCGGAAAAAGTAACCCATTTCCTCAATTTACAACATATACATATAAAGAGGTTAGTTAAATAAGAAGAAAAAAATGTAATTTGATACTACAAGAAGTTAATTTTCAATTTAACCATTTGTTGGTGAGGAAAAAACTTCTCTTCCTCGTAATAGGTAGAAGTGTGTCGAATAAAATTGACACATATGATTCAGACACACAAAAATAAAAGCCCTATGTCCATAATATATTATGAAATAGACTCTTTATGTAATGGTCCTGATATAACCGGATGATTTATTAATATTTCTACATTCATACAAGTATTACTCGTTTGTCTAACGAAGGGGTTTGACTGACGTCATAAATTGCATCATAGTTGAAGGCTACTTCATCTTGGAAGCACATACTGGTTTTATTTATTAAATAAAATGGACAAATGTCCAATAAATCTTCATAAAACTTGATCAAATGGTTTGTTTTTTTGTTTTTTAATTAGAAAAAAAGACACTTGTATTGAGTACGACTTGATATCAATGATAAACAAGGATAGTTGAATTAAACCTAAGTAATATGTTCTATAAATCCCTATCAAATGTCTAAATTTGTAAGATTTATTTGGGGGGTCGATTAGGGACAAAAAAAGTAGGATAATTGGTGAAAAATATATATGATCCTTGGAAATGTAACATTTCATTTATTTTTTAACCTATGTAAATAAAATTAAACAACAATCCTATTTTTAGTCTTTAGGCATTAAAGGGGTAAATTTATGGAATTTAAGTCCTTATAAACTTGCGATTTGAAACCGAATCGTCCTCATTTTCCTGAATATTAACGAAACAAGTGGGATTGTTGTTATACAACTTGGTTGTTTAGTCCCCCAAACACAACACTGAAGTCAAATGAAAACACACTATAGACTGCCTGAGTGTTGTTGGTTTGTAAATAGGACCAGTTGTATTTCATATACATGTAGCTGCCTCACAACCTTTTGTTGAACAAAGGAGCTGCAAAAAAGGAGAGATCTTTCTCTGAAGGTTTTCTTCCACCTTGTTTCGCCTTTATTAATTAGAATGTTTATTTAAAGAAGAGAGATAGAAATCTCTTTTTGTCTTCATTGTATGTATAGAAAATACTCACAACTACAATGTATAATACCAATAAGAAAATGACGAATGCTTGTAAACTGCTTTACATACATAGGTGCTGGTTCACCAGCTCTGTCAAAATATATATATTTAAAAAACAATATTACAAGGTGAATAGGAAGAAATAAAGAAAGAGCCTGAAGTGATAGTTGCGATGATGATCGCAGACAATGAATACTTGGAACGAAACACACCACATGAGGTTAAAGAGCCCCTTAAAATCCATTTTTGAGAACAAGTACCCTCATAAAATGAGGTCAAATCACTTACATTGCAAATAAACAAGGATTTGAACCATATTTGCATGTGTGAATTACAAGAGTTGCCATAGAAAAATGGCTTTAAATTCTCCATATGGGAAGAATTTCATAGTGGTGTGTGTTTGTTGTGTTTCAAGTTCTTCAATGATGAGCGCACGTTTTTTTTCTTGCTATTTTTTTTTCTTCTTGTAGTAGTACTAGACGTAGTAGTATTAGTTACTTTTGAAAAAATCGCACACAAAATATGACGTCAGTTTTTTAAGACATTATATTTATACATTTTTCGTATGAGTAAAGGAGTTGCCCTCTACTGCTGCTTATAAATTAATATGTTGATGATATAACTAGCTAACTACATAGGGAGATGATCATTTCAAGAATTATTTACTACCTGAAGAAACCCAATAGCAACACGCAGGGCAATCCCCCTCTGCTCATTGACATGAATATCTGCTTAAAGAAAACAGACTCTATATTGTAGTTATATATATATATATATATTGTTTAAAGAATGAATAAAGAGATTGGAAGCACCCTTTAATTTAAGTATTGCCCTATGAGCTCTTCCAAATAGCAGTCAAAAAGGAGGGGGAATCTTTAGTGAATCTCTCCTTTCTTGTGTTTTACTATTATACACCCAAGGAACTCATCTTTATAATTTATTCTGTTTCTTTTCCTCGACTGTATCATCCCCCAAGAAACTTTATTATATTTTTATATAATTATTTATTCCCATCAGTTCTTCTTAAAAAGAAAATCGAGTGGTGCCGCCCATTTTTTCGTGTGTGTGAAACAGAGGGGGGTTCGCTCGTCTATCTTTTGGCTCGTCTTTTTCCCTTAGCCTACAACAAATACATACTTCTCTTTAAGGAAAAAAATAATAAAAACACAAGCATTATGAGTCATAGACTTGTTTGGAATGATTATTTTGGTATCACCGCCATATGGTTCTGAAAATTGCGTAGGTGGAAGGGGACAAAAATAAAAACAGGAAGGGCGAGGACCAAGGGCAAGATTACATCATTGTTGCTCAACTTGCTCCAGCCCTCAACTACATACAAGTGAACTAAAAAGTAATGAATTACCTTCATCCAGAAGTCGCTCAAGATGATTGAAGACGTTGGGGAAAGCAGCCAACTGCTTTTTATCCTTGAGTAATTGCGCTAAATAGTCCGCTATACTTTGAGTATTTCCATTCATTTTGGGGCAGTGATCACCCATTTCGGGGCTTTGGGACGCCACAATGAATAGAATTTTGGGGGACGAAGTCTCAAAAATTATGACTGAAAGAAGGTTCTTGGAAGAACCTAGAGGAAGAGGAAGGAGTCCTGTTCGCTTAAGAAAGGACCTCGATCCCAAAACAAGGACTGGAATAAATGCTGGGCTACGCTGCTATTTTGGTTTCCGTGTTCTTTTGGAGGAGGAGTTGTCAAACGACTCTCTTGTCTTCCTAATATTCGTCACTGCCGCTCAAATTATGCACACCAAGAGTTGTAGTCGTTACGGCAGAAGAATCCTCAGTTGTTGGAAGCTGAATCAAGGAGTGTAGCAAAGAAGAGGTCTATTCGAGTATCAAGTAGTAGTGATAGTGGAGTAGAGGTCAAATTCAATTATTAGGATTTTCAGTGATTTAGAGATGGAAGAATGTTGACTCTGAAGCAGCACCTGAAACACCGCACATTGACTTACCAACTAACTCATTCCACTTGTTTTCTTTTCTAATCATTTCTTTCTTTTTCCCTTTTTTTTTTTTTATTCTTCTTTTTCAACATTTCAGATTTACTCTACGCAGATCACATATTCTTCCCAGCTAGCAGGAGGAGCAGCTCCTGCTCGGTGAGCAAGCGGGTGAAGGAGGAAAGGGAGTAGTGAGTGAGAAGAAGCTAACCAAGCAGCACATGTCTTCTTCCTCTCTTTCATACCTCTACAATACGCGCCCGGTCCTACGTTCGCGCGCGTTCTCTCTCTTTCTATTCCATTCTTACTACGGGATGAAGTTTGGCTGCCTTTTTTGCCCCATTTCATTAATAATATTTATTTTAACTTCTTCTATGTTTATAATAATTTTTACTATACATTCCTTTAATAAAATATTTAGAAAGAAACACAGAAAAGAGGGAAGCACGCACGTAATATCTATTTTCACGATGCATATTCTTAATTTTTCTTACTCTTATAAGAAGAAGAAGAAGATGCCCCCACATGGAACGTTCCAGTTAGTAGTACACTTTTCTTCCCCCCTCCCTACTTTTCTACCATCTGATTACCTCATCTTTCTTATTTACAGCGAATAACCCACTTAAAGGGACATATTATTAATGTATGATTAAAAAAGTATAAGGAAACCCATTCATGAGTCATGACTCATGACGACGAATCATCACCATGTCATAAAATACAAACAAAATAAAAAAATGAGCTCATCCCTTTTTGATTGAAGAGGAAGGTCAATAGATGCGAATCCATAAATATATACATAAACAATATACTATGCTTCCTATTGGCTATTATGCATCATTCATATTGTTATTTAAAAATAATAATAGAAATGGAAACTCGGGAATAGAGAGGATGAATGGCCGTGTACATTTTTAACATGCAACAGATGAGTGTCAAAAAGTATTTTTTAAGCCTTTGAATGAGGAGTGAGAATATTTCTTATAAAGTAGAGTTTCCTTAGCTTTGAAAAAACTAAGTGTTGTATTTAGTCAAAATTTTGGAATGTGACGTAGAAAATTTATATTTTAGAGTAGGGGTGAATCCCAAGCAAATGACAGCCTCGGCTTCCCTATGAGCTGATTGAATAATAATAATAACAAAAGGAAGAAGAAGAAGATAATATTTTGGGGAATGAGAAATTAAATGAAGAAGAGAAGAAAAATATGCTGATAAACAGAGACAGAAGGAGAGAGGTAGAGAAAGAGAGAGACAGCTCAGGTAGGACTCAAAGTAATATGGAACGTTATCTTTTTTTAGCGTGCGCTTATTTTGACTCAAGTGCAAAATAATTTTATCACATTCAGTAATTCATTTCAGTAAATTAAAGCTCTAACAGCTCATATCTGATTCATTTCAAAGAATAATTAAATTAATATTTGATCAAAGTTTAAGCATAAAACAATAATCATTTCAATGATTTTAAATATGTTCTATATACTTGTAATTTAACTCAATTTTTATAATGAAACACGTATATATTATATACTAAAAATAAAATGAAGCTAATTCACAATTCAATAACACTTGTGGAAACAAAAATTGTAGTCGAATCATTTTTTGAAAAAGTCTTTTTTTTTTTTTTTTTTTGATTTGCATGAAGTTGGCGTTTCGCTTCAGAAACTAAAGTTTTTAACATAGATATTGAAATATTTCGAGACATTTTGATTTTTTTTTAAAAAAGGCTGAGTAGGTGGTTATAACTGTGAATAATGGTTTTGAATCCATGTGAGTTTTATGGCAATGGATTTGCTCCTGCTTATTTGCAGAAATTGGCTTGGATATATAATTATGTAATAGTGCATTTAGTACATAATATATGTGTTTCATTATGAAATTGGATTAAATTGAGAATATATCCTTCATATTTTATGTAGTTGAAATGATAATTGTGTATGGTTCAAGTTTGGTAAATAACGAAATTAAATTAAATTTTGTTTTGGTTCGGATGAGATTGTAAGGTCTACAATTTGAAGGATTTACTTTTACTACTGAGAGCTTTCTCTTGCACTCCCGTCAAGCACATATAAAGAGCGCGTTCCAACTTGATTACAGTGTTCCCTGGGTAGCGACTCCGTGATACAAAATAGAGGAAAGAAAAAGAGAGAGAGAGAAGGAATAATTTAAAAACAAGAACCCAAAGGCCAAGTAACAACGGTAAATGCGATGTCGGGAGGTGTGGATCAACGCCGGATTGAACTCCGTGACATCAATGAAATGATCACCTGCAAAATCTGTCAAGGCTACCTGATCGACGCAACGACCGTGACTGAATGTCTCCACACGTTCTGCAAATCCTGCATTGTGAAGCATTTGGAGGACTCCAACACTTGCCCAGAGTGTGAAGACACAATCCATCAATCCCATCCCTTGGACTACATCGCTTTTGATCGCACAATGCAAGACCTCGTCTATAAAATAGTTCCGAATCTCGAGAAAGACGAATATGATCGAGAGCGGAACTTTTATGGGGAGCGAGGTCTTCCCTGTCCCAAGGATCAGCAGCAGGACGATAAAAAGGAGGATGAAGAATCCTCCCAAGATACAGCCGGAGAAGACGATAAAAATCAGGACTATCACAGATTTGACGAGCAAGTCTCTCTTTTACTCGAGTGCGTCACTCCACACTTTCGACCCCTTAAGAAGAAATACGTGCGATGTTCGAGTTTAGCTACTGTGACACACCTCAAGAAATTTGTCGCCACGAAACTCCTGCAGTCCGTTGATAAGTACAAAGACTTGGATATCACTTGTGATGATGAACCTCTGTATAAGGATCACACGCTCAAATTTGTGTACGTGACGCGATGGAGAACTAAGGAGCCCCCTATGAGACTTTTATTTGCACCCAAGAAGGAAGTGAAAGAAATTTAGGGGCCTTCCTCCGTAATCTGCATACATTCTGAATCAACTAAGATCTTTATCATTATATCCGTAATTATTGCAAAGACCCCTCAATGTTCCTTGTACAGATGTTTTGTTAGTATTATTTAAATGTTATGTCTCTCGTTATAACTATGTAGTAGAATTGATTCTTTTTATTCATTCTTAGCTTATATAATTTAATTAAAGCGTTTTCAAGGCTAAAATCTGAATAAATATAAAGATTGGCATGAAGGAAAGTCTGAATTTGGTATTGTGGTTTTCTTTTTTCAGTCATGGCATGACAATCTTGGGGCTAATTCACTTGATTCAACGCCATTAATGTTCTATCCTCACCTCCTCCAATCACTCTTTACCCATACAATTCTTCTCAATTTTGTTATCCACAACTGAAACAATACTCTCATCATCTAACTGTCTGTGACATGTGAAGAGGAGTCAACATTAGCTTAAGAGAAGCGTCTTTTAAATTGGCTCCGCGTAGATTTGCATTGTGAAGATCACTACCGGATAAGTCACATAACTGAAAGAAGGTTGAGGGATTTTACTTTTAAGTTTAAGAGATTTATTGCCTTACCTCCAGATTGGCGCCTGCCAATGTAGCTCCACGAAGATCGCAGTTCTTTAAATTGGCATTTTTGAGCGTAGCCACGCGAAGATTAATTCCAGCCATGTTACTGTTTTCAAAGTCCGTGTTTTTAAGATTAGCACCTGGAAATCAATAATGAATCAAATAAAAAGGCTTCGAACTCAACAAACCTTCCATATTTGCCGCTGTCCCTTCAGGATCCTCAAATTTTCCTCCTCTAATGCTAGCTCCCTCCAGATCCGCACATGCCATTTTTACAGCTACAAGTTGAGCATTATCCATTGTGGCATTTGACAAGTTTGCTCTTTCTAGATTGCAACGAGATAGATTCGTACCCGTCATTTGACAGTTTGATAAGTTGGCGTGTCTTAAGAAAGAAAGAAGATAAATCAAGTTTTCAAGGTTGATAAGTGCATTCATTAGATTAATATCTCTAGGATCCCTTACTTAAAGTTAATATTGCTGAGATCAAGCTTTGACAGATCGGCACCGGAGATATTCACTCCTTGGAATCTTAATTTTTCAATGTTACTCGTAGAAATAATAGCATCTATGACTTCTCTCCTCGACAGAGGAGCAGTATCCCTACATAAACTCTCCTCGACTCGACTCTCTAACTCAGATATGATCTCCTTGACACCAAAATATTTAGCCTCCTCATACACACCCAAAGGGTTAACTCCATGATCAAGAACTAGGGATCCCGATCGTAGATAGTGAAGAAGAGCTTCAAAGTAACGAGGAGTTCTGTCCAAAAGATACGCATTGTTCTTATCCCTAAGACTCGGAGCTTAAAATAATGAAAGTTCGCGTTATAATTAACACCCTATTTATCTTAATTATAATTTATAATAATAGAAGAAGAAACCTAATGAATTATTTTGCTCAGCAAACATTCGAGCCAAGACACTCTCAGGAGATGTTTTTGTCAAAGAGCTCCGAGTTGTGGTCATGAGAGTTCCTCCCACATTTAGAGTGATCCATTCTTCATATAGTCGATCCCCCTCACACTCAATGACCAATTGATCACCATCTCGTATGAAGGCAATGTCTATAACTTCAGCTAGATCCTCAGTTCGGAGACGAAGAATGGGAGGGAGCTCCGAAAAGATGTCCTTTTGTAGTCGAGACAAAAGACTTTCCATTGACTCATCATGAGGAATTGTAAATGCTTTACCCAGAGAACATCGCAGTTTATGAGACACTTTGATTCGGCGTCTAGGAGGAGTATAACCAGCGGTAGTAGTGTTCATTCCTGATGAGTACTGACGAAGTTATAAATTACTTATTTTTAGTATATTCAATTGTTGTCACAGCGCTCCTCCTCCTTCCTTCAGAGCTACAGTCCTTGTTGTTTATGAATGAAAATGATGTTAGATGTGCGTGTGTAGACTACAGTTGTACAACTCCTTTTCTGATCATTCATAATAATTACTAAACTAAGAGCTCTCCTGGATATTATATCCAGAACTGTATAAAATATGTTCCAGAAAGGGGGAACAAGTTTTCATAGTTGGAGTCTGAACATGATTTTGTATTTTCTAAAGCTCTTATCATTTAATTCTTGTGATTGGAACACTTAAGTATAAAGAAAAAACTAGTACGTGTGCTCATTGAAGACGGAAAGGGACACTGAGGGTTTGCTCGGGAGTTATAAGAAGAGGTGTATAAAATATGTCCTAGAAAGCGGGAGCAGTTTTTAAATTAGGAAATCTGAACCGGCTTTTTTATTTTCCAAAGCTTCTATCATTCTTATTTCCTTCTTGAGAAGGGGACATCTAAGTATAAAGTAATAACTGGTGTCCTTCATCATGAAAGAGTGAGAGTAACAATGAGGGTTATTTTGGGAGTTAAAAGTGTACGTCCTTGTTGGACTCTCAGTAGAATTGATGATCGACGTCGGATATATAGCATTGCTATATAAGAAGTGGGATTTATGCTTAATTCCTTCCACTCACGGCTGCTCGCAGCCCATCTAATAAAATATCATGACAGCTAAGCTGCTCTCCTCCCAACACGTCGTTACCCTTATTTGATCTAATAACCTCTTTTCCAAAAAGGGACAGAAAAAGGGCCCAAAATGTATTTAGCCAATTCTTCACAGCTATTCACTTTTTATTCCTTAATTGTTCGCAATTTTTCTCAGCTTAGCATGAACTAATTCGAATTCAACCAATCATCTTTCAGAACACAGATTAGGACATACTTTATAGACCCCTTTTGATATCTTTGTTAGTTATTACAATGTTCACAGATGAAATAAATATGATAATGGAGGAGAGAGCAATTTTAAGTATTTGAAACCTATAAATGTGGGGGTTTTTCCTACGCTGCTACCATTATTCTTGAAGGGAGGATATATACGTAAAGAAGGGATATGTGTAAAGAAAAAACTAAGTTTGCTAATTAGAAAATGAAAAGCGGGTGATTCGTGCACTTCTTTCTTTTACCCTTATTTAATAAGTCGTATAACAGAAGAATTCTCGCCAATCTTTGGAGTAAATTGTTTTAAAAATACATAATAAAATATATATGAATTTAAATATAATTAGAATATTTTCCTTTCACAAATGCTATTGTAAATGTAGAATGTTCTGGTCTTTATAGTTGTAATTCATTTTCTCTCCCCATAATGATATAACAGGCAGCTGATATTAACCATGGTCTTAATTAAGTAATAACATATGTCTTTAGCCCTCTTTCTTCTCACGCTCTTACACAAATCCCATATCTACAGATGAGTATTTAGTGCGTTTAAGACGAAAAGTAATATTGTTGATTTGTTTCAGAGTAATAAGTTTAAGTGATTGTTGGACTCGGAGTATAATTGAGGATCGATATCGGTGTAATTCTGCCCTATATCATTGCTAAATACGGAGTGGGATTTGTGGATATTTCTTTCGTCACATAGCTGCTTGCAACTTATTTAATGAAACGTCATGACAGCTTAGTTTTCTTCTCGCTAACACTTTTTTTTTCAAATTGTCAGTATCACAGCGTAAAATTATTGGTTTTTTTTAAGTTTTTTTGGCATACCTGCAGACCATATTATTTTCATCTACAACAATTGTCTAGAAAATATGTATGCATCATGCGTAAATGGATGTCCTAGAAAGCGGTTGCAGGTTTTTCTATTTTGCAATGTGAATAGGCTTTTTTATTTTCACAAGCTGTGATCGTTATTAATTCATTCTTGAAGACAGAACATCTAAATATAAAGTAATTACTTGTGCGGGTGCTCATGAAAGACGGAGTAGAGGTGGATCAGACTTGGGTTACGATGTATCGGGTTACAGAAAGGCTCACGACCCAAAATATGAGAATCTATAAATTAAAAATAATCCCATATATACTCAATCTATAATATTGGAGTTTGGTTGATTAGACATTTAAGGCGTTTAACGGTGGTTGGGATGACATCAATCATAAAAAAATCTAAAAATGATATTTGTTCGTGTCACGCTTAAAAATAATCAATAACGTCAGCTTCTACTTATTTTTCATAAGGTGTTACATGGAAGATGTCGTTAGGGATTAGTTGTGAAGGAAGGTTTGGGCCATGAACTTGGCAAAAGGAGGTTCGGGTAGTAGTCTTTTGTGCTTGGGCTTAGACCGAATTCACTTCTAATACGGAAAGTAAAAATGAGGGTTTTTTATGCGGGTTATATAAGTGTAAGTCCTGGTTTCACTCGGAGTAGAATTGAGGATCGACGTCGGAGTATTTCCAGCCTATATGCTATAGGGAGTCAGATTTGGGCTTATTTCCTTCCTCTAATGGCTGCTTGCACCTGATTTAATCAAAATTCTTCTCATTGTCAGGATTACCAAATTATTTTTTTGATTTCTTTTATTTATACATAGGGGTGAGCCATATTTTATGCATAACTGACAATTATTGTCTGCACAATATGAATGCATTATGAGAAGGAAACTCAGTTCCATTTTTTGAATAAAATAAAAAACGTGTGTATTTTTAATTATGCAATTATTTACTCATAATAGTAAAGTTTGTTCATTGATTGCAATCTTTTTTGAGTGCCTTTAACTGCATAGAAGCATAATAAAAGACAAAAAGAATTTTTGCAAATACTTTTTCATTATTTATTGTGTTGAGATTATGTTGAGATCAACTTCATGCCAATGAAACAATTTTTATTGCTCGTAAAATACTGTACAAAGTCCTTTTGAACAGTGGGTACCAATAGGGACTCTCCAGAAGATTGCACAAATAGTTCAATACATTCGATTGAGCGTTTATATTGACGTCATCATTTGTATCACATTTGAAGAAGACGCATTTCTATGAAACTCCATCAAATGGCTTTAAGAATAGGGAAAAACATAACAATTCTATTAAATACTACCTGATACCAATGATAAACAGTGATATTTGAATATAATCGAAGTAATATTTAATTAAGATCCCTAAAATGGCTATATTTGTACATTTGTTTTTTTATCGATTAGGGACGATAAAGTTAGAATAATTAAAGAAAAATGTCATGTATTAACCATCGTAAAAGTTAATTTATTATCTAAAATATGGAAATAAGGCTTTTAATAACGATGTAATAACATATTTTAACGCATATTAAGGTCAGAAATATATATAATAAAACCAGGGCATGGCCGGATATTTTAGAGTAGAGATAGAGAGTAAGGTTTAAGTCCTATTTGTTGGTTTCATTTTGGCATCAAATGGTTAAATATTTTCCTCAATATCAACGAAAATAATGTTTTTATGGTTATATAGCAACCGACATTAACCATTACATCGCGGGAAAACGCTCTATACAGCATATTTTGAAGAAAGTATGAAGTCAAAAAGGAGGTGGCTATGCCAGCCTTAGACCTCTGCAGTTCCATTAAGCCCTGTGTTTGATTGGAAAAAACAAGTTGAATAGAAAGTTTCCATAAAAAAGATCCTTTGGAAAACTTATTTTTGAAAAAAATGTAATGCCCTGGATTTTATTTATTTTTGAAGGAGATCGGCTCACGCTAACCCTAGCCTTGGCCTATGTTATCATTCCTATTCCTACACAAATTTAAATTTATGAAAAACATTCCTTCTTGATGTTGTTATTTAAACAAATATATTTTCGAGCTGCCTTTCTTAATAATTTTTTTACTTTTATTTTGTCATCACTATCATATTTAGTAATAAACCCTTTATTATGGCCTTTTTAAATTAATTATTTCCATATTTTTATTAAATACTCTTTTTTCTAGGAAATAATATTCATATAAACATTTTAAATAGTTACAAGTTCTTTCTAGTGCGGCTACTTGCTCAAATAAGCAATTAATATTATTCAGAGTATCCACAATTCAGTGACGCTGGAAAAACAGGGGCCAAGAGCCATTGGTACCCCACTTTTTGGAAATTTATATCAATAACGTCCTATAAAATTATCGACTTGGTTAAGTTAATGCTAAATTACAATTTTTTATTTTATTTAATAAGAGGTAATCCCTTCAAATTAAGTATGTTACTTACAAAAATGTAAAAAATTGTCAAATAAGCTCCAAATCATTCTAGTCACGGTCCTTCCTCCCAAAGAAACCCCCTGCATACACCCCTCATAACGTCGAAATTATATAATTTTCCCGCCCACTTTCAAATGCATTCCCCCTGTGCTGCCACAATTGCCCAACCCTGTTCTGATCTCCTACACCTAATATAAATGTCAAATTTGGTATTTATAAAAAACATTTTATCAAGATCATCAAAAAAGCTCCCACCCCCTCGCCCCAAGAAAAATCTTACTCACGGCCCTGCTCCCAAAGTAAGTCCTACATGCGCCCCTGATGACATTACCATTATATAATGGTCCTCCATCTACTTGTAAATACATTCCGTCGCCAATGTCAAATTTGCCCCGTCTCCTATACCTATTTTTTTATATCGAATTTGGCATTTATATACAAAAATATTCTATCAAGATCGTCAAAAAAGCCTCTCCTCCAAAGACAAATTCTAGTTTACTGTCCAAATGACATCACCATTATATAATTTGTATCCCCTTCTCTCCCTTGCAAATGAATTCCGGGCCGTTACTACATTTGGCCAACCCTTTCCCCGTCTCATACACCTATGTTGGAATAGCTGTGATCATCCCTGGGTTGTGGGGGAGATATTCTGTCTGTTTTTCTAAAGGAAGGTAATCGAGAAATGTCTTTTCTAAAAAAAAAAAAATAATCCAAAAATTGATTTTTTTTAAAATCCTGAATCAAAATAAATTTCTCCAACCATCAGGCCCCCCCAATGAAACAAAGTTTTGTCATCACTGCTACAGTGAATAACTCTTGCTGAGTGAAATGCTACTATTATTAAAAATGCACAGAGATATGATGGGTTGGCATGGAGTGTATTTTTATGCAAATATGACTCGGGCCTCAGTCATTCATGATGCACATTATTTTTTTCGATCGTAAATTATGTATTTTTCTTTGAAGGAGAGCTCCATAAGTTATTATAACATAACATAGCTAAGAGACGTGTGTTGTACATAACTATTAGTGTTGAGATTAGGTCCAATACCCAATTTTGTTTCTGTTGGATTTTACTGATTTTATAAGGCTCATTTTTGTAGCTCTGAGGATTTGTTATGAAGTTATAATTATAAGTCCATGTTAGACTCAGAGTAGAATTTAGGATGGCACATCGGAGATATTCTAGCAAATGTCCTTGTAATATTAGGCCTATTAAAAAAAAACAATTTTTTGAGTTTTGTTAGGTTTCCCTATTTTTCCCCATGCTTTGACATGTGAGAACAAAGAAAATCATTTTGGGGGCTCTGAATACACCCTAGACCCTCACACTTTTTGCTTAAAGCTTAGAAAATTGTCGTTTTTTTCGAAAAATAGTACTTCTTCATACATTTAAATAATTGGTAGCTCCATAAAATCCTGCTTAACTAACTGATAACTTTTTTTATATAATATTATATCACTGTCTTAGTACAAAAAATAATTTTTATTGGTACATTTTTTAAACTTTACTTTATGAGAAAAAAACTTTTACTTCATAAGGATATCTTAACATGAAAATCCGTACAGTCCGGAAGATTTATCCGGACAAATCAATTTGTTTGTTAATATTTACTTTAATAATACAGTGTTTGAAACCTTAAAATCCATGATTTCTTCTTTTTTGTAGATTTAAGAGCCCGCAATCAAAATGTATGATATTTTGAGCTTTCAACAAATTAGCTAATATCTCGCGAAAAAAAGAAAAGTACTTACCGTAATTTTTTCACAAGAAAACATTAATAGATTGAAACTTATATCGTCTCGTCTTTAAAAAGTTTAAATATATACAAACCTGTGCTGCCAACTATTTTTCCAATAATTGATGAAGAAGTACTACTATTTTTCGGGGAAAAAACGACAATTTTCAAAACATGGAAACTTATTCGAGCAATTGCAATCAATTAGGTCGAGATCTATAACCTCCTAATCCAATAATATGTAGATAGCTACATCGCTTTTCAAAGTTATTTCCTTATTATTAAAAGGATGTGATAATTGAATTAAAATCCCCCCCTGTAGCTGTCTCCGATTTCGAGATAAATAAAGAAAGTCTAACGAGCGAGCTAACTTATAGAATGTACCGAAAATTGGTCGTATCACGTCCCTGTTATTGGTCATTGCAATACGTACCACGGTTAATAGAAGCACAAGGTTAGAGCATCATGCAATTGGCCTTGCTAGAATCTTCAATTTGATGGATATTACTGGGTGGAACAGACAGATTTTGACAAAACAAGCAATCAAACATTTTCTACGACGTCACTATTAAAAAGCGTGGTGGAAGTCAAATATCAGTCTTACACTCGTTAGACTATAACCTTGTATTTCTATTAACCTTGATACGTACCAAATTTTAAAGCGCCTCTGTAAGGCATCATTTTCACTAATATCATAGCCTACTATTTGACTTAGTTTTGTAAAATCTCAAGTTTAAAACACGTGAATATCATTCCTGATTTAAGCATAATCAAAGTATAATTTATACTTATTAAAATTATTGAAAATGGATATAGGATCACGTCACTGGTAGATATCTACGAGGATGTCATTTTTATAAGGTCGTTGTATGGAACGGCGTTTGCGTCCGATTCGTACATGTCCTTACAATTTAAGACCGGACTGGACGTCAAAGCTTTAGAACCGATACATCCCTATTAAAAACAGTTCGATAGAGTCCATTGTTTATTGGATTCTCCTCTAAAAAACTATGAGAATATATGGTACCTTATGTCAAGTACATAGTGGGAAAAATCCATTTACAAAAATATTTTGAATATTCATAAGCTCAAAATTTGATTCATTAAAATTCTTCGTGTTCTTTGAATTGCTTAAAAAAAAAATTATAAAAAATAGGCGACCATTTAGCATAGTGTGTTGGGAGAATTTAGATTAGCATTGAATGCATATACATGATATCTTATCAATTATAGTCACGTGTTTATTAGACATTGGGTGATATGTCTGATCGAAATCGGAAAAACGATATATGGGGCAAAATATATCATAGTTTTTTGTTTTTTTTTAATTTCGATATTTACTCCGATATTTATTTAACAAATGGAAGGAATGGAAGAATAGGGACTATGTATTTAAAATCCGGCACTATTTTTCTCCAGATACAAAGTATAGATACAAATATATCGCAGCAAAACTCAATAGGATTTTAAACCATAATTTGGACTGAAAACATGATGAAATGTGATAAATCCAAAATCAAATGAAAGTTTGTATTAACCGAAAATGATTCCACAGATAAATTTGAATTTATGAAAGAAATATGAGTTTCTCATAGTCTTTAAAATGTGAGATCCTGTCTGGTTGTGATTGGATAGAGAGTGCCCTAATGGCTATTTTTGTAACATTTCGTGGACCAGACATACTGCATTTTTTTTTCTTGTGTGCCTCTTATTGGAATGTGGGCTATATTGGGCTGCTTGGGCTACTTCATCCCTCCATCCTATACAAGGACTGTTGAGTAGAATGCAAAAAAAGAGTGAACGGCTATATACTTTTGGACCCTTTTTGACGAGTTCATACGTTAAAAATGCATATTTAATGCACATAAACGAACTCCTCTCTCTCTCTCTCTATCAGAAAATGAATATTATTGTATTGACCATTAGTATTGCTTAGGAGGTGCAATGCCCGCTTTCATTATTTGTGTGTGGAACGGTAGGAGCAGGCTTAGCCCAAAAATTATCAACAACGTAATATATAGTGTTGAAACTCGGTACAGCACATATTTTTATTTTTTTTCGATTCGGTCTTAAGTGATATTTTCTAGACGGATTTGGTCTGATTTTCGGTCCAGACCGGTGTCTCAGACCGTAGACTGATTTTTTCGCTCTAATCTTTATGGACCAATTTTTTTTCTAGATGAAGTGTCCTTCATTTTTTTCAAAAAAATCTCAAAAGTATATGATAAGCTCTAGAATAAATTCTGTATACATATCGGAGACGGCAGGATCAAAATTAATTCGAACTATCTCTGTTTAACCTTCGAATAACCGATATTTTTTGGGACCAAACTAGACCGTTTTTTCCTTTGGCCCGTTCTAGACCGAAATTTTCCTTTGGACCGTTCTAGACCGAGTTTTTATATGAGACCGGACAAGACCGAACTTGTTTGTTAGACCGAATTAATTTGGTCCAACAAAAATAAATAACGGTCTCAAAACCGAAACCCAACACTAGAAATATACTTACTTATATGAATATGGTTATTTTTTAAATATACCGGGTTGTCCAAAAGTCTTAAGCCTTTACGTTTTGACTCCTAATATTTTGGAGACAAAGTATCCTATCTGCTATTTGATTGGTTGTAATACAATTCTTCTCTTCTCCTATAAAACGAATGTGATTAAAGCTATTTTATTAGTGGGGATGTGTTGTGTCTGACGAGGTGTTGTGACATAAATTAAATGACCTCGAAAAACCAGAAGGACAAAATTAAATGAAGCGAAGGATATTGTATTTATGCTTTTGCATACCATGTTTACGGTCCACTTCTTCTCGTAACTCAAGAAAGTTACGGGATGACACTTATCCTCGAAGAGGTTCAATAATTTGCGGCTCCTGGTCAACCGGACTTCCTTCATCTACGATGTCAATGGTTTCGTACTTTGGATATAATATATATATACTATATACACATATTAAAGGATCATAATAATAATAAGAAGAAGATCCATAGGATCACTTGTACATTCACAACAAGATACACCATCTAAGAAAAGCAAAAAAATTTGATTACGTAAATCCCCGCACCAAACATTTCGGATTTTGAGACTTTCAATCAGTCTTAGTTCTGTAAAACAAAACATCAATAATATTCAAGGGACTAGAAATATTGATGACACGCCAAGAAATGCACGCCCAAGGTCCACTAGCAATCCGGATAACGTCCGGAAAGTTAAAACAATCCCCTACAAACACCCCAATGATATATTGTGTGCAGCATTTCAATCACGTCTAAAGGAAGAAGTTGATAAACGAAGCGGATATTATATCGAATAAGCTATGAAATATAGACTAAAGTTTAATATATCGTTGGAAATATATACTTTTAGTGTTTTGCTCTACAATTAATCTATCACTAAATTAAGAAACATTAAAGAGGTTTAAAAGCTTCAGAAGCTTATTGTTAATTTATGCAAAATCTTCTCATTTTAAGGCTCCTATTTTGTATAAAATCAATGAAGCAAAAGCTTCACCCCCTACAAATGGTACTGACTACAGGTTCAAGTATTAATAATAAAGCGTCGTTCAGATAAATCCAGACCATCTTACTTATATCAACTACATCCTGAACAATAAGGAAACATCCAACTCGGTTATTTCAATTGAGAAACTGAGCGTTAGTTTTATGTTTGTTTACAACGTTTAATTGAAAACAAGTATTTATGATGGAGGAGACCCAGAGAAATACCATTATCGTATGGGCCTGCACGGTAAACACAGTTTAGTCTACATTAAGAAGATGCTCGGGTATCCAAAGAGCACAGTCCACGACGTCTACAACCACTGGAAGGAGGATCGGGCATGTAAGAGATAAGTCCGTAATTCCCGGAGTGATAAAAAACTCACTCCCACATTCCTCCCAGACCTAAAACTCTCCGTGAAGGTATCTCCTGGAACTCTCATTGACGTTCTTGCAAAAAAAAAAAAACTCCAAGTGAGGCATGCAACAGTCTCCAATGCTATAAACACTGATCTGAGGATGAAGTCATACTACCTCTACAAAAGACATATCCTGAAAGACCCGGTCTACTTACGGAAGAAATTTGCTGTACGATTTGAAGTGCTATGGTAACCGAATCATCTTTTAATTGGATGAGAAAAATTGACTGTCGACAGATCCCACAACATTCCGAAAAACAAATGGTTGTCCATAGAAAAAGCTAATGTTTATCGCGTCTTTAAAACCAAGTTTCCACCCAGAATCATCACCCTTGGGAGTAACGGTAGTGTCTTGCCCCTCCTTCTTTGAGACAAAAGAGAGGGGTGATGACGACATGTACCGTCCACTTCTGTCTGACCAAGTGATACCTTGTATGACAGCTGAGGCCAATGATACCGAGTTCCTGTTTTAACAAGACTCTACTCTTTCTCACAAGGTCTGCAAGACCCAAATCTTATTGAAAGAAGATAAGGGTTCCATTTTGGGACCCCCATACTTGCCCCTCCGACTCTCCCGATATGAATCCCTAGGATTACTTCTTTTAGGGAAAATTAGAGAGGTAAGTCTCTGGGAATTCACACAACAGTATCGACTCCTTCAAGGCCTGTGTCATCAAATTCCTGGACAAAGTTTTCCCCCACGCACTTGGTCAAGGACTGCAAATAATTTAGGCCTTGTCTCAAGCGAATGATTTGCAAAGATGGCAGAAACTTTGAATGATTTTTTTTCTTTAGTATTATTAGAACTTGTTTATTAAAATTTTATACATCTACTTGCTTCTGTTATGGATCAAGGTGCAGTTCAATGTGGTCTGGATTTACTTGAACAACCCTGTATACTTCCCACCAATCCTAATGGGAACTTTAGATCAGGAGATAACTTTTTTTTCTCAGATCAGAATACTATTTATTTATGCGAGGATTTCTGCCTATATTTTCTTATCTTAGATTTTCCATTTATTTACATAACTCGTTCTTTAATTGTTTTTTTGTGTTTTTTTTACGAACTGTTGGAAGGACAGTCTCCAAATATGTTACTTTCCATACAAAATAAAGAAACTTTGAAAATGCGCTCTTTTTCTCTTTGAACCCCCCTTGTTTATCACCTTTTTTTTTTAATAAAAAATCGTTTTAGGCGAAAACTATAAAATAACTTTTCAAAGACGGTTGATTTATCTAAAATAGTTATCTATTATACATCGTGCTATATTGAACTTTGTGGACCATTCAGGTAATAATTATATTTGTATACTCATCAAACTGTACCCAACCTTTAAACTTTAATCGATATGGGATAATATTTCTTCATTTTTTACCAAAAAGGAACATTTTTGTACGAACCAGTAGAAAAGAAGTCTTTTCCACCTCCTTAAATGTATTTTTGAGACGTGTAGGCATTATATAATGTTCCTGTATATATGTTGTGTCCAAGATGCAATGTCTGCACAAGTTGTAAATTGTATAAGCAAAATATACAAGTCTCAACATCTTCGTCTTACCATGCATTATTTAATTACAAACTTGGTCATTCTAATTATGAACTAATTAATTGAAACTATCCTTTCCTTTTTATTTATTAAAATGGCATGGTTATTATGTATTTATTGGTATAATAACTGTGGGGATTTGAACTGTATAATGTTCGATAGAATTCTTATGTTCTTAAATTTTCCCCATTAATATATCGATCATCCATGGAATATCCTCTCATTGCATTTTCCTCTTCCTTCGACCTGTAAATCCTTCATTTAAAATTAGTCATCTCATTTTTGGTTGCAACTTGTACGGTTTGCTTATCCAAGTTTTTCAAGTTATATAGACTTCCTTGCATTGGCCCCAATGTCCAAAACCATGGTTCCAGCCGGATTTTTGTTCTTAAGGCATGCCTTACTGAAGCGGACCCGAGCTCCTTGGATTTGGCCATTCTGAACATGCTACGTGAGAGAACCTTCAAAATTTCACTCTTTTGTGGCTCCATCATACACGTTCTCGTTTGTTTTGTTTTCAATTGAGTATAAACTTTAGATAAGAAATCTTGAGTCACAAAATCTATATTTCGCCTAGTTTGAAGACAATCGACAAAACGATTAGATATAAATAAGCGATTATATTTTTTCTCCGGAATATTATGCTAATATATATTAAACCAACCTAACTAGATTATTTGATTACATTTCTGAATAAATATTAAAAACCAAACTGACCAAAAATAAATCATAATCGACCTTTTTTAAAGAATTATTATAAAATTGAAATGTAAGGTCTATTCTATAAGTATGTCAGGTCCTTCATTACAATCGATTTTTTAGTGGTTATATACATTTTAAATAACGGCAATCAAGATAAGGTAATAAATATTTCATTTTTAGATACTTGTATGAATTTGTTATTTACTTTGATTTTCATCTTTCAAGTCGAAATATAGGACTATAATACCCTTAAAACTTGATTTTATTCAAAAGGCTTTAAAAGGTTGAAAGTTTGAATGACCATTTTCGTGTTCTACGGCTTAAAAAACTATAATAATTGTGGTCTTCAGCCTGCAGGCATTCGAAGGCCTTCATTTTGTTGCATAGTATAATCTACAACATGCAAGAAAATGGTGGAAAACTAGAGGCTATCATTACCGCCAATAGCGAGACAGGTCACAAATAAGGTTACTGTATATGTGTATATTTATTGATTACCCCATGGGTGTGTATCCCCAACATTTTGAGGAAAATAACTAACAAATTAAAAACTAGTTTACAATCAATAATATATCTGTAATTAAGATGATAAATAATTAATTATAATAATTATTATTATCAATCCTTTATGATGAAACAAAATAACTAACTAATATTCTTTTCATCATTCATCTTGGAATTAATTTAATAAATAATGTGAACGAAGCTGGAAATGTGTACATGCGGGATTATAAGAAAAGATGTAGGTATGATACGTCATTACCTGTACTGTATCTCTCAACCTTTTCTACGAAAAGAAATAGAACAAAGGCGATAGCTGTTGATAATTTTTTACAGTTTAAAAAGACATTATTCTTATTCATGGCGTTCGGAAGATTATATATATATATTTTTGAAAAAAAACTCTAAAATCTGAGTCATTCCAAGTCAAGTGTACACACTTTTTTGCAATTTACGACATGATCAAACCGGATTTTGATGAGCTGGCTTGTCTTGTCATATTAAGCTTCTGTGACTGAAAAAAATTTCGAAAATTTGTGGCTATTCACAGAAAAAAAAATTGGGAAAAAATTTCAAAAATTCATAGCTAACTATAAAAAATTTATATTTTTTGAAATTTTTTTCAAATATTACCTTTTTTTATAGGTAATTTGCACGAATCACTTGTTTTTATGAAAATAAATATTTAAAAAAAATATTTTGACCCCTTTTTTGGAAAAAAAAAATCACCTTGGCCCAAAAATAGAGAGTAAAAAGTAAAAATTCGTTAATTAACCACCACAGGGAGACATCCCTGTTATTCAACCATTCAACGTTCAGTACATTGATTGGGAGAAAAGAAGCAGATACATCAACAGCTGACAGCAAAATACAGATTATATTTTGCTGTTAGTGAAGAAACGTAATGATGTAGTATCAACAAGGAACACACCTGGGAGTGAAAGCAAACATTACCTTTGAATCCCCACTTCATAATGTTATAACTCTCTTCAGTCATTTTAAAAAGGTGAAAGCAAGTAGTGAATACGTCCCCCCTCCCTTTCAAATACATACATCAAGTGCCATGTAGACTGTAAAGAGAAGGGTGAAAATTAAAAACTTTGAATATAAATGTGATTACTAATTAAACACCGCGTAAATCGCCTATACACTACAACTACTAATCATAATGCATTGACAAGTGAGTAATAAAGTCATTATACATATAAGAGGTTACGTGAATGATGAGGATTTGATCTTTTGAATATATATATTTATGTACGGTCCAAGACCGATTTTTTCCCCCGATTCGGTCGTAAGTAGAGTTGTGTTGGTCCCTATTTATTCGGTCCATTCTTAGGAATAGTCCTTAGGATTGCCGACCCTTGGAACTAGTCCTTAAGACCGCTGGTCCGTGGGGTTGGTCTTTAAATGTCGGTCCTTGGATTTTTCCTTAGCCCAAACTCCAATATTTATATTTGATATTAGAAATGTAGGTTTTTAGTGGAACGAACTCATTTGGTCTTTTAAAGAGTTAGGTCTTGATGAGTCCTGAAAAAATCGGTCTCTTATTTATAATTCGGTCTGGACAGTTTCTAAATATCAACTCAGTTGTGTTTCAAAATTGTTAAATTGTATTGCATGAGTTATATTTGTACAACTCATAAATAAGGATATATTGAGACCGAAAGAAATTGGTCCAAGGTTTGAAAATGCTTCATTTTCGATCTACGGTATGAAATCTCTGTTTTTTGACCAAAAAGTCTTTTAAATGACGTCACTAAATGCACTGTAATTCATGGATATAGGAAGTTGATATTTTTACTACATAGATGTTTGAAATAAATCTAAATATTAAGTACTCAAAATTGTTAGATTTGAACTCTTTTTTTTTGATGGATTACGGTCGAGAATAGTAAATTAGTAAGAGAAAAATATCGTGTTCTATCCATTGTAATAGTCATTTTTTATATACAATATGGAAATAAGATTATATCACGATCTTATAATAGCAAATTTTTAATTACATTTTAGGGCCAGATATAACATAAAACTAGGCATTATTATGGTTTAAGTCCTTCTATTTAATGGTCCTTTTTTGATATCCAATAGTTCACAATTTTCCTTAATATTAACAAAAAAAAAATTTTTTCATTAAAGTAAAACTTGGTTGTTTAGACATACAAAATAGTGTACATCATCCATGATGACATCACGTGAATATGCTCTGTATATTTTTTTTCTATATGAATATAAGTTACAGAAAAAAACAGTGAAAAACTTACTGCATCTTACACAAATTATGAATATCCTCTCAAAGTCAGTTTCCATTCAATATCTCGTAGAAAAATTGATAAAAATTATTGATCCCCCCCCCCCTAATAATCTGAATTATCTATAGATATATTAAATGTGAATGTCTGTGTGTGTTTTTGTCCTTCAATCACGGGGCCAAACCAATAGATACATTTTCCTGAAATTTTTCATGTAGCTTTTTAAGGCTTCAAAAACGGTTATAGTAAATTTTTTTGATCTTCAAGGCTATGGTAGCCTTTAAATAGCATTTTTTAGCAATTTATCTGGACAACCTGAGGACCGGGTTTAATTTTGGATATTAGAAGGGTTCTTTGATGCTCATGGAAGCGCTGTTGGAAGAATTTAACCTACCTCAGGGATCAGAAGCTCATTTACACAACTTGTTGGCGTTGGTTGTATTCTAGCTTTTGAGAGGGTGTTCTTGGTGCTTAGAAATGTAACAGGGTAGCAGTTTAAACTGCCATGAGGCCCATTACTTCACCTATACAACCTGCGAGTCGGGGTGTATTTTGTGATATTATGAGGGTTTGTAGATGTTTAGGGAAGCAGCGGTGGATAAATTTAACTTGCCATGGGTCCAGTAGTGGATCTGCACAACCTGTGGGATTGGTAACTAGAAACGCGGTGGCAGTAGAGTTTAAACTGTTTTTGGGTGGTAACAGTACATTTCCTGTAGACCTGAAAGTCAGGCTGTATTTTGGGATATTAGGAGGCTTCCATGATGCTCAGGGAAGTGGCATCATGACTTCAATTTCGGTGTTATCCCAGAATAAAGCAAATACTACATCAATGCATGAAAGAAGAGTGCTTATATAATGCCTATATAACAGTATACTCATACTTATAAAAACAATATGAGAATAATTCTTAAAATTTCACGGTCTTTATTTTGTGCTTTACATTAAGCAGAAGAGTTCTTAATTCATTCTAATTTCTTACTCTCCCGGTCAAGACCCGACACACCTAGTCCAGCATTATATAATTGCGACCTTGCAACAATTGTATCCAGTCTCCTCATCATTCTACATACTACATAAATTCACTTTAAGTAGAAGAATCTCCATAAAAGGAAATTCAAAACATGTGTGGAATTCAATACCCAAAATATATTTGTTCGAATAAATAAAAATTATTCCTCATCATGTACCTAGTACATGTGTACAGGTGGATGTACCTATGTTGTAGTACATACCTGTATCAGTCAGCTCATTTAAATACATATGTACATACCCTGTAATAATATCCACCGCAGACATGTTCATCAATCAAGTTTAAGATTATATTTATTACTACTTTTGTGCAAATATATTTTGGGAGAAAAAAAAAGAATACATTTAAAATAAAAGTTTTTTGAAAGAAAGTATTAAATTTTCTAGTATAAAGCAAAAATCCCTTAATTTTTTGGAGGGGGGAGTTACAGTCCCTCCAGCCCACCCCTGGTGAACGCCCCTTTACGCATCCTCGAGATATTAGTAATAGGGAAATAGTTTTGATAAGCCCAGTTGTATATGCAACATTTACAGAGTCAAAAGTGCATGACTCATAGCCTCTTTGATTTTGAAGTGTCAAACATATCTTCTTCCCTTCCTTGGGCCATTCAATTGGTCTATAATGCTATTAACTGCCCTTGACTTGACATCGTTGTACATTTTATTCTAGCATACATATGAAGCTATACCTATATACAATGTTTTGTATCTGTAATCTCAGGATTATAGATTTTATCAGCAAAGTATACAAGTATGTATATAAATTAGGGTGATTGAATAGTTTTATGCCCTTGGATTGTATTCCCTATCCTCTCAAATGTAAGACTTGATGATCCAAATCCCCATGCAAGAGACGAAAGAAATTAGAGGGGCTCTTGGTTGGCTACTGAGCTCTTGAATATATCAACTCGAGGTCGTAACATAACAATCAATAACTTGCTTACCTTAACCTAGAACCTAGTCATGTTTAAGACAAATATAAACATATTCTGCAAGAATACCAAACATGATTAGTTTCAAGAGTAACAAACATATCCGGCGCTTCAGATTTCTGTCTTTTCCAGGATATATGATTTTGATTCAGTCTGTGGTGCTCCCTTGAATCAAGGAGTTTGCCGGAGACCGTCTATCGTTCTGGAAATAGGACTTTGCCCCCTGTCACACCTCCAAAATATCTCCGGATTTGCTCCAAAAGCACTGCTACGACTGGATGTTCACGGATATGGGGACTCCTAACTCCCTCGACCTGAATCTGATTGATAATTTTGTCAGAAGCTACCTTGAGTCAAAAGTCAAAGTAGCCTCTGATCGTTCTGGAACATGAGAATTTAGATCGGGCTCTAATTCCCAGGGCTCAGTAAGATCTATGTAATTTCAATGACTGTATCCCCTATCTAGTTTTTCTTTTTGAATACATCATTAAAAAGGCACAGGATTTTGATGTTATACCCTGTATAAATGATCTGAGTGGCACCTCAGAACTACTTTCAATTTCGTATACTTTTTGAATACATGTTTCTATTAGCAAATGTCACATTTGAAAGAATAGATAAGACAATTCAGAAACATAAAGGCGTTTGATTCACCCTAATGTACATTTTATATAAAATAATACTAATACTTATTTATAAGTATAAAGAATAGGCAAACAAGGCAGGCAGGTGAGCAAAAAAAAAAAAAAAAATACAATAAAGAAAATATTTTTATTTATGTCTAATAGTAAGTAACGTACATAGGTACCTAGTCACCTGTGTGTGTGTGCGTATCACTAGTGTTTGAATCAAATGGGCATTATTTGAGTAATATTTGTAATATGGGTACTACATATTACAAATGTAATACACAAAAATAGTGGATCGATGTACAATATGTGTACATATATATAGAATGAATAAACGTCACAGTATCACGTGAGTTTTGCATGGAAGAGAAAAAAAGAAGTAAATAGAAACTGACAGTTTATGTCCATATAATATACAGGGTGTGCAAGCTATAGGTGCCGTGAAAATGATTTATTTTTCAAGCACACTTTTTTCTCCAACCAGTTATCAGACTATAAAAATATAATCAGACTCTAAAAGCTTTAATTTATTCTATTCAACAAAATCAATCCCGGCCTTAATTATAGTCTTTCTACAAGGCCAAAAGTCCGAGCAGGCCTTCACAATTTGGCCCCTTGGATAATCCCGGAATTTCTTCTTGATTTGACTGATAAGTTCGTCTTTGGTGTTATAAGGGATTCGGATGATTGTCGTTGGATCATGTCCCACACAAAGAAATCCATCGAATTCAGATACGGTGAGTTTGGTGGTGAAGGGCCCGGCGAGATGAAGTCTTCAAAATTGTCTTGGACCATTTGATACTTTTTTCGAGGTGTGGCATTACTGTTTGCCTCAAAATCACCTTTAAGGGCCTCAAATTCCTTTCTTACTTTACATACAAACGTCTCAATGAGTCGAACAATTGTTATGTTGTGGGTCCCGGAGTGGATTCTAAGAAGGGCTCCGTGCCCTTTCCAAATATTTGAGACAACGAATTCGTCATTTGATTCAATTTTTTCCAACTGGTGCAGGTTTGAACGAGATGTTTAATAACAAACAAAAAAATCAGCTGTCTAAGTGCCTGCGTTTGCCCAAGAGTGTGGGTCAAAGTTGCGCAGCCTGTGCATGTTGTAACTTGTATCAGAAAATTGTACAAGTTGCAACCAAAAAATTGGAGGACTAATTGTAAAAGAGAGATTTACAGTAGGTACTTGGGATGAGAATCACGCAATTATTGAATATTCCATGTACGATCGACATATCAGTGGGCTAATTATCGGCTATTTAAATACGAATTACTAAAATATAAGTATACAACATTGGGACGTTATAAAGATCAAATGCTCACTGCTTATTTTACTCATCAATACATAGGTAATAACCGTGTCATTTGAATAGATCAAAATGAAATGTGAGTATCAATATATTGTTGATAATTTAAATGACCGATGCTGTAATTAAATAATGTATTTAAAGACGAATAAATTGCCACTTGAGCAGATATAAATGTGGCCTGTCATCACAAAAACTAGCTCAAATTATTAGGACTAATCCTTTGTAAACAATGATGATTGCACGCAAATAAGTCAAATTTATTCGTCATAATGAAAGACATAAAAACGGATATACAGTCAAACCTTTATTAAGTGGTATGTCAAGGGAAACTGAAAAAAGAAACGCTTAGTGTTGGTGACCTCTTAAAAAAGTATCTTATTTTGTAACATTTTGTATTTTGAAAACTCTTTATGGCCGCTGAGTAAGTTGACACGCTTAAAACATGTGGGTGTTGGATAAAGTTTGTCTGTATTTTTTAACGATGGGCCATGTGTCCTGTCAACAACAAACAAGGGAATGAATTCTCTAAATTGACACTGGATTACATATTTATTCTTCGACAAATGATAATTATCCTTTGTTTCTATCAAAAAGGATTAGTTGGATTCATCCTTTGGAGGCACAGCCTCAAACTGCACTATTTAAATTAGAAAAAAATCTTTCTTACAATAACAAAAAATAAAAATTGATAGATTTGATTTGTAACGGTACATATGATGGCCAAATAAGTGTATCATAGTTCAAATATAACTTCTAAACTATACTTAACAACCTGGCAACATGAGAAAACAGCAATTTCATACCTCGAAAAAGAGTTTCAAATGGTTCCAAGAAAATTTTGAATACTTCATATTGTATAACTTTTAACCACCAAACTCGTCGGATCCGATTGATTTCTTTGTGTGGGGCATGATCAAACGACAATCAACCGAATGATGGTCTAATTTTGTATTTCAAATACTGAAAATACTAGAATTTTCCTTTTGAAGTATAGTAACGACTGCTGTGCAAAACAGGGACATTTTGAAAAAACACGCAACCACTCATACGCTATGACGTCACAATTAAAAAGCGTGGTGGAAGTCACACATCATTTGGAAAAGCGTTATGGTATAACCTTGTATTTCTATTAACCTTGGATGCGACTAGTTTTTATTTAGGAGTACTACCATCTTCACACTGAGGTCGAAACTTTTCAGATCCCCCTCATATAATCTTAGTACTTAGTTTGATCAATATCGATCCGTAACTGTTGCCGTAATCCTTGTGACTAACAAACAGTCAAAGACAAAAACATAACATCCTTTCAATTTCGTTGCAGTAGTTATCACACTAATAATAAATACTAATTTTCGAATAGAGGAACCGGTCCAAAATATTGGCGTCCTGATCACAACAGTCTATACTTAGCTAAAATATATGAATGAAGAATTGGGTAGTATGTATGTATTAGTGTGGGGTTTCGGTCTAGAAATCCTAGATCGGTTTGAGACCGACATATTTTTTGTTGGACCTAATTAGTTCGGTCTAGACGGGTCTCATATAAAAATTCACTCTAGATCGGTACAAAGAAAAAATTTGGTGTTAGTTCAGTCCCAAAAAAAATCGGTCTAACCCGATTTTGCAGATAAATTGTTTATAACATGACATCAACTGTTTTTTTAATTACAATGACATTATACAAAGTTTAAACAGAGATAGTTCGAATTAATTTGGATCCCACCGTCTCTTATATATATACAGTATTTGTTCTAAAACTTATCGTGTACTTTTGAGATTTCTTTGAAAAAAATGAATGACCGTTGATCTAGAACAAAAAAGTGGCCTTGCATAATATGTGAGACCGAAAAAAATCGGGCCATAAATTGAGACTGAAGAAAATCGGTCCAAGTTTATAAGGTTTCTCTAAAATGGGGAATTTTTGCTAAATTGACATCAATGGGGCGTTTGGTCATGGGGTTTTTAATGATTTACGCATCATAGAGGAAGGACTACCCTGGGGGAGGGGGGCAACGGCTAGGTTGATGGGACAAGGTATAAAACTAGTATAAGTGGAATGGGGGGTGTAGCTAGGTTAATAACTCATTCTAGAACTCTGTAGCCTCTATCAATGAGGTCATTATATAAGACTTGTGAGGTTTCTCGTTATACTATTGAGGAGGTTATAGGTTAAAGTTTCCTTACGTCATTCATTATCAAAGGTTAGGAATTCTTTGTTATCTATAAATAAAATCGACTTTACGACGAAAAATCTGTCCAAATCGGTCTAGAAAAAATCACTTAAGTCCGATCCGAAAAAAAATTGGTGCTGGACCGAGTCTCAACACTAGTAGATATGAGATAAAATAATATATTGAGCATTTCGCTTTTGCTTGATTTTTGTTGTCTATTATTTTTGTATAAACTCGCCAAAAATGACTCATCTTATATTCTATTTAACTCTATATTTTGATGTAGTAATTATGGAAATGAATAATTCATTATTCATTTTGGGAAATATCATTGACTCCCCCAATGAAGGAGAGAGATTCATTCATTCATACAAATAATGAATCAAAATTATCCTCCTCTTTGTTTGTAGGCGCAAAGCTATTTAAAAAAAAAAAAAAAAAAAAAAAAAAAAGAAGAGTTACGAAACGCACCTGAAAACTTTTTCCTGTGTACAAGATGTATCTTTTCATATATCACCCGAGGCTGAGAAAAGTCCCAATACTAGTGGGGTATCAGTCCTTATTTATGATGTCCAGTTCAGTCTTCAGATCTTTTCTACCATATCTTAGGATCGGTGCTATCGGTCATTGGAATCTATACATAAGACCGTTGGTCCTACAGACTAGTACTAGAACTGATTTAAAAAAAAGAAATAAAGCTTGGTGACGTCATCAAGAATCAAACTTTATCAGTTTCAAAAAAAAAATATTTTTATTATTTTATTTATAGAGAGAAGTTAAAGTTAAAAAATAGATAAATATTTTATTTTAAAATTAGTTCCCTAAAACAAAGTCAAAGATCTTGAAAAATTGCTATATATGACGTCAGTAATCAATCCATTTTCAACAAAACGTTTCTTCAATAAAATTTAAAAATAAATAACTAAGCAAAAAAAAAAAAAAAAAAGCCACAAAATAGCTAAAAAAATCATTCAAAAAAACAGTATTTAAATAAAAGAATAAGACAATAATTCTTCCAGTGATCCGGAATGGCCTGTATATTTTTTATAATTGTGTATTAAACTTTGGAAGAATTTTAAGTTTTTTATCTGTCAATGATGGATAGTTGTGTTCCCAGCTTAGTTCCATAAAGATTGATACGGCCCTGGAATCCCAAGGGAAAAGGCAGAAGAACGGGCTACAGCTCTTATCAGATTAGCTCTGATTTCTTCAACTCTGATAGGTTCCAGTAACGCCTCCTTTCCCGCAATTCTGCTTTTACAGTTTGATCAGACAAACTCCATAGCTTTTTTTAAAGTAGTTTATTTAAAAATATATCTATGTAATTTGTTACCATTATTGTGAGATACTTCTTACCGAGTTTAGATTATAAATAGATCTGTAATATGCCCGTACCTTGATAGAAGTCTCTCGTATTTATACCATGATTATTCTAAGAATATATCCAAGATAGGATCGGATAACACAAGCAACACTTTGGACTTTTAAGGAGAGACCAAATAAAATTAAAGGCCTTATAAAATTTGTATGTAATTCCAAGGTTAATGGAAATACATAAACCTTGTGTAATTCCAGCTATGTTCAGTCTGATAAAATCTCTCAAAATCTGGAGTGCCGGGCAGCATGTAAACGCATTCAGTTTTGAGGACTGATATGCAGAACTGAACTGAACGGGACTCCAGTTTTGAGTCCGAAATAAGGACGTACACAACTCTATCGTATACTTTGGCCTATACCGTGGCCAGTAAAAAAAGAATTGATAAGTCTAGTGAGGCCTGTATCGACTCAGTTTGGCTACATAAACCAGTACCTTAAATACTGCAATTACATAGGTGATTTGGGGTTCAAATTATAAATATTACCTTGTAGCAACGTCAAATGGACATTGAAAACAAATATTAAGGGTTTTTTTAAAGTAAAATAGTTTTTTAAAAGACAAATTTCCAAATATTTGACTTTCTCCGAAGTTCAGAATGTTCCTGTGTAGTTTTGTACTCTCAAAACTTAAAAAAAACTCTCAAAACCTCTTTATTTGTATTTAAGGTATAATATATATTTAAAACTTTTCTTAGGTTCAGTATATGCCCACAAGCCTTAGCTATCAAGTAAAAAAGTCCGCAGTCTTTGATTGTCTTCAAAATATAGACTTATGAAAATAACAAAACAAAAAAAAAAGTCGAAAACCTTTTATATATATGAAGAATGTTAAATACTGTCTTTCACAAAAAATGTTATGAAAGAAGTTTTCTTATAAAAAAATGTCTATTAATATTCAGGCAAAATTGAAGTTGTCTCCCTACAAAATTATTTTATTTTACACCAGTGTTTTTAAATCTTTTCATCACAGCGGAGACATAGAACATTGATTTGATTTCCTTCGTTAGTCCCAAGCACCCTTTTTCAAAAGCACAATTATCTTATTTTTAAAGCAACAGATGTTCCGACCGGGTATATTTTTCTTTTTAAAATGGCTTCGGCAGAAATACTTATGATTAAGGCTTAAATTGAGTTTCTGAACATCACATTTGAAAGGAGTCACTCGGTTTATTAGTATTAAGGAAGATGACGAAATAGAACTCTTAGTCTCATATATTTTTTTGAGATACGTACAAATAAATGTGGTGACTATCTTGTGGAACCCTTTACGGTGTACTGCGGAGAACAAGGCTCCAACGAGCCCCATTTAGCAACCCATCCCTATGCATATAAACTTTTATTTCAAAAGCCTCAAAATTTACATTATGAATGAATGATTCATGAATCCCTCCAGTCCACGGGGGCTTATTTACAAACATTTGTTACAAAAAGCTGTATTGTTTTTATTGATTGATTAATTAATTTAAATTCATTAGCATAGACACCATTTTTGTTTGTTTAATTTAAAAAAAAAAAAACACGAATAAGGATTTTTTTCCAGTTATTTATTTTTAAAACTCCAATTAACAACGCCCCATAAACAGAGAGCAACCATCTGTGAGATTCATGGATTTTTGAGGGACCCCATGTGTGCCTCTTACTATAAAACCCTTGGTTTAAACAAATGCCTAAACAAATTTTGTAGGTACTTAAAATAATAATTAAATATAAATAATCAATCGTCTCTTTTAAAACACAACAAAAAAATGGAACGGCTCATGAATGGAAAAAAAATCACACAAAATAAGAATAGACACATGTGTTGATTTTTTGAAAATTACCTACATACTTCCAAAAGTAGGGGAGACCAGGTAAGATGTTGCTTCTTCAGATATCACCCGAGGTTGAGAAAAGTCACTATACAAATGTTTTATCAGTCCTTATTTATTCGGCTAAGTTCAGTCTTCCGACCGGTCCATTCTGTCCTTGGGTCCAGTGCATAAGACTGTCGGTCCCACGGACGCTCACTACTGGAACTGATTTTTAAAAAAGAAATAAAGTTCAGTGATGTCATCGAGAATTGAGCTTTATCAGTTTTTAGGACTGATATGCATGACTGGGCCCATATTGAATTGGACAGGACTGCAGTTTTGAGTCCTACATAAGGATGGGCAGCCCCATATCTTATACTTAGGGCCTGTAAAAAATGAATAGGACAAGGTTAGTGTAACGACTCTGTTCAATGGGTTTGATTTTTTGAAAATTACCTACTTATAAAAGTCCCAACTCCAAAAGAATTTTCCTCAAAAGTAGTTTGTTCATTTTAGTTTCATTCAACAGTATGTGAAAGATATGAGACAACGTGCGCACCCCTGTATAAAATTTACAATAGAAACAATTGTATACAGAGTGGAGACTCAAAACTTGAAGTCCCCACAAAAAAAAACAGTGATTTTTATTAAATCAAGAAAAAAAACACAACTAAAAATCACATTGTGACATGTTTAAATACGGTTCTAGGATGTTACATCCCAGCCAGTTTCGCCCTGGGAATTTTCGCCGCGCAGAGCCCTCATACATATTTTATAGGATTAAGTACCTTCCACATATAATTTAAGGTTTAAAATGAGTTTATGGAGTTTTTTCCAAGGACGTCCTTTGCTGCATACTCAAAAACGTCTCTGTTACGTTATCCAATAGCCACAAGAAGCTTAGGGCTCAGGTCGACCCTGATCTTAATCAATCTTGAGATATGATGAATAAATAATCTGAAAAGGGTACCTTAGCTAACAAATATTGGAAATTGAATATTTTATATTTCTAAGCAGGGATAAGTCAAAGGTAAACTGATGATGATCGTTGCAAGTCTCATCCTATTTAATTTAAACATTTCATACCAAAATTTTATTCACAAGCAATAAATTATTAGATAGATTCACAGTATATATTACTAAAAAGTGTAAAACCTTCTTTAATAAAAGATTAAAAACTAAGTACAAGAACTATTGACCTCTCCAGTTCCCAGATCTGAATCCCTCGTAGTAAATTAACTGGTGGAAGTAGAATCATAGGCCTCCAGAATCCAAGACCCAAAAGTTAAGGCCCTAAAGTTGTATGTCAATGATTAGTGGGATGCCATGTTAGAGGACTACATCAAAATTACCTACAGAAAATCCCACTTCTGAAACTTTTGTTGGTGCTTGAGCCTTCCACCCACAAAAAAAAAAAAAAAAAAGAAGAAGAAGAAATAGTCCAACAATTGATGAGAGTGATGGGATTGGCTAGCTTACAAATTATCTTTCGTTGTTTTCTTCCTTTGGATGAAAATTTGATAATAATCTGTTGACTGATATTACAATGATAATTAAATGAGCTAATTCGTAGCTGTGAAAGTAAGGGGCTGTTTAACATCTGACACGACTTGCCTCCAGATGTACAGCGCTTGTATCGCAGCAAAACTCAATAGGATTTTACAAAATCATTACGACTGAAAATTAAGCTCAAATCAGAGTTTACATCACAAAATAATGGTGCCACAGAGTAGTTTGAATTTTTAGACATAAATTCGACTTCCTCTTGGTGTTTAAAATTTGAGATCCTGTCAGGTTTATTAGGGTTAAAGAGGGTAACCTAGTGGCTATTATTGTACATCAAACAGTCCCTACATACCAAGTTGACTATATATAAAGGTGAGGTAGCAAGGAAATTCTACGTTTGTGTGTTTTTTTTCATACATAGGTATATGAATAATGAATATTAATTTGTAAATTCGTCAATCGTCTAAGGTTTCTTAGATTAGCACTTGCGTTCTTCAGTTTGAACTTTTTATTCAGGTTATTTACTCCAATTTTTCTGCTTGTTTTCACAAAGGATATAATGACTTCTTTAGGCCAGTTAGGATATAATTCAAGTAGATGATTATGCAGCCTTTCAAATACGTTTGGGTTTTTGTCAATTGCATCTTCATGGTTACAATGTTAAGTATTGAAATGTTTTCCAGACAATGACAAAATTTTAAAAACTCACATGAGGGTATCGTAAGATTTTTTGAGTCTGAAAATAGTGAAAAATAACCGATTTGATAAAAAAAAAAATAATAATAATAGACTCTCTAGGGATATTTAGTTTTTCTTCGGCATAATTGTTATAACATTCAAAATGTTTTACAAAAATATTACGTTGATAGATGAAAAAACTCAGGTGTGATCTCAAGGAAGCTTTTAAGCATAAAAATTGGTTTCTAGTAGGAATGTATCCGTCTCAAAGTTTCGCCGTCCGGTTCTGTCCTAAATCTTAAGGATGCGCCCGAATCGATCGCAATAGCCGTACAACATATTGAATGTGCTTTGCTAAATGAGGATGTTATAGATATCAGCCAGTAAAGTCATAATCAATCAATATTGAATAGGACTTCTCTCTCGGGATCCCGTTACACCCATTCCCTGAGAAATTCTGTATTTACGTATTTCATCACATAAATTTCATTTGATACCATAAAATTTACCAAAAGTGAGCTAGTTTATCAATACTATGAGCCTTTAATGATAGTATGGCATACTATCTGATTATGGAATTTAAGAAAGCTGGACTTGTGGGCTCTAAAAACAATCTGCTTACTATCTTCTATATTAATGAAGCCAATTTTATTTGCTTGAATGAAAATAAAACATTTTGGATCTACGACACAACAATTTAGTCATATTAATGAAAAAACGCAGTCAATTTGCATGTAGCATCAAGGGGTATTGCTTATATTGCTTCCTGATGTATACAATATTCATACTTTGATCTAAGAATAAATAGGTAGTCGTATTTTTGAAACAATGCAGGCGTTTCACATGTAGTATGGAACGTGTATAGAGGGAGCATTTTTTTTTGTTATATAAAATAAAAAATACAGATTGAGAAAGGTAATGAAGTATAGCAACGATCGAGAGTAGGAAAAGCACTAGAGCACTCTAGAGACTAAACAAACCCCTCTAATTGGGTCTACTCATGAAAAATGGAGTGTAAGACTGAGGATTTCTTGGGGTATTATCTTCTATACACTTAATGCAACATTTGTCTTTTAACCGACGCTGAATTACACCGGGCAATGACAAGTACTGCCGCACGTATGAGATAATATAGCCCCATCGCTCCAACCTCCAAGAACATGAGAGTCGAGAATATATCAAGTGTAAAGAAGGGATTTGTGTAAAGAAAAAACTAAGTTTAGCGAGTAGTATAAGAAAAGGGTTGTTGCGTGTGCTCTTTTTCCTATTTTTTTCATTATTTAATAAGTTTAATTTGTGTTAAATTATCCTTCTGAAGTAAGCATTCTCGCCTTCTTTTGTATAAATTGCTCTAAAAATGCATAGATTAATAAAAGATATTAATTTAAATATAACTAAAATATTTTACCTGCATTCCTACTATTTTACATTTAGAAAGTTATCTCCTTTATCGCAGTAGTTATTTTTCTAAAATCTCCCCCCACCCTCCATTCATAACACAGGTCTTAATTTAGTAATACAATGTCTCGCGTCTGCCTCCTCCTCTCCTCTTACAAAAATCCCATCTCTAATTATGTGTAGAAATAGCTTCAAATTTATTATTTCTTTTTAAAATAATGAATTGAAATTCATAGTATTTATCGTGCACTAATGGGAATTTCACCAATTTTAATTTCTTTCATAGGAAATAGAGAATCCAATATTCATAAAATAAAATAAAAAAACAATACTTCAATTAGGGCTAAATGAACAATGACAGCAAAACTATTTACAGGTTTGAAAGACTCTTGAGTTTATACAAAACTAATTCAAATGCTAAACTCTGGTTCTATACCATAAAATTAATGTACATAATGTTCTGTAGAGGGCGTTTTAAAATTGATGAGGTTATCGTATATTCACGTATTTTAAAGATACTGGGAGTTGTACTAAAGTAAGGTTAAAGGTTTTGAAGGAATGATATCAGAGAAAACGTAATTCAAAATAATTTGTGTCTAATTTAAAATAAATAAGGAATCGATGAGACCTACTGGATGGAACGGATTTGAAGCCCCATATGAGAGACAGCCACAATCCTAGTTATTAGTAGAATGCTTTGGAGAGTGAGTTGTCAAGACAGAAAATGCAGATAATTTCAAGTTGTTCCTTTTTCTCCTTGAAAAAAGTGGTTAAAGAATAAAATATATAATTTTATTTCTCGTGAAAAGAGCAACCCACATACTTTAAAAACTAGGTACTCGGTTGGTTTTGGTTGTATTATATATATAATATATGTATTCGGTGTACTTTGGAGTTTAACTTATGGAAACCATGTGGCATTTGCAAAAGTACGTTTTTACCGGGAACATCAAACATAAACAATGGTCATAAACTTTAGATTAGAGTGTTTCCCTGGGAATCGCAACTTAAAATTTGGAAAGTTTTCATTGACTTACTAAGTATTTTATAGATTTCCACCCCCCTCCCCCTCCCCTTATATAAACCTGAAGAGCATTAAAAACAAACAAATCGTATTAAAACAATTTTCTTCATCAGATCAAGGGTAACTGAGACAGAGGGCAAAACAAATCCTGTGTCATCGCTTCCTGACGAGATCTCCCTCATCGTCCCCTACTCCAAGGATCTCAATACCAAAATAAAAAAACTGAAGGACTATAACAAGAGCCTTGAGAGGAAAGCTGGAAGTAGTGAACACCCCTGGAAAAGGACAGCGGACTTCCTGCCTGACATCTCCATGGCCACTGAGAACTCGTCCTTAAACAACATAAGGAACATTGCTGAAAAGCTCAACTTTCCCTGGTTGAAAGGCAACTATGGTCAAAAATTGACTATATGGAGACAACAGATTATAGAAATATCTATTGATAAAAAAAAATTGAAATAATTTTTGAAATTTTTTTAAAATAGCTATGGATTTTTGATTTTTTTTTCTCAAACATTTAATTTTTTGTAAACAGATATGGATTTTTAGAGAAAAGCTATGGATTTTTGATATTTTTTTCAAATAATTTAATATTTTGTAAATAGCTGTGAATTTTTTTTTACGAATAATTTTAATTTTTGAAATTTTTTTCAATACAATTTAGATTTTTTGATTTAAAAAAAATATACATTAATATATAAACTAAGCCCTCCCCCCCCTAAATATAATCCTGTAGACGCCCCTGCCTTATAATGGCCAAAATCAATCATGCTTGCGTTTAGACGATAACGCTCTAATATAACGATTTAATTTGTCAGTCAACATGCTTTATTGGGAATAGAAGGTAAAAGAAGGGGCTTCACGGGACCAGATGTTGAATGAACGACACAAAGGAAGGAAGGTAAAGACATTAAGTTTTCAACATCACCTTCATCTTTCCTTATTGGGTGGAGTAGTTAAGTCAGTTAGTCCTAGGCAAGTACTTAGATGGAGATAGAAACAGAGAGCGAGAAAAACAGAGATCGTTAAAAGTAGAAGCTCTGGGTTGTTACTTATCATTCCTGTTATTTTTGTTGTAAGTGGATCGATCCTTAATGATGATGAGAGACTTCATAAACAATTATCAGTGTCTTCATTTGATGTTATTCCTCCACCCACAACATTTCAAAGCAAAACATATAACAAAATAAGTTATTCCACATGACGTAAGAATTATTGATGTTCTACATTTTTCGGAAAATGTACAACCACGTTTTAGAGCAATTAATAGTGTAATATTTTATGTCAAAATCGGACCAACAAATAAAAGGAATTAAACCTTACTCTCTATCAAAAATATATCCATCTATTGCATAGCTTTTTTATACGTAGTTGACTACTATATATTTCTGGCCAAACAATGAAAAAACAAATAATTGCTTTTTGATAACTTCTCCATGAAGATCAATACACTTATGAATAAAATCAGGGCATCCACAGGATTATATATACATACATTCCCCCCCTAAAATTAAACATTTTCGAAACTTTTTTTCAAAAATCCTAGCTCATCACAAAAATTTTCAAATATTAAATTTTGTCCAAAAAAATTCTAAAATGCACAGTTATTCACAAAAAATTTGAAAAATTTACAGCTGTTAACAAAAAATTAAATTTTTTAGAATTTTTTTCAAAATTTCATAGCTATGCACAGAAAATTCATTTTTTTTGGAGACAAATTTTACAAAAAGAAATTTTCTGAAAAAAACTTGAAGAATAATATTTCAAATATTAAATTTTTGAAAAAAATATTTACAAAATACACAGCTTTTTTTTCAAAAAAAATTAAGTATTTAGAAAACAATTTCACAATTAAAATTAACTATTAAAAAAAAATTAAAAAATCCATAGCTTTTCTCAAAAAAATTAAAATGATTAAAAATGAACAAAAATTTCTTAATAGGAGTTGGGGACTACAGCCTACATGTGGACGCCTCAGTAAAACTGCTGACCTCATGATTTATTTTTTGATGTATGGGAATACATCAAAAAATGTACGGAGAATGACACATCATTTCAATTTTTTGACTAGCCAAAAAGCTCTTTGTTTGAGTCGAAGAGTGAGCTCTTGCATTTTCATGAGGAAGAATGCTTCGCCTATTCTTCTGAGTTTTTTGGGGGAAATTTCTTGTATGGCCGTATACCATTTATAATTAACTATTCGGCGACGCTCTGCCACTGAAGCTACGTGACCTGTCAAACCAAAAAAAAAAAAAAAAAACAACCATTTGCATTGATATGCTTCTTCCACGAACAATTTTTGTTGGATTTGACTCATGTTCAAAGATCCATACAGTCAATTGCAGTTTTCTTTTAGGCTCATATGCACAGATCCACGTTTCGTCACCTGTGTAAATATTATAACCAGCTTTTGATGCACCTCTAACAATTTTTTTTCAGCATTTCCGGGCCATTTTCAGTACATATTACTTTGATTTTATTCAAATATCACTGTTTATAATTGATATACAGTCATGTTCAATGCATATGTTTGTTTTTTTAAATTTCTATGCACATTGGTTGAAGTTTCATTCATATTTATTGTTCAAGTATATAATATACCATTAATTATGATACAAGTTCTGACGTCAGAATCAACTATCTATTGCTCCTTGAATGTTGAAATTGATGTATTGAACTTTATTTCCTTTCCTTATCATTTCTAGTCTAAATTATTAGTTATATAGTAGTCTGTGACATTTTTATTAAAGGATGAAGTAATGAGAAAAATTTGCGTAACTATAGCAAACACATGGTGTGGATTGGTATTTTGTAATATATACGTTCAGTTGTTGAACTGGATTTCAGTTGTTTAATCCATTACAAAAAAGGTTATAAATTCATCCGGACTGCTCGAATTGTTTTTCTAGCTCTTTATATATTCTCTTTGTGCTGACGTCACATGAAAAAACTCTGTGAATGATGTCATACTTTATATAAGTAAAAGAAGATTGACCTCGTATTTGACAAAGTATCAAAAGAAAGAGATGAGATAAATACTTTTTCAGCTCGATATCTTTTTTCTTTAAATGTCAAGTCGCATAGACTTTTTTAAACGAAACAAATCAGACACTTATTTGACACACATGAGTGACAATGATGGGGGTAGATGATATCAGCTGCAAACATTCACACACAATGGTACATACATAATATCATGAATAGATTCGATCGTTTATATGTCCATTTGAATCCATATTGGATGACAGATCTACTAGTATTGAGACTCGGTCCAAGAACTGAATTTTTTTTAAGACCCTTTTCAAATCGTAAATAATAATTTTTTTCTGATCTCAATCAATTAAACACTTTTACCCCCTATCCTAATTTATGGTTGAAGGAAAATTGCACAAGAGAAAATTGCCAGTGGAAAATTGTCATTAGGGAAAATTACTCTGGAGGAAGTTGCCCGTGTGTGAAATTGTCATCGGGAAAATTTCCCGTCACTTATTGACATAATCATAATAATACTTTTTTTTTCAATGACAGAGCCACCAAGTAGATTAAAAACCAACGTCTCCACTTCGTAAAGCATTTAGGCTCCCTCCAAATACTTAAAAAGGAATCCTAGGCTCATGATTTATTTAAAACTACGACAGGGACATCATGCAGGTTAAAAACTACCGCATCCACTTAAAAAATCAGGTCACCTAGCAAGTTAAAAAACATCCACCAGAGGGAAATTATCCTAAACACAATTTTTCCACAACGGCAATTTTCTACAAGGAAATTTTTCGTTCACGCTAACTTATGAGTTGTGCAAATAGGATTTACCCAACACATCTAACTTGATATGACGTTGTTGTGCGGATTTGAAACACAACTGACGTCATCAACAATTCATTTATATAATTACTCTAGACCAATTTTATATGAAACAGACGCAGACTATTTCTTTTTAAATTGGTACAGATCAAAGTTCTTTAAAGGACTGAATTAGTATAGTACTTTAAAATGATAATGGTCTCAGACCGGTCTAGGATGCTTGGACCGAACCCCTACAATACTATGGTATATAAAAGACTGGGATGAAGGTTGAGTGATATATATTTTGTATTGGTTTTTGTTGCCAGATATCGATTTGTCTATTTCTTTTCCTCTTATCAGTGTTTTGACATGTCGTTATCTTGTTTGAATCTTGGAACATATTGTGCAAAAGGCAACAGAAAAAGAGGCCCAAAATCAGTTGTTAGTCATTCAATTCCTCCCAATTATGTAATAATATACTTTAATAGTTATTGGGTACCATTAAGAATGATCTTAAAATGCACCAAAAAAATAAAATATGCAAAAAATGAATTATAGAACTAATCGAAAAGGGAAGAATAATATTTTATATTAGGGAGTGCGATAAATGACTCCAAAGGAAATTGAAGATAAACAGATGAGTCTTAGAATGTATTTTCATTACGGATGAAGTTGTACCATATTTCTAATTGTATAACTAATGTGTCATGAAAGCATTAGTGTTGGGTTTCGGTCTTGTAAATCCTATACCGGTCTGAGGCTGTTCCGTACAACAAAAAAACCTCGGTCTGGACCGGTCTCATATAAAAATTTGTTCTAAATAGATCCAAAGGAAAAGTTGGGTCGAGTTGTATCCCAAAAAAAATTATGTCTAGACCGATTTTACAGATAAATTGTTTATAACATAACGTTATATTTTTTTTCAAGTACAATGACGTTATACGAAATTTAAAACAGGGATAGTTTTGATTAATTTGAATTCCACCGTCTCTTATATGTATGTAGTATTTTTTTTAGAAACTATCGTGTACTTTTGAGATTTCTTTGAAAACAATTATTGACGGTTGATCTAAAAATAAAAATAAATGTACTCATAATATGAAACCAAAAAAAATATCTCCATAAATTGAGACCAGGTAAAAATCGTTCATAAAGTGATACTGAATCAAAATAGGTATACAAAGTGAGACAAAAAAAAAATCGGTCCACGGTCTGGACCGAAAAATCGGTCCAAATCGGTCTAGAAAAAATCACTTAAGACATAACCGAATAAAAAAAAATTTGTGCTGCGCCGTCTTGAACTTTGTTTATCCAAGTAAGAGGGCAAGGCCCGCAGGGCCCTGCTAGTCAGATATATAATAAAACTGAGCAATATAGGGGATATAGTTTTTATCGACTGTAAGGTTAAACACCTTTTAGGTGCTATCCCATTTTGACATACAATACTTCACTATTTTTCTTAATATGAATGAAACAAGGGTTTTATAGCTTAGTTTTTTAGACCCCCAAAGGTCAACAAAAATGCTAATTTATCCTAACACAAACTTGAATCCACGACGAACTCAAATTGGAGGTAAAACTCCAAACATGACCACCTTTAGATTATTGTCCTTACACAAACTAAACCGAACTCGTAAATTAGTATATTGCCTTTGCACGAACTCGACCCAACTCGAAAACTTGGACTAGAATCCCACACCAATATGAACAAATTTTGAACGTCCTTTGATTAGATTAAGTACATCAAACGTGGACCAAAAGTGAAGTTGAGCAATTCCTAATGTATCTCACATTGTTACGTTTATACTGAGTTAAAAAATTTCAACATCTGTTTGTATTATTCTGTAAATGTTATTTTACTGGTTGGGATGTGTAGGCTTGAATTACGGAAATAATCAATTAACTAATAAGTAAATAAATGATGTGGATGATGATAGCGTCTAAGTATCTACTATGTAAGCAACTTTTCTAATACCTTTTTGGAGGTCATTAAAAAAGTCAAGAAAAAAAAAGGAAAAGTTATTAGTTTTGTGTCTCTGTTTACAAAAATTCAAATATAAAATTGTTAAATTGTCTTTTGCTCAATGTTCTTGTTGTAAAAAGAAGATTGGTTTATAATGCAGAGGCTGCTTAACAGGTAGGATATAAATAGTGATAGGAAGGGTCGTGAACCCAGGTCTGAAGTACCTTGTATTATACGAAAAACCTATATACAAAACGTTTACGGATTCTCGAATTTTTACAGATCTTAAAAAAGATCAAAGGGATTTTCTTGGATCTTAAAAAAGATTGGAGGGATTCTTTGGATATTACAAAGCCAAAAGTATTGCTTAATCCTAGTTTAAAAAACCTAGATAACACAAAATTATACAATTTATTTTGTTGTCAGCTGTCGACTACTTCGTCTCACTTGATCTACTTTTACTCCGCTTCCAAAAAGACAAGAATACATTTTCTTGTTGATCTCTATTAGTCTTTCCATATATTAGGTTAAGTAAATGTTCTAAACGTTTTTTGCTAGATGTTTTTAGTGAGCTATATCTCATGATTGAGTCATTGCACCAAAAAAAAGAAGCTTAAAAGATAAGCGTCCACGTAATAAAGATCATTTACAGTTTTTTGTTTGGTGAAGTTAGTTGTGTGGTAGAGCGTTCCAAAATCGAAGTGAAAAAGAGATAAGTCTATACATTCTTCAGTATCACTGCTACCAAGGTGAGAAGGAGGAGCAGGCGGTCAAAAAAATCGTGTTGTTTGTGGACTATCAATTGCAACAGGAAAGCCGTGTTTCCAACAATACCATTCTGGTAATATAGACGTCAAAAATGTCGATATGATCATGGAAATTGTCGATTAGCAAGATAACTGTTTGAAATCATCTAAATCAGATAATCCTAACTATGTTCATTTAGGTTCTAAGAGAATTTGCCTTGAAAATATTTGCCTTTTACGTTTTTGTCTTGTCCACTTTCACCTTGATAATTTTTTTACCTTAGGAATACTTCTTAGTTGTATATTTGTTTCGAATTTTTACCGTTGTATTCCAGCTTTGATAAATTAGAAACAAAAGGGTAAACAAGCGAGACAATAACAGTTCTTCAAACTTTAATTAATTACATAAAAATGATACGTAGGTTTCAAGGCATTGCGAAGGAATCACGGAATGATTCTGCTACATTCAGTTGCAAAGAATCATTATCATTCATAAAATGCCATGAAGATATATTGAAACCTCTACTTATATCAAGGATTGTACTGGAGGCATAGATTATTATTCAAGGCGAAAACGTTGTACGGCAAAAAAGTATAAGGGGAAAACGCCTCAAGGGGGAAAGCACCTCAAGAAGAAATTGTAATGGGTGAAACCGTCTCAAGGCAGAAGCATCACAAGGCGAATACAAACAAGGCAAAAACGTAAAAAGGCAAAAATGTTCAAGGTGAACCCTCCTGACACGGTGTATTTTATTATAAAAATAAGGAAACAAACGCTCAGAACTTTTTACTTAATTTATTGTACACATCCATATATTGGCCGTTTTATTAATTCTATTAAGAAAATTGGCTATCAATTACAAATAGAAATGTTTAGCTACGCTTATAATAAAATATTACTTGATAATATTAAAATACAAGGGCGTTCACAGGATTACATTTTGGAGTGGGCATGGTTTTGAAAAAAAAAAAATCAATATTAAATTTAAAAACCAAATATTAAATTTAAAAACCAAAAATCAAATATTAAATTTAAAAACCAAAAATCAAATAATAAATTTAAAAACAAAAATCAAATATTTAATTTAAAAATTTATATATATTCAAAAATCTACAGCTGTTCCCAAAAAATTTCAAAAAATAAATTTTTGAAGAAAAATTTCAAAAATCCACTACTTTTCACAATAATTTTTTTTATTTTTTTTTAAAAATTCGGAAAATTAAATTTCAAATATTACATTTTTTTGTAAAAAAATTCCAAAGTTCTTAGCTATTTAAATGAACTAAATTTTCTTGGAAAAAATTACAAAAATTAAATTTTTGAAGAAAAATTTCAAAAATACATTACTAATTACAGAAAATTATTTTTTAGAGAAAAGTTTGAAAAATTAAATTTTGAAGTAAAAACAAAAACAATTTTCCCCTGTAATACAGTACCGGATAAAATACTATGTTGGATTGTAATAATATGAATATTTGTGGAGAAATAATGGGACAATGATAGTCTTGGAGCACTTTAAAAATAAATTTCATTTGGCATGATTGACTTATTTGGATAACTACCATATGATTTCTGGCCTTTTTTCTGTTTTATTATTTGATGAAGGGTTGCGTGATACAAAAAGGTAAGGACGTGATATGAAACGTAACATCTCCATTTATCTTTTTTTTTCACGGACTCGCTATCTCTATTATATCACGCAACCTTTCATCCTAAAATTATTATAAAATAGACCCAAAATCAGCCATTACTCAATAGTTGTAGATAATTGTTGAAAAGTTAAAAGGAGCTCATTGTAATTCCACCAATCAACAGTCAGAAGATTGACTTGGAGAAAATAATCAACAAAATTGACGGCTGACAAGGAAATAGACTGGTTATTTTGGGTGTTAGTGAGGTAATGGAGTCCTTCCTGTGGTTATTAGTTCACATCCATTTAATATTTGAAATTAAATTTTTGAACAACTGTAAATGTTGTAATTTTTTTGTGAAAAACTATGGATTTTGAAATTATTTTAAAGATAATTTAATATTTGAAATTTATTTTTCGAAATTGTTACTGAACAGCAGTGTAGTTTTGAAAACCTTTTCCAAAAAAATTATTTGTTTTTGAGCAGCTATGGATTTTTTAATCTTTTTCCCGAAAAAATTAATTTTTAGTGAAGAGCTAATGATTTTTGAACTTTTTTGTGAATAACTGTGGATTTTGAAATGTTTTTTAATAAATTTAATATTTTCCGAAAAAATTAATTTTGTGAAAACAGCTGTGGATTTTGAAAAAAAAAACCCACTTTTTTTTTGTGAACACCTCTGGGTTTTTTTAATTTTTTCCCAAAACACTAATTGTTAGTGAAGAGTTATAGATGTTGAATTTTTTGGTGAATAACTGTGGTTTTTGAAATTATTTTATACAAAATTATTATTTGAGATTTATTTTTTGAAATTTCTTTCCTAAAAAAAAAAAATTTGTGGCAATGGATTTTTGAGAACTTTTCTCAAAAAATATATTTGTTTTTGAACAACTATGGATTTTTAATATTTTTTACCAAAAAAACTAACTTTTAGTGAAAAGCTATATATTTTTGAGTTTTTTTTATGAATAACTATAGATTTAGAAATTATTTTATACAAAATATATTATTTGAAATATATTTTTTGAAATAATTTGTTTTTGAACGGCAGTGTATTTTTGAAAATCTTTTTCAAAATTTTTTTTGTTTTTCAACAGGTTTTGATTTTTTAAATTTTTTTCCAAAAAAATTAGTTTTTAGTGAAGAACTATAGATTTTTGAATTTTTTTGTAAAAACTGTGTAACTTGAAATGTTTTTCAAAAAATTTAATATTTGTAATTTTTTTCCAAAAAAATAATTTTATTTGAACCGCTGTGAATTTAAAAAGATCGAACCGAAAAAGAATCGTTCTCGGTCCCAGTCTCAACACCAATATGTAAAATTGTTAAATTTTGTATGCTGAATTTAATTCTGTCAAAAGGAAAAAAATGCTTTATAATATTCACTATTCTTCATTTGTGTTTATATGTATATATATAATATTTTTCAGAAAGTGGGGAACAGCCTCCTCTTTGGTCTTTCTTTTCCTTTACTTTACATGCATTGTTTGATCGATACTGTTTTTATTTTCAAACTTACCTTAGTCTGACAGTATAACATTTTCAGCCACTCTGGCAAGAAGTAGTGTATATAAACGGCCACAGAAAATACTATAATAGAAAGAGAGTTAAATTATCACCACCGTTCTAACTCCTCTTGGTTTGATGATGTCCTTCTTTTTGTGATATCCCTCAACCGTATTCATTTCTTTGGGTAAGGGATTCAAAATAATATTTGATTCAATTCATTTTCCGTCAAGAAGTTTTTCTTTTTTCAAAAAATTACATATTAATTAGAGTGTAACTAAGCCAATCACCCCCGTTTTTGATAGTAAGACATAAATAAATTTCATCAAGAACCACCTACTCGAGTATTTTTATTATAAAAATATATAGTTTCTCAAAATGTCCTCCTTCTGTTACCACCAGTCTGGGACTAAAGGCCATAAACACTTCAAAATATAGCCATCGGACATATTTACTCACTCCTTCTCAACGAAGGGCTTCAGAAACTAAAATTGGGAATAGAACTTTTGCAACCCTTGCTTTCTACGAAGCCCCGTGTCGAGCAGTCCGATGTAGAAAGGAAATACAAGTTTGAAGTGGTAGAAATCGCTGAGGTTCACCTTGCACCAATTTGTTATCGCCAAATGCTGAGTCTTGATACCAACGATAATCCCCTTTGCCATACCAGAGCTTTGCACCCTCTTTCATCGCCTCCTGGTCCCCAATTTCAAAGACCATGCGGATCAAGAAATCTTTTATAACAATCTTGCTGTTTTCTTCACTTTCTGGAAAGGCTTTCAGCCTCCTGACAGCAAACTCAACAGAGCAAGTCACGATGTCTTCGAACTTCTTTATAGAGTAATGGGTATGGAAAAGATCTGTTGTTTTTTATCCTTCAGGCTCGTTGTTTGTTGACGTATTCCAACCAATAATATGGGGTATGAAAGCTGATAAATTTAGGAGCAATTTGTTTTTTTATGCCAACAGCTACAGCAAGTGGTAATGGCTTTATGTAGCTCTAATGACGCGTTATGATTTGCTTACGCATACTTTATTATATATATAGAGTGACCATGTATCGCCCTTCTTCCTCCGGACATACTTTCTGGACACTATTTTATATAATATTTGAATGAAATGTCCATTTTTTTGTAGGAGGGGAAATGTTGGAGATCGGCGTTATTCGTTACTAATATACAAATTTGTATAAAAAAAAGAAAAAAAAAAATAAAATATAATGTAAGGTCACCCTGAAATGTCCTATTTTTACATTTTGACACAATACTTTTTTTAAATAAATAAACCGTAATATATTTGAGACCCTAGTGCCCAGGAACAATCTAGATTCTGAGCAAAATTTGCATTCACATACAAAATGATCCAGAGTTGGTCACGACCAGTGGAGCCACTTACAAGCGTATTAGCAGTGAAAAATCCTGTGTATTTTGGTGTTAACTCCGCAACAAATCCTTAGGGTGTACTCTCCGTCTTTTATAAATACACACGAATGTTCAATCAGATTTTGAATTTAGTGGAACGCAGTGGGAAAAAAAATCCACTCTTCACTAATTAAATCATAATGATACCAGCTGAAACAACATAATTTTTCAAATTATCAATCCTACATACGTTTTCTTTTTACATCTTGATTATGGAATGTCAGTTTTTTGTAGAAGAAAGAAACAGTTGAAAATCGACTGATATTAATAAATGTGTATTAAGAATGTATATGTATTCTAACATGGTGACCAACTGTACACTTTCTACAATTGTGTATATTTTGCAGAAATAAAAATATGATCACTCCATCATATTTATAACCATTTGATAGTGATTGATGGACTAAATATTCGGAATAGGGCCAAAATTCAATAATAATTTAGGTATATTATATAATTTCCATCACGGATAAACATATAGCGTTTTCACTGACGTCATAAATTGCATCATAATTGAAGGAAATACCATCTTTTGTGATCTAAATTGATATTTTTTACTACATAGAATGAACAAATTTCCAATAAATCGTGAATAAAACTCCGTCAAATGGTTTTATAATAAAATAAACTTAACAACGCCATTGAATACTCCTTCATGCCAATGATAAACAGTGAACCAGGAATTGAAAAACCACAATTTGTCATTCACAACAACATTTTATAAATAGAAAACATTGTGCTCATAAATTTACAGATGTTAATAAGTCAAATTATATATTTAGCCTAGTTCTAATTAGCTTCAAAAATGCAGTGAAGAAGGAACTAATTTTGTTTCCTTGGAGTACCCGCTACTTGGAAAATGTTACTAAGGGTTCAGGGCACCAGAAAGGTTTGAGAACCACTCCATTAGAGTGATATATTTTGGATAGACATTAATGTTAAAGACCATTTAATTTATTGGTCCCATTTTGACAACCAATAGACCACTAATTTCCTTTATATTAATGAAAAAAGGGCAGTTATTCTTATAAAACTTGATTGTTGATGCCTTCCCCAAAATGGCCGAATTTCATGACGTCACGTGAAAACTCATCTTCCTATTTTTCTAAAAAAATTGCAATGAAAAAGCTCAATTAAATACACTTATTATTTTTAAATATTAGAGTACATATACTTTGTTCGTCAACATAAAAATAGTATTTATAAAATATGACAAACAGAAAAAGATTACCTAATTATTATTTTTTTTTACTTCATCAGTCCATACAGCCTATTAAATCATAAACATATTGGGGTCAGTTATGGAATATATATTCAAATTTCTGGGAGGATTTTATTTTAGAGGGAAATTTGAATGTGACACTCTCAAAGAACCTCGTCACTTTTTCCTTGCCTTATTTATATACATATATATGTATATAAATAAGGCAAGTAGTAGAAAAGTCCAAGGTCAAAAAATCCAATAAAAGTTTCTACACAGCACACTGGATATATCATTTAAAATTCATAAAACCTCTTCCTCTATTTTCAAAATTAATCCGTGAATGTTCACGAGGCTAATTCATTTGTCAGAACTGTAGGATTTTTTGAAATTATATTCCTTGTTCATATATAAGGAAAAAAATTTTTTTTTTTTTTAATGTTACATAATGTTTATGTTATGAATACATAATAGAAGCACGGAATGAGAAAACGGAGTTAAGATCCCGGAACTCTATCTTGCAGGGATGAGTGTGGAAGAGACTGTTTGCTAATGTGCGTATCCAGACTCAATGTGTATGCAGTCCGGAGTAGAATGAAGGACGAGAATAGCATGGAGGTGGAAAAAAGACCGTTCTTGATCTAGCATTAACTAAGGACCTTTAGGAGGTAGTAGACCCAACAAAGTCAATGAGAGCTCATGCAACAGTGAGGAACATTCCATGTGTAAAGACAGCATTTACAGATTGATATGTGGCGCCCTGCAGGACAGGGCCACTACTGTACACAAGATAAAAGTGATCCAGAACTTTCTCAAGAATAATATGGACTAGGTGGATTAGAATCCAAGGAGATGTGACCCTCATACAGCCCAGATTTGAGCACATTGGACTTTACCTTCTTGCTTAACACTGAACGTAATTCCTCTAAAATTCGTCATCCTAATATCTACGCCTTGAGGGCCTCGATTGACGACTACTGGAGCACTAGAATTACGAATTAATTAGAATTGCTATAATTAATTGTTCGAGTATTAGAATTACTCCATAAAAAAATAAAATAATAATAACACGTCTAGGGGCTCCACAGTGATCAAAAGGTTTGAGAATATTTCATTGACATATTTGAGTCAGTTACAGGCACATAGTTCAAATTTGCCTTAAGATACCCAAGTCTATAGCTTACAAACTTTATTTTATTTACAACATTTATATTGCCTCCGATATGGACCCTTTCAAACATAAAGTCTGTCAATTACTCATTCATTGATTGTGACGATTATTTTTGGCTACTTTAAGTACAATTTACGACACGCACAAAGCGTTAATAAGAATAATCAAAGAAGATTACAAAATTACTCGTGTATTTAGACCAAATGCGCAGATTAGACGTTGTTTCTTGTTTTGGTGGCTATTCAGAAGTGTTTGGCCTCAGTTTAAAAAAAATATATCGATCAATGATGTATTTATTCCACAATGTTGGAAAAGGAATAGTGTTCTTGTTGCGATCCGTGCTGGATGAGACAATTTAGAGATTGCAAACTTCTTAACCCTGAACAGGTCCTTTGTTTGGAGAGTCAGGAAGGACCTGGAAGATTCTGGAGGGGATTATGGATTAACAGCAAAGTGTGTTGATCTCAAGATGAGGTCAGTCTGCCTGAGGGACGTGATGCAACCATATAACGCCCCCCCCGTGTAGTGGCCTTAAGGTCAATACCAATCGGTACATAAAGGTCCTAGAAGATCATGTCAATCCCTGGATTAAGGAAAGAGCAGCTGGGAGGCCATTTGACTGGCAACAAGACTCTGCTCTAAGCCACAATCCAATTAAAACGTTGACCTGGTTGTCATCATTTTTGTAATTTTGTTGGACCCAGTGTTTAGCCTCCAATCTACCCGGACCTCAATCCCATGGACTTCTTTGTGTTGGGTGCAGTTGAGCGATTAACCAACCGATCCTCCTACAACACAAAATTCGACCTGACGTAGAGGATCTAGGAAGAACTACGTAATCTGCCGTCAAGACCTGCTCCCATTACTGAGGTCAAGTCGAGGCCGTTATTGACGTCAAAGGGGATAATTATTGAATAATTAAAAAAATAAGCAGCTCTCATTTTGGCATTGGTTTTATTAAAATTAAATTATTAGTTAAGGAGAAATTTCTCTTTTTTTTTTAAATCGTATTGGCTGTTGAATAAAGACTGTAAAAGACTGGGAACCTTACAAGAGGAGCTGCCTTTCCGTCAGAGGCCACAAAATCCAAGGACATGGCGGGGGCAGGATGCTTCGTGGTACTAAGTCTCCTCATTGATTCATGAATGTCTCCACAGCTTAAGTTCCTTTCATTCTCCCTGTTCTTCACGAAGTCGACGGTCTTCTTGTTGCAGAAGATGATGATCCGTTTGGCTTAGGCCTTCTTCAGATCATTCAAAATAATCTTGCAACGGAGGAGATGGGGTTTTTCATTGCTGTTGTCAAAAGTGACAAGGATCTTTCCAACTACTTTTTTGATAGCTCTATGGACATTGGGCAGACTGGTGTGCCACCCAGCGATCTCTTACACGGTCCCTCGTGGACTTGAGGGAATTAGTCCAGACTTTTTTCTTTAACTCTTCCGGATCCATCTTGGCCTTTTTGACCGAGCTTTTCTTCCTCTCGGACGTTTCGGACTTGTTGACGGCGTAGACGGTGGTCCTGGAGACCCCCAACTCGTTAGAGACTTCTGCCAGGGGTTTTAAATAGAATGTGATCCACAGTCAATTTCAGGAAAAAAAATTCTAGTCTGTTTTTGTACTGATGCCCCACATATACCCAATTATACCCTTTGCAATGATCAAAAATTTTATCCATCTTTGGCATGCTATTTTTATACTTTTTTATCTTTGGTACCCTGATGCATTTTACATTTTTACGTAGTTATAAATAGGGGACTATTTATTGCAAAATATTCCTAAATATTATTTTTTGGTGGAAAAAATAAAAGAATTCTAGATGATATTTCATTTGACAAGTAAAATCTTCAATTAAAATAAAAAGTAAAGCAATTTATGAATTCCTCAAGAACTCGTTTAATAATCTCTCTCCTTCATGGATATTCATAATCATATGTACATTGTATAATCAGGTCTCCGGCCCTTGATAATGAATGTATAATGTCCTTGATGATGAAAACGTCTCTGGGAATCTATTCAACTTATTCATTTAACTGTTTTAAATACAGTGCGTTTAAAAAAGAAGATGGAAAATTTACCTGCCCCCATAAATTAGCCATTCTACGACAAAATAAGATCTGTAAGGCGAATTTATACTTTTGTTGAAACAATAGACCTTTCAAATAATAACACATCAAATTTCAGGTGGGTCATTGAAATCAGGATGGAGTTGATTTTGTACTCATAACGGATTCAACATTCTAACAACGGAACAACATCTATTCCGTAAAACTTTAGTCAAACAAATTCCACCATTCTCGGCCTCTGGGGACGGATCTCGATGACACTAGGACCCAAAAGTTATTTTTTCTCTATTTCGTTGAAAACACAATCCATGCATAAATTTTGGGATGCTGCAGAAAGTAGATGGTCTCATCGCGGAACATCAAGTTTAAATTCCACTTCTTTCAAAGACCGCCAGATAGTCGTCATTGACATCCCAACTATTTTAGTCATCGTTACTTATAACCAGAGTGTGTTATTAAAAAAGAAAAGACGGGGAAAAAGCGAGAGCCAGACATATCGTACATCTGAATCAGGACCCTTCTTAATATCAGTGACCTATTATATGATTGGGGGTAGAATGAATTACGGTACTATAAAGAGGAGGCCCTACTACATTTAAAATAGTATTAGTATCGGGAAAATATTCGCATTTTTAAAATAATTTACACCAACGATAGGCAATAATACATACTTCAGAGGGAGACGTTAGCACAACGACGTTTATTAAATTAAAAAAAGACAAAGAACAGCAACAGTTTTTCCTTTTCTCATTTTTAAGATTTTTTTTTTTTAAATTACAAATGCCTCAACTTTAGTTATTAATAGAGTTGATATTGTGCACGGTTTTAATTCAATAGTGCCCTATGTCTCAATTCCACTTTCTCCTCGCTTTTTCTTTTCGTTACAAAGATATCAACTCCACTAATAACATAGCAAAACTATTAGTTTAGATAAGTGTTTAATGTATGTAGAAAAAAGAAGGAACATTATCTTAGGGAACCCCAAATCATTGAGTACATGTTAGCAAGGTCATGTCAATGCAAGGGATAACCTAACCTGAAGCCCAGAGACAGACTGATTAAATAACATTTATAGTTTTTGCAGTTAATTTCTTGGTAGGACCAACAAATATTTTCTCCTAACCCCGGGCTTATCTCAAGGGGCTAAGGAAGACCTCTTAAATTGATCAAAACAAGGTGCACAATATTTTTACCCTGGTGGATTTTAATTCCTCATACTGCAATTAGAAATGTAGTCTCAAGACTTTGCTCACAAATCCTTGAATATTTTTAAATCATTGAGTCCAGTTCGAGTCTTTAAATATTTTCATCAAGTCACTTGAAGTCTTCAGAATATAAAATATATTCTTATGACGTTGGAGTCTTAGCTTTAAGAGTCCAAATCAAGCCTTGAGTCTTTGATTGTGTGATCAAGTTCATTTGCAAGTATTTGACAGGTTGACTCGATTCCATGTCATGTTGATTTGCAAGTCTCTGCCCACGTCCCACACGTCGTTATGATTATTGCATAACGCAATATTTCCTCCAAAAAGAAATAGAAAAAGGCCCGTAATCATCTTGTAGTTATCCAAATAAGTCAATCATAAATACTTTTATTTATCTCTTAGGTACGCCCAGATTGTCTATTGTCATATTATCTCTCCCCAATTTTTAAATAAATTACACACATTTTATATGTATATATTCATAATATTAAAGTCCTACATACTATATATTTTATACCGTATTATATCATTTCTTAGTAATATTTTATTATATGCCTAGCTAAACATTTATGTACTGGGTCGTGCGTATTTCGTAAATTTCCGATGTTTCAAGCGGCAGCTGTTTTTTTAAGCTTTCAAATGAGCTATTGCAATCGCCTCTATCATTTCTGTAAACAAAAATGGAAGGTTGCTGCTTTGATTTGCGCCTACCACAGTACACCTGAAATTGTCAACATTGTTTGGATCGAGAGTCACACCGTCTACGCGGTCAGAACGCTCATGAAAGATGGAAAAAACCTTAAAACCAAGCTCAGTAGTGTAAGCCCGGCCAAACTAACCCAAAAGTCGCCAAGAAAGCGTTTGAGGCCAAACCCACCATGTCCATGGCCAAATTTTCATAAAATAAGTAAGTGGTTCCCTCCACCGTATCCAGGGCGATCAAGCCCGTTGGAAAAATGTCCAAGAGGTACGTGGAAAGACCATTAATGACTCAAGTGCAAAAAGATGTCCATTTAGAGCGGGCCAAATGCCTTCTAAACGACCTGAAGCATCATAGCAACCGTTTGATCTTCTTCTCGGATTAAAAAAACATTCACTGTCGAACCTATTTTTAACAAGTAGAACAATCGGGTTGTATGCTTTGAAGACACTTCTGACGACCTCCACCACGTGTCCAAGACGGGTTGGTGGGTTCCCCATCCCGCTAGAAGACGTAGGAAGCCTTGCCAACTACTCAAAGAGCTTAAAGACCATGGTACTCCATTAGGTCCTCAAGATCACCAAGAAGTCAGGCTAGGTGTCTTACATCTTCCAGCAGGAAAGGGCACCCGCCCACACAGCCAGTGTTATGCAATCCTGGATGGAAGAGAAGATGAAATTTTGTTCCAAGAACTTCTGACCTCGCCAGAGCCCCGATCTGAATCCTTTGGATTACTCTATCTTGGGGCAAGTCGAGTACAAGGCCTGCAGATCACGCCACAGTAATGTCATCGACCTGAAGTCCTCTGTGAAGAAGGAGTGAAAGCTCATGAGAAGGAACTACATTGCCGGAGTGTGTTCCACCTTCCGTGGGCCCTTGAAGGCCGTCATTGAGAGCAATGGAGGTAAAATTTATCAATAATATCTGGCATTCATGGTATGCTAAATAATCTATCACGTCTTACTTAATTGAGGCTCAGGAGGAGCAAAAGTTTGCTCACGTTGATTAGTGGTACATCCATTTCGCACGACCCAGTATGAATGTATATGATAGGCAAAATTACTTCATAGATATGATAAAATGAACAATAATTTTACTACAAGGGATCAAAAGTAATTGTATTCCTGTCCTTTTGGAAACGGAGAATATGTATAGTATAACCAGAGATGGGACTTCTTTAAGAGCACGAGGAGTAGGCAGGAGGGAGATACATGGTATTACTAAATTAAGAACTTTTAATATCAACTGGCTGTTATACGATTTTGTGGGGGGGGGAATAAATTACTGCTATATAAAGGAGAACCTTCATCATTTGTAATAACAGTAGTACTGGGGGAAAATGTCATAATTATTTCTAAATTCATTTTTAAATCAACTTACATAAGAGATAGGTGAGAATTTTTCTTTTAGAGGGAGATGTTAACAGCCCCAGGAACTATTAAATAATGAACAAAAGGGAAGAAAGAGCACGCGCCTCAATCATTTTCCTTTTCTAATCGATATACTTATTTTTCTCTTCACACCTTCTTTAAATATAACTCATTACTCCGTTTATAGATCAACAACAAGTGATATTTTTGTGTTAGGGAGGTAACGCCGTTCCCAAACTCTCACAGGTACTAAAGAATATATTAGGTATAATTTTTGACTCATAGCATCATATTTGGGGCGGTAGAGCAGAAGGCATATCAATGGGCAATTTCAACCCAAAAATATAATTTTCTTTGTATTAAAATGAACTATATCATTGCAAAAATAGTTTGAGAGGCTTCAAATATTGCCAAAGTCATTTATTGAGAGTCTACTTATGCCTTTATGGAGTTTAAATACTTACCATTAATATTATTATTCATTTCAGGTATATTTAAAAAATACATAACCAATTTAAAACTCTCTTTTGAATCCAGGGGATCCAAGCCCCCAAGGCACCTTCTTCTTCTTCCACTCCACAATGAATTCGGAGAGTACAGAGCTGTATAAAGAAAGCAAAAAGTACCTGAGTGTAGTGAACAAATTCCTCGTTAAACTACAATCTCAATTGGAGGATCTAATTATCCTCAAATCACGAATTGAATCCGACATCATCTCTTTATCCTCTCATGAAGGGAAATTGAAGGACAATAATGATCGGGATTTTACTCAAATCGCATTTGAGTTTGAGCCTATCCAGGAGAAATTGGACTCTGTCTCGTCAAAGTTTATTTCCAATGTGAAGAATGTAAGGATTGCATTAGGGTGAATCTATGTCAAATCCACCGGATTTAACCATATTTGTGAACCAAGTATCCTTGATTATAAACTCAATACTTACTTCTGCATTAATAAATGATGAAATGAGGTCATTTTCATCTTTTTGTAATCACTCTTTGCCAAAATATGAGCATTTTCAGTTTTCCTTCCGTCCTAAAATTATGTCTACAAATAAGAAAATGACAGGAATAAAACATATATAGATATGTAAAGTTGTAGAAAATATGACCTGCCGGTATGCTTATGTCTACAAATAAGAAAATGACAGGAATAAAACATATATATATATATGTAAAGTTGTAGAAAATATGACCTGGAGTTATAGCCCCCTCCAAATTAAGGATTCTTTCTTTTTGCTAGAAAATTTAAGTTATCAAAAAAAAATTCTAAAAAATTTAATTTTTTGTAAATAGCAGCAGATTTTTTAATTATTTTTTTTTCCAAAAATTTGATATTTTCCAAACAACTTTATATTTTTGAAATTGTTTTCTAAAAATATTCCAAAACTGCATAGGCTTGAATTACTCCGATGTTGATCTGCAATTCTTCTCCGAGTCCGCCAAGGACTTACTCTATAACAAGTCCTCAGTGTTACTCTTCGTCTTTAACACACGAGTAATTACTTTATACTTATATGATATCTCTTCAAAAATAATGCAAACTATGGAAAATATATAACAGTGTTCAGGTTGCAACAAAAAAAATCTCGAGCTTGTCTAATGTCAACTGGTTTACAACTTTATTAAATATTAAAAATATTTTTAAATATTTCGCTATATTTTCAAAATGCATACGTATTAGCGAGAAAAGAGGACTATAGTTTTTAAAGCTCTCTATGGCGTCTATCAATGTTGCCAACATATGCATTTCTTTTAAATATGCACTTACAAGGATTTAGGCAATTTTCCCATGTCTATATCTATATATATTATGCAAGCCCTTACCAAAATAAGTCCAAAGATACTTTGTTCCCAAGTTGTGTGAATTAGACATGGATTTACTCATTAGTCAGCCGTCTTTTTATACATAGTCCTACTCAGCCAACTTACTCATCTTTTTAGGAAAAATCTATTCGCAAGACGGTTTTCTTTCGTGCCAAGCACATGATCTCCAAATTAGAAAAGAGTCGATGGTCATGCTACCATTTGCTCCACAAATATGTCCTCATACAAATCCGAATGGTTTCTAATCGAACAAACTCAGATGATTGGATCTACGCCCTACAATCCGTCGACACTTTTAACAAACTTCTACAGCCCGAGTCCTCCCATATTCTCCATTATCATCTCCATGAAGATAAGCATAGCTTTGAAAATTGTAGACCCACCATCATTCGTCCTGTTACTGTAAGCAAAATCCTACAAATCGTAGCCTCAGAGCGAACGTGGAAAGGTGCAAAGGAAATCAGTAGGAGTATCACAATTGGGCTGGATCCCAGTAAAGTCAACCATGTGTCTGAGGAGTATGACTGGCTTCAAGTTCCAATACGGGTTCTACAAAATGAAACGCACTATGAGGTAAGTTTTATACCATAACTTTTGGGGACTCCCATTTATAATAATTTATATTGCAATTTAACGTAATTACACATAAGTTCGCTATAGCCCCCTGCGTACGCCCCTGATGCAATATATAATATGTACATAAATAATGGTAGCCTGGCAGGGAGCCCTGGTTCCCTTCTCTTTGTTTCAAGGAGCGACAATTTGAGAAATTTCTACGCTTAAAAAATTTTTTGAAAAAAAAAAACAAGACTTTTATTTGGACCATTCCTTACCAAATCCCCAAAGGCATACAAGGGTAATTATTCAACCAACGAATACATCAAAATTGTATTAAACTTTGTAAACATGTAGATTTTTACCAAGAAACTCTAAATCTAATTAATATTGTATCGAACTTTTTGTATATAATATCCCTTTTTATGACCAGGAATTTTTATGATGACCTCGAATTTGACCTTGTAGATCAAATTAATTACAGTATATTACATAGCCTATTGCATATTCATATAATTCATAACTGTAGCCTAGTTCCATTATATTTCAACAAATTTGCAAACAATAATTGTGGTCCTACCATGGTGAAAATTCATTTCAACTACGTTGTTGCATAGAGTATCATTAAATATGACCACTTAAAAAATAATTTTAAAGTCGGTGAACTGGTAATCAAGCTATGGCCATTTTTAACATCTTAACCAATAGATGGCGCTCACACATTGAAAACGTGTATCACTGATTTTAGAGGTCATACTTTTAATAGAAGTATAATTTTGGTATCAAATTGTACGTTTTTTGGGATGAGGAGCATGAATTTGAGCCTTTAATCAGTGTACAACCAAAAGAAATCAATGATTTTCAATGTTTCGTGAGGTATATCTTTGGGGCCCAACTTGAGGATGAAGGATTGAACAAAATTTTGAAAAAAATATATTTTTGATATCTTGAAGAGTTTTATACTCTACTCATCTTAGTTACTTCCTTCAACTTACTTTCCATTCAACCATTCAAATTTAATGTTAATTTAACCTAAAAACATTGAAGGTTGGTTGGTTGAAGGCATTTATTTTTTTTGGCCAAGTTAGGATATAAATAATTAAAAACCAATATAATTGAATTTTCGTGTGAGCCCTTCCCCCAGTTCCTACAGCCCTGCACAACGAAGTTTAAGCCCGTATACCACAATATGTGTACAAAATATCAGTTCCTGTGACTAATTATCTCTCTTTCTCTAGCCAAAACAAAGGATTCGTAAGAACATGATGGAAGATGATGTTGGATCCCCTACCTCGGACTACTTTAGTCAAAATGGCGGAAGGATTAAAAATCCGGGTATTAAGGACGGCCTTAATCATCAAGCCTATCTCGATAATTACATTGCAACTGAAGAAATATTCCTTAATAATTTATTTTCACATCTTTGCAAGGTATATCCATTTCATATTATGCATGGATCTTCTCTGAAAATCCTTTCACACTCACAGGTACCGGGTCTTTTGAATGAAGGAGTAATAAAATCCACAAAATCCGGGTCAACCATTTGTAAATATGTCCGTGTTCACATGGCAGAGTATTATCATGACATTCTCTGGCCAGAAATTGGGCGAATGGCCTCGAGTTGTTTGCTTTGGGATAACCTGCCTGAATCCAATGACATACCTTTTGCCTTTCAACACCCTCGTGTTTGTCTTAGTATTGGGCATATGCTTCAAGAATATTTATCTTCTCCCATTGATGGTAGGAATTGATTACTCCAGTTTATATTAGCCAGGGTTCTTTAATTAATTACTTAATTAACAATATTTTTATTTTATAGATGATTATTCACCATTAGCCTTTCCTTGTGTTCAAATCCTTGTAGAAAATTTTAATCTTCACGCTATTTCATTCTTTTGGGATCTTCAATATATGGTGAGTGTCTCAGAAGCCTCAAAACCAAAAACAGAAATAATTCCCTATGCCGAAGGGGTTTGTGGCACAACTATCACTAAAACAGGTCGATATCTTCATGATACTATAAAGGTAATATATAATAGAGACAAATATATCTACTAGGGGTTCGCTTATGGCAAGGTTAATAGAAATACAAGGTTAGACCATCATGTAATCGAGCTTGCTAGAATGTTCTATCTGATGTATTGTACCAACTACTGGGCAAGACAGGCAAATTTTGACAAAACATTCAAACCACTTATAGTTTATGACGTCACTATTGCTAGAATTTTCAATTTAATGTATCGTACCGACTGCTGGGAATAAAAATAGATTTTGACAAAACACGCTACCACTCATACATACACTATGACGTCAATATTAAAAGCGGGGTGGAAGTCGAATATCAGTCGTACACGCGCATTATGGTATAACCTTGTATTTCTATTAACCTTATCTTATGGGATATGGAGATCACTTTTTCACGGGATTTGTTAGGGATTTACACCTAATGTCTATGCACAAAGTATGTCTGTCTGTTTTGGGTATTAATTAATTTTTCAAAAAATATTAACTAAAAAACAGTTTCTCAATTTATCAATATACATCAACAAAAATGATGCCGAAGCTCAAAATAACTATCACAAATCCACAAATGAATATTTAATTAGACATATATGTTGAGTCAAACCTGTATTAAGAGGCCAGGCAAGGGAAATGGAAAAATTCACGGCTTAGTGCAGGTGACCTATTAAACCAAGTTGTGTATTCTGTAACAATTCCACGTCACTTAAAACTAATGGCCTTTAAACCAGGTTTGACTATAACTTCACCTTCTAACACCTCCAGGTAACATGAATATAATTTTGAATCTCTCACAAATTTATGATTTAAAATTTATTTTTAAAATATAAAAATAAGCTACTTAAATTACTCAATTTTTATCATTTAAATAGCATCGGCTAAAAGACAAATTTTACTTTAATGATATAAAAATAACTCTCGAGTGTTGCTACACTTTTCTTAGCAAATTTACACGTAACTACTCAATACTTATACTATTTATATGTGTTCTCGTCTCAAAAATGAAAAAAATGTTAATAAGAGTTTGAGAAAAAAACTAATATGTTGGGATGACGGATGAGAACTTTAGACTCTAGAGCACTAACTATCAAAGACAAACAAAATTCATTTCGATATACCAGCCATTATATTTCATTCAAATTTTAAGATATACTGAAAATGAAGTTTGATCCCAGATGGTTTTTTTGTAAGAGTCCAAGAAGAAGGCGGTAGGAAGACATATGATACACCTGAATTAAGACTCTTCTTAATATCAGCTGCCTGTTTTATGATTTTGGAGGGGAAAAATGAATTAATGGTAGAGTACATATGAGATAAATAGCAAAAACAAACAGAAACATTTCTTTTTCATTACATGCACACCCCTGCAATATTTCATTAATACGAATACATTGTTATTTCTTATATCAAAATATATATTTATGATATACATAAGGGAGCACTATACACTGTGCATCCTTTGACAGTTATTCATACAAACAGGTATAGCATGCTTTATTAATATAGGAATATCATCCTGAAATTTTCGGGAATCAATTTAAACAAATGTTTCTCGGGATTTCGATGAAGAACAATTTCACAGTGAATGAGAAATCCTAGTCCCTTCATTTATATATAATATGTCTAGTATAATTTCATCAATCCATTGATTTTTTTCAGATATTATCTAGCTGTAACAATCGATGCAATCCTGATGTACTCCGCAACTTTGTAGAGCATGGTACCCATGATCCTGAGGACATATCCTTTCTTGAAGAGCTCCATGTTTTACGAAGGCTTCAAGCAACGTTGTTTTGTATTCGTAATTGGGCGTGCCAAAAAGGAGAGGCTGCTCTCCGAGCTTGGCAATTTAAAGACTTTCTTATGACTACTCAAAATGACATTCTTAATGCTCAAGCTGCGTGTCAAAATTTATTCGTAAGTTGGATAACATTTAGCATTATAATGTTGCATAAAGTTAGTAAATCTGGGAGAGGGTGTTGGGTAGTGTTAGGGGTCGGTCTGGAAATCCTAGACCGGTCTTAGACCATTATATTTTTTGCTGGACCGAACTAAAAACAAACCGGGCTTTTATGAAAATAAAAGTCTAGATCAGTTTTAGGGAATAGTTCGGTCTAGATTGGTCCAAAGGAAAAATTCGATCTAGTTAGGTCCCAAAAAAATCGGTTTAGACCGATTTTGCAGATAAATTGCTTATAACATGACATCATATGTTTTTTTCAAGTACAATGACGTTATATGAAGTTTAAACAGAGATAGTTTGGATTAATTTGGATCCCACTGTCTCTTATTATGTATACAGTATTTGTTTTAGAACTTATCGTGCACTTTTGAGATTTTTTTGAAAAAAATGAATGACAGTTGATCTAGAAAAAAAAGGTCTCTCATAATATATGAGACCGAAAAAAATCGGTCCATAAAGTGATACATAATAAAAATCCGGGTTACGCGACACCATCCCCCCCCCTCTTTCTTCATTTAGTTAACTCCACCCATGTTTCATAATCATGTAAATAAAACTGAAATACATTTGATAGTTCTAGTCATAGGCCTAAGAGATAGATATAGGGGTAGGGAATATGGCTAATTTCCCTCGCAAGTTAGGGAAATTTGAGTAACTATTTTTAACAGGTCTGGTGCTAGAATTGTTCTTTGTGGGGTTGTAAATATTTTTTTTCAAATTTTTCAACTGATATCTAATTTTTTCCGACTCTGTTATGAGATGATTTTTTTATGACAAATAAAATATGGCCCTTTTCAAAGAATAAAAGGTATTTCTTGATTAAGAAATGTTGTTCTTTATTTATTGAATGATTTTTTTTAAATTTTATTATTTAATAACCTTTTCTACAAAGGACAAGCCTTAATATAAATTTTATATAATGACGCTTTTTTACCAAGTAATATTTTTTTTTAAATTATTTTTTTAAGGAAAAATATGTTTAAATTTCTATATTAGGACTCAAATATTTACCGAAGCATAGTCCCTGAATTTTAATATTTTATAATGCCAAAAATAAGATAAAAAATACAAAGAAATTTTCTTTGATAAAGAGGGTCCATCGAAAATAATCTTACTCCCAAATTTGTATGAAATTACAGTTAAACCTCGATCTAAGGGACTAATAGAGGGGAGAGGGTGTACACTAAAGCCGATAGTCCTTTAAAGCCAATATTCCTTTGCTTATTTTTTCCCCGTACGTTTTTCCTTCTTTCGGAAATGCTTCCATATTCTTCGAAAGCAACCTCCAAATCAAAACGGATTCGTCAGCGTCATAAACTTTACTTAAATGCAAGTAATTAATTGATTCATTTAATTTAAGCATATAAGGTTCTCCTGGGGTTCTATCAGCAAATCTCTTTGACCCGATGCATCAGAAATCCGTTGTAGAGGGGTCTGTTAGATCGAGGCTTAACTGTAGTAATTAATATTGTCGCAAAATTAAAGTTGACCCTCTATTAAATTCAAATCTCCTACACCTGTGGCTCAGTTTAGGAAGTTCTGTTCATGTGATGTGACTAGATTATGTACTTTGAACATAGTAATTATCATGGTCAACAACAATGATCTCATGAACGTCCGTAGGATTTTATTTTGGGAGGGGAGGGGTACACCTCTTCAGCCCACCCCCTTGGGACGCCCTCGGATCTTATCCGTCTTTAATGCTCAAAATCGTATTGAACTATACATGGTCTAATTTATCAAAACATTATAATGAATCACTTTCTCAGAGAGTTGAATATGATATTTTGATATACTTTTAAATTTAGCTCCTGGACCATAAGCATTTGCAAAACTCAAAAAGCTTTAACATCACTCTCTTTATTCACGTTCAAGACATTCTTCGAAAAGACATCATGGAATGCATTCAAACCATAAAGGTATTTACCTCATTAGACAAATAATTAGGAGTATACTCAGACATATTATTGCAGAATTTACCAATACATTTTCAAGGGGAAATGACAAGGGTGTGCCGAACGATTTGCCTCGCGACTTTACAAAATATTTTTCCCAGCTCTTCATTTTGGAAAAAATCAATTTCAAGTACACCCAAAACGAAATGTGATTACGTTGAGGAATTCATTGGTGTGTTTAAAATATCAATCTCAAATTTTATAAAATATTAATAAATATAATAAATTTTGATGGATTTTTCTTTCAGAGCGCGTCTTGGGTCCAGTTTTTTCAGCCGTCGAGGACCTGAACGAAGATGTACAACAAACAATTTGTAGGATCTCTATCAAAACCTTTTGTGATTCCTGGCTAGAGCATATTAAAATGAGCAAAGTCAAATTTAGGTGAGGAAATAGACAGAAATAGGGGCAAAATATTTGCCACTATACAAAAATTTTCGTACCAGTTCAAGTTTAAAAATAAGTATCTATATTTCGAACGGTCTTAAAAAATAATGGGCATAAAATTTAATCAATGAAAAAAAATCGAAATTAATATATGGCGGAAACTTTCTTATTATTTTGAAGTGGTCTGACTCAGGCCAGGGCCATTCTATTAGACAGTGGCGAGTAATTTTCCCTTAAACTATTTTACTTTAAGACACTTTGACTTAAAGCCATTGATGTTTCCTTTGAATTTTAATCAAAACATGTATTACTATAATATGCATTAAATGTTTGTTTCCTGTTGGAATACTGATATAGTTATTATCTTCCTCATGTTATGCTTGTTCGTCAATTAATGAGTCTTTTTGAAGTAATAACAATCCATCATGTCTACTGATAATCACTAATGGAGAAGTGATGATCAATTTTTCTTTTTAGAATCGTTGCCGTGTTCATTTATTTAATTTTTCTTATTATACTAATCTTATCTTTGTCTCCGATTACATATTGAGATTTTGTTGGTTTATGCATTCAAACTTTGGGGCATGATTCCATCATTTTTCTAACAGAAAACAACCATTTTGATAGTAATACAAATTACATATTTTGATTAATCAAATTCCAAGGGAAAAAATTTAACCAAAAGTAATTTATAAATCTCATAAATTTTATATATTAAGGCAAAATATCCTTGAGGCAAAATAGTTTAACACAAAGCTACCTAGGGCCGCTAATAACCGGTTCTAATGCAAATTTAGTATAGAATCGATTTATGGCCTGGTTGCACCTACTCGACTTTAGCTTAAACTTGGAAGTAATGACGTAAATACGTCAGAGCTCTGCCTAAAGTGTTGATGCAACGGAGTCATGAGTCAGTATCCCGGTACTACAATAGTACTAATATATCGAACATTACTATTACCGAGGCTCTACCCAATAATTTTTACACAATAGTAGACTCCTTATCCTATTTATTGGTCCTATTAATAGTGAGTCATCGAGTCACTCAAATCCCATTACCCCTTCCGTCCCTCCATTACAGAATTTTTTATACAACTCACAAATCCAATAATATAATTTAACGCAAAATGTTTCTTAATATTATTTTTAAGATACACAAATGCTATAAACGTTCATTGCAGTAAACGTGTTCCTGTAACCCTTCATGTAGTTGAGAAGTCAAATTACAAATGGCACGCGAATTCGCAAGCTTCATTTTCTTGTAATTCCCCCATCCCCTCTTTCTCTCTTGAATGGAAGAAACTTTTCAAATAATTAATTAATATGTAGCTGTGAAACTGCCTTCGTTTATCTAGAAGGACAGTGCACTAGCACTGAATTGCATGCTTGACTGAACTTCATGAAATTTCAGTGAATGGGGAGCACGACAACTCAAATTAGACTTTATAGGACTACGAACGTGGATTGATGATAATCCCTATATCAAAGAAGATACTCGAAGATATTTACTTCTTTTGGATTCACTACGTCAATGTGAGGGAGTTGCAAAGCTGCTCATTACAAAGCAAGGGGAATTGGTAGATGTTAAACCTCATAAAAATAAAGTGATTCCACTAGGTAATTGTATATTTAAATGCTTTTATTTCATAATAGGATACACAAAAAAATCTAACCCTAATTATATATAATTCATATTTTAATTCAGACGGAAATTCAGAGTCACGACCAGCTTCTCCAGTTAACAAAATATTGGAAGCAATCCCAGCAGAACTCTACGTTCAAGACCAACAACAATGGATAAGTCTTAAATCCAGCACATCTTTATTATCTATTCCCTTTTGTTGTAAATGATGTTTGATCTCCATTCTACGTCTCTTTCTTTCCGAATCATAAATAAATCAATAGATATTTGTAAAACTGAATGAATCATTAAAATAGTAGGGAGATAACTCTTATTGAAAATCCTCCGAATATCGACGGTTTCTGTTATTTTCCCTCCGCTTCCTCCATGTACCATTATAAAAGTCATCATCATATGAGTTTCTTCTATTAAAATTGGATTTAAACTGTTTTTTCTTAGGTTTATAACTCATACGGCTAATTTCTTGAAGTTTATGAGGAATAGACTGATGAGCCTCTTTTAAAACATTGATCAAATCCTTTGCCTTACTTCCATCCTCGACTTCATCAAAGAATGAAAAAGATTTACCCTCCTTGCTACAACGACCTGTACGCCCAATACGATGAACATAGTCTTCAATGTTATTTGGAAAGTCATAATTTATAACGACTTTGATATCATTTACGTCTAATCCACGAGATGCAACATCCGTGGCTACGAGTATGTTTATCCTTCCTGAACGAAATTTATCCAAAGCTCGAGTCCTCATGGCTTGAGTCTTATCTCCATGAATTCCATCCACAACAAAATTCCAATATTTCAATTTTCTTACCAATTGATCAACCCTTATTTTGGTCGCGGCAAAAATTAGAACTTTCTTGCTTTCTACTTCGCTCAAGCTTTCAAGTATTTCCTTAATTGAATCCATCTTTTCAAAACGTTCACAAAATTTAAAATCCTGCATAATCAATTTATTGGCTTGTAGCTCCGAGGAACCAATATTGACATGAGCATAGTCTGTACCTCCAAAAAAGTCGTGAGCTAGAGATTGCACTTCCGAAGGCCAAGTGGCGGACCACATGAGTAATTGTCGATCTGGCCTTACTTGACGCATGATTTTCCGTATTTGAGGCTCAAACCCCATATCTAACATTCTATCCGCTTCATCTAGTACCATATAAGAACATCGTTTTAAATCCACATCCCCATCTTCCATCAAATCTATAAGCCGTCCAGGAGTTGCCACGACTATTTCCGCTCCTCTGTTTAGATCCCTGATTTGACCTTGTTTATGATTCCCTCCAACTAAACAAGCAGTAGGAATTTTGGATGCAAAACCATCTACCACATTATGGATCTATCAGGTTTTAATTAAAAAAATAATGTTAACTATGTTGGAGACAGGGATAAACCAAACCTACCTGTTCCGCTAGCTCACGAGTAGGAGCAATAATAAGAACGACAGGCCCATCTCCTCTATTACGTCTCGGAGGTTGTCGCATCAAATGACATAGACCTGGCAATACAAATCCAAGTGTTTTTCCAGAGCCCGTTTCACCTATGGCGATTATATTTTTCCCATTTGTAGCAATGGGCCAACCTTGTGCTTGAATGGCCGTTGGTGCCTCAAATCCATGTGACTTCTATAAATGTTATAAGGAATAATTATTCGATACTGATGATTAATAATAAATGAATAGATCCAATCCTTCTTACAATTCTCTCTATGAGCCCAAGAGGAAATCCAGTTTCTTGGAAGCTAAAGACTGGATCTGTATCCACACCTTTGACCACAATACGATTTTTCTCTCGAAATGAACGAATTTCTTCAGGAGTTCTAATTTGAGACGGAGCATGAGGGGGTGTCACTTCAGGAGGCCCTCTGCCATCATCATCATGTTCAAATGACGGGGGTACAATTGTACATAGGCTTCGAAATTTCCTTTCCGTGAAATATCTACACGTGATTCTCGTTGACCGAATCAACCCAATCATCTTTATTCCGTTATTTCCGCGGCAATGTGAGGACTAACTAAATAAGATAATGAAGTATTTCTGCCAAAAGAGTACTCAAGCCAACAGGAACAAGCATGCGCAACTAACTAGCTACTTGTACATTAAATAAATCAATGACTCCTACTAATATATGGAGGGGAACTGGCTCAGTCACACAACCTCATGAAGAGTTCACTTAAAATTCAAATGGTATCAGCTAATTGAGTTTGATACAATTTATAGATTATTTATGAGGATCTTCGAATAACCCGTGCTGGAATGTATTTGCTAGTGAGGGGTCTAAATTCATCAGACTTTTTTTTTGACAGTGTCGGTAGAATGTGTATTTGTTTTTGTTTTTTTATAAATGTCAAATTAAAACTTTTTTTTGAAAGATTAAAAAAACTTTATACAAGAGGAATTTTAATTTAAAATATTATAAATTGTATATCCTAGTAAAAAAAGGACCTTTAACTTTAGGAAGTACATTTTCGCTACATTTGTTGTAGTGAACTTGATGGAAAATAGTAAAAGAAATGTCCGTAGGGCCTCAGATCTAAAAATATACTTAAAGCAAGTTTGTTTACAGTATCATTCACAGTATAAATACTTGCTGAATATGTGGAAAACAGAAGGAAAATTACATTTAAAATTGATTAAATAAGTATTTAGAAGAAAATTAATTTTTGGGGTTCTAGACCGCTTTGAATATGCTCTTGCATCCGAAAATGAAGGCAAAAAAAATGAATTTGTAAGACTCTCTTCCCCTAGTAATATATAAATGTTATCAAGAATAGAAGGAGAATGTCGGATACTGAGGTGATTGAAAAAGAGTTGCAGCTTTTATTCTTGAATTGAGTTTAATATATTTATAGTTCAATAAATTGATATTCTTATAGCCTTTAGTTTTTATAGAGATATCTATTAGTATTACGTTTGGAGTTTTGTAAAAAATGGAAAAATAAACATCGCCCCTAGATGAGGTTTTGTGGCCATGCCTTTGTTTCACTCCAGATATTATTTCACGGCCGTTACCTCCCTAACACAAAATACCCTAATTATTTTGTTGCCAACTACCCTAATTATTTTGTTGCCAACTGTCGATCCCATCTTCTCCATTGATACGTCATGGATATTTCATAATTTTTTATTTTTCATAAGTAATCAATGTAATAAAAAATTATTAATATTGAATAACACATATAGTAGAACTTATTGTCTATTGAATAAACAAATCAAATGTATTGTAGGCACGCTTTTAATAAAATATGACATTAATAAAGTAGACTTAGTGAATGTCTACCAAATACACTGACATGATATATGTGTAGAGGCAGCCTAAAAATATCCTGGAATTTTAAAGAGAAAAAGCAGAAAACTTCATTTTTTCTTTTCAAGCAATTTTTACTAATTTAAATTACTATGATAATTTTCATGGATAAAAAATATATTTGTATTTTGGTAAAATAATAATATTGTAAAAAGTGTACAGTTTTTGATAACGTATCTTTTCGATGAATTTTATTAATATAAAGCCGCCCAATTTGATGTTAAAGTCATCATTACATTAAATACTTGATAAAAAATTAAGTTCCGTCGCTCAATTTAAACAAGTAAATTTCCAGTGGATCATCTTTTACTTTGTGAATACTGATAATTCATTGAGAGTAGACCATTCTACTCTCACTTTGAATTTGATTTATTTTTCATTTATCTCTCTATCCCAGCTTCTCGTATAAAAATTCAAGAATGACTGAAGGAAAATAGCCTAATAAATTATAATTAGTGTTCAAATATAACCCTAAATAGCGGGGCTTCCAATTAATTATACGTAAAATATCACTAATATAATTTATGTGTTTCCAGGGTCTTTTTAAGCTACTTCTACACAAATATATATAAATAAAATCACGCAACTTATTATATTATTGTTTTTATCAGCTTCATAGCCGAATTTGAAAATTATTCATCTACTTGATGAGTAGAAGTTTTCTATTAGTGAAGGAATTCAATTAAATCATTAAAATTGAAATGTCTAAGGAAGACAAGGAGTCGTTAGAGGACATTCACTTTTTATCTCAGAATTTATTTGCAGGAGTAGAGGAAGATATCCACACCCTTTTAAATAGGGTGAACAATGCCTTTGACGAATATGAAGAGCTTCGTTTTTCTCATTTCGTGGAGATTTGGAAGGAAATGAAATTTGAATATGTACGTGTGTGTGTGTGTGAGAGAGTTCCTTGTTCGTTTATTCTTTAACTTTCCATCCTTTAGATATTTCGTGGTAGAGAGACCTTCAGAGAAACCTATGAACTCACTATGGGCATTTTACGAATGGTCAAAGATAAAATCCTATCGCCGGACGTGAACCTTGGATATCGAGCTGCAGCTATTTATTCTCTCTATGCCTTATACTTCAAACAACCCCCCATGATTAATGTTCACATCAGGTTGACTCTTTCGGATGTGAAGGAAATTATGGCGGTTTTTCATCACTTTCATGAAGGACAACATTGGGACATTATCTATTGCTGGAATCGACTCATGTCGGCTAACGCCTTTCATTTCTCAGGTGCCTCTCGACTCATGGGAATTGAAGCAATCAATAGCTTCTTTATCAACAAAGATCCTTCGTCTGACTATGTGCCATTTACAAATCCCTTCAAATCTCATGAATTTAAGTCACAGTTAAGTGAGTTGAGTAGTCTTCAAAGTCAATATATCTCTATGAAAAAGTCTCTCATGTCAGAGAAGCAGGATCCTTCGTTATCCCTACTGGATGAAGAATTTGCGACAAAAATGTGTTCAATCGTTGAGTCTGCTTTTTCCTATGAATCCAAGGATACTCTGAGGAAATCAGAGGAAATCGGTGATCGAAGGAAGAAAATCATTGACAAATACTTTTCAAATACTGGGGGCAGTTATCGACAAAAAGAGATAGAGGTTCGTTTCATAGATGTACAGGGGCTCTAGGACACTTTGCCGAACAAATAATAAATATATTTGATCATGATTCATGAGGCAATACAATTTAATTATCTATAGAACACAACAATGACAAACAGATATTGATAATTATATTGGCGAGAGACATCCTCGTGATAGAGGAGTACCAGTCAATCAGTACTTGACCAGATACATATGAACAGATTTTATATAAACTATTAGTCCATTCTTATTGTCGATGGAATATCAATCATTGATTGATTTATTGACTTCTTTCAACATTTTTTTTCCTGTTTCTAATTTATTTATTTAATTAATTATTGAACAGTTGACATGATTTTTATTCTAAGGACAGTTCTAGCCCACTGATGAAGCATCCTGATAACGAAATGAAGCAACATTTAATCATTGCAATTTGGAGTAACATGAATGGGAATCAGCAATTACATAGTATTGCTGCGTGAATCATCATTACATATATTTGTTCTTTTTTCGGCAATGTATCCGTGGAGGATGTACAGGGTGGTCCATAATTAGTCTCATAAAAAAAAATGTAAATTAGAATATCTATTAATACTTTTTTACAGGTTTAGTATTGTCTTATTACAATTGACAACTATCACATTTAATCTCCTTTGCCTTCTTCTGAACAACTCAACTTCCAGTTAGTACGCACAGCATCTTCCTGAATTATTGGCTGCCGTCAGGGAGTTCTTGATGAGTCTTGAAGCTGCATTGGCCTCCTCCCTGCCCATACCCTGCATTGCAAAGTCAATGGGATTATGATCAGTTGAAGAGGGAGACTAAAATGCTTTGTCCCGAAAGTCATCAAAACAGTCTTTGTACAGTTCTTACACTTTGCATTTTGGGGAAGATACGTCTCTACGACTCAAAGAATCACATCTGACGTGGGCAACGAAATCTCTTAATTAAATGATGTTAGAGTTTATAGGACTTTAATTCTGGACCATCTTGTATATGCATTAATGATTCATTTGAGTACATAACGTTAATAAATTCCTTTTCTATTTCAGAGTTTTAAACATCCCGGTAAATAGATTACTGCTCAAATAACTTTTACAATTATTTACAACGTTTCAAGTATATTTAAATAAATATTTAGAGTGAAATTAGTCCATATGAACAAGTCATAACAGTATCCATCAAATATAAAATAATACTTATATTAATAATTAATCAATCAATCAATGTAAAGTCGTTTGTTGACTTTTTTACTTTTATGATTAGACTTATTCTTATCTAATATGGGAGAAGTCGTTAGTTGAATGAGGCTCATGGAACTTAAGGGAGAATATTTTTGATTCAAAGGATCTTCTTTTATTGAACGGTTTTTTTTGGGCGAAGGGGTATGAGTCAGAAGTCTTCTCAATCTCTCCGGAGAAACTCCAATTTCCGAAACTAAACTTCGAGATATTCGTTGGGATATAAAAGTAGACTTGGGAGTCCGATTTATTTTGAGTTTAATTTCACCTTTTGGAGACTCGATTATATTTGTGATTGACCAATGTTTAACAGGGGATATAGAACTTGGTTCTATTTCTAATTCATTTTTATCACCTAAGTCGTCAACAATGGAGTCTACGGTATCGTCAACATTTACTTTCTTGAGGGTTTTTTTCGACTTTCTCTTTTTATTTTTTTTAGTTCTGACAGGACTAACTGCTTCGTCCAGCGTTATGTCATCTATACCAAAACGTTGAGTGAATGATCTCGCCCTGGATGTCTTCCTCCGAATCTCTGTTGTACCTGAATGTATATTTTCATCTGTGTCACTGTTCTGAGAGTTTGAATCAAACAAATTTCTTCGAATACTAGAACCCTTTGAGGTCAATTTTGTTGCTTTCCTCAAAGGACTAGGAGTTCCTATGATGGGTACGTCATCTATGCCAAGTCGTTGAGTCGCTCTTCTGCTCCTGTTGGTTCTTTTAATCGGACCATTGTCATCTATTGGTTCTGTCTCTAGAACACTTAGGTCTTCATGGATATTTTCCAATTGAATAGGTCTTAAAACATTCGATTCACTATTATCTATAACCGCGGATTCAATATTATTCTTGATATTCGTGTCAATAATTCTAGAATCCACGTCAGTATCACAGATTTTAGAAGAAGTGCAAGCGTTTTTTAGGGGAGTTGTATCGTTTGAAATAACATTATTCGTAGATGAAGGATACTTGGTCGATTCATTCTCAAGTGAATCTTCATTTAAAAAAGGGTTGTTACTACTGCTAAGTTTCGTCTTACAAGGGTTTTTTCTCTTCTTCAGATACGATATTTCCTTTTCATCTCCTGCAAAATCTTTGCATGAAGAAGATTCAGGTTCAAACATTGATACTTTAGATTTTAACACTATTTTATCAAGATCGCTGTCTGGGATTTCGATTTCTAGGAGTTGTCCAGAATAATCCGACTTAGTTTCTTCAAAATCGATTTTCTTTTTTGTGGAGGTGGAGGAACATTGTCTAATCGGGACGAGAAGACGAGGCTTGGAAGGGGATTCTTCAAATATAATTCGTTTCTTCCTCATTAAATGATTAGATAGATGGGGGGGAAGACTTACGAGCAGCGGAAGAGTGAACTAAAGGAGAGTTTAAGCGATTTGTTGGGGTTTGAGGTTCTTTTGATGGAGTTTTTAATATAGACTTGGCTGGAGTACCCCTACTAGGAGTTGGAGGTTGATGTTGCATATTAAACTGTACTCTTTTGGATGGGCTCGGGGATTCCTTTACCGGTGTTTTGAAAGTCATTTTCTTAGGAGTTTCTGCAATTGAATTGAATAATTAATAGTATTTTGTCATTTTAAACACAAATATAGCATACTCATGGGCGATGAAGATGGATCACTGAGAAATCTATGGTCATCATCGATTTTCCTGATTTTTTTCCGCGAATTATCGTCTTCATCATCAGGTCGATTTCTTTTGCGGATGATATGTTGAAATAAATATCCAGCAGTGTTATCACAGGAGGATTCATCGAGGAAAGGCTGAGATTGACTAGAAGTACCTTGAATTTTGAAGGCATTGACATTTTCTTCTGCCTTCATCAAATTTCTTGAAACGTCTCCTAAAAAGTCAAAATGATTAGGAATGCGGAAATACATAACTTTTTTAACTGAATAGAGTTGTACAAAATATGAGTTGCTCTCTTAAATAAAAAAGTGATTACCAGAATAGAAGGACGTTTTCTTATAGAGATTTAGACTTGCTCTCATCCGGCGAGGAGTGGTTTTGCATGCTTTGATACTATCAATATCAGGAGATTCCTCAATAGTTATTAAACCATCAGATTTACGACGAGTTTTATTCTTTGGCGTTTCCGGTGCATAAATTCGATGAGTTTTATTTGGTGTCATACGTTTCGGAGTTCCTGTCACTTTCTTTTTTGGCGTTTCGTGTTTTTTTCTGGGAGTAGATGGTTTTTTCATTGGGGATCTTCCTAAGCCATCAAAACTCAAGTTTCTTTTGACCCTATGTAGTCCTGATCTTCCTTTAGAAGAAGGTGATGCTGTAACCGAAGGCCCAACTTTATCCTTGATATTATAAGTGGGTTTTTTGGCCAAAACCCGTGCAGTTGTTGTTTTTACTAAGAAATTTTTTTTTGAATAAAATTAATAAGGATAAGAGTTCTCCTGAAATTAAGATACTTACAATGAGGCTGAGAAATTTGACGTCTCTGACCCATATCAAAACTATGAGGTCTTCTTAATTTTTTTATTCTGGCAACTGACTTGTTATTATGAGATCTTAAACTTGGATTTTTACTCGAGTTTTGACTGGCATTGGAGGCCTGAGACATTACAGAGCTCGGTGCCACACTGGAACAGTCAGATTTAGCAGATGGAGAAAATATCCCACGAAGAGCATCAGCCTTGGGCTGATTTAATTCATCATAGAGTGAGCAAAGTAGCTCTGGCTGACGATCAATATATACAGGGGTCAAAACTTCATTTAGGAATGTCACCATGTCCTCGGGGGACCCCCATATCGAAATTTGCCTTAAATGAATCAAAATTTCATTCTCAAATTTTTCTTGATCGTCTGCACTCGGTAGTAACCAATGCAATTCCATGCGATATAAAACTTGAAGCTTATGATCTCTGAGACGTTTGGGCATTTTAAGACTGGTTTTGCGTCGACTAATGGAGAGGGGATCCACCAAGAAGTTATCAGCTACAAGATTAACTAAATTCGCTTTAATTTGACCAGTACTTTGAAGGTGTTTGAGAAGGGAACTAATAGTAATCTCAGCAAGAGCTGACATGGAAACATCATCTCCATTATTAATAGCTTCAATTTGAAATTCTATTAACATTGCAAGGATTTGAGAGCATTGTATTACTTCTTCATTTTCCAAACTTTTTCTCATTTCCTTTTCAAAAGCTGTTCTTCTCGCAGTCCTAAGATCATTAAATGGAAATGAAAATGATTCTGTTGAATTCTTAGAACTTTTAATTTGGGATCTCCGCTTTTTGTTTTCTGCATATTTCTGATTTCCTAGTCGAAGCAATTCCGCTCCTCGACTTACAATAGGCTGATTTCCTCTCCGAGTTCTGCGTCCAATGGACTCATCACTCAAACGTCGACTTAGTGAAGATGAGGAGGAGGATCGCTTTCCTTCACTGAAGCCACTATCGTTTCTCTCCATCAGTAAATTATTTCGTTTTTCACTCTGATACATTCTAGATACTTTAGGTTTACAACTATTTACTAAAATCTCAATCCATTTCCCCTTAGACTTTTTAGATTCTTTTATTCTTTTTGACATATCCGCGCATTCATTAGGGATTCTCCACGTCTCCAAATCCCCATCAGAAAAATTGTTTTTTACTAAATTTTTTTCAGAACCAATAGTTTTCGCTAAAGTATTAGATTTTAAATGTTTATCGATGATTTTTTTCAGGATATTTGGACATGGAGTTAAGGGTTTCTCTGGAACTCTAAAAATACTCAAATAAGTTGAGCTCTCCTTTGCACTCAAAATACTCAATATACCATAATTAAACAGTACAGCCAGTTTTGAAGTGTCCAGCACTATGAGAAGTACCCAATGGCTCATAGCTTTAAAGAATTCATAACTCCCAGCTAGTCGGAATGAATGATGAGACTCCCATTCTTGGCATCCTGAAAAAGCATCCATGGGATACATCCCTAGAATGGAAGCACTTTCCACCTTGATTCGATTCGCATTTTTTAATGGGAAAGAGGGGATGAGTGTGCCTTGTAGGGATATGTCTTTCGATATACACTTATCAGGGTGTTTAGAGCGAAGGGCCTTGTAGGAAGAGATATATGGAGAAAGATGTGAGTAGGATATGAGGGATGTGAAGGGGATGAGCCCCCCATTTCGAATGGGCTTCAGCGTTTTGTGGAAAAGTTCTTTGATGGGTGGCTCAAGAAATGAAGAGGGATTGGAAAGGGAGAAATCCACGATGTAGAGACTGATTTCTTGTCTGAAGCGTTGAAGAACATTTTTCGTAAATAAAGCGTCGGAGAGTTCCTTTTGCGTATGGGACTTCGCGGATTTGTGGAATGTTTGCCGATATTCTCTCTTGGTGTTGGGGATGGAAGTGAAGACATAGACAGAGTTCTCAAAGGAATGCCTATTTTTCTTAATGGGGGAGTGGAGTAAGGGCCTGTCCCAATGATAGTGGCGCGCAAGGAGATCCAAGGACGTCCGGAGCGACGCAACAGGATCCGAACGGTTCTGACTTCCATGAAACTCAAAGTTGCTTGCGTCGAACGAGGATTGAAGAGCCAGCAAACGCTCGGACAAAACCCTTTCCAGATCTTCAAAGGACTCTGGAGCCAGATCCTGGAATTCGTAAGAGGATTGATCGTGAATTCCGAAATAGCCGGATGAGGAATAGAAGCGTAGTGCAAAGGAAGGGAGATCCGTCTTGTCCTTGAGTCCGGGACTCATGGAAGCCTCCGCCCAGAGTAGTGCGCTGCATGCACGCCGCAGCAATCCCTCCCCATCCTCTCCCAAGGGAACACACCCGTCCAAATCTAATAGAAACACAATTTGAGACGGCATTTCATTGCTCATCCACAGACATCAACTCTCCTCAACTTCACTCCCATGGAGCAGTCAACATTAAAAAAAGTGGCGCCCTTTCAAATTAAAACACAATTCAAAGTTATGGCGCGCTGCATACCGCCCCTTCAGGCCGCACCTGACGCCGCCCACTCCCTCACCACCAGCTTTTCCTTTTTCATTCCCTTGGTTTTCCTTCTTCTCCGCCTCTCGGTCCCCTCATGACCTCATCCAACTGCGAGCCCGGTAGGCTCTCCTTTTGACGTTAGTACTCAGCTCTCTCTCTCTCTCAAACCATTTAAAACCACTTATGACAACTATGTAGCTAGTTGCCTCGTAATAATTAATAAATTTAAAGCTACATTACTCCACATTCATTCTAAGATTTTAATTAATACAATTAATTGAATAGTCATATAAAAGAGTAGGATAGAGACCGGAAAGATTCATTAAGACGATTATTAATAAGCAATATATATCGTTTACTTTACTAGTATCTGAGAGTATAAATATGTAGGTAATATGATGTTTGACCTAAAGTCATACCTGGTCATGAGTAATTGTCATTATGAACCCACTGCAAGGGTTCAATTTTGATTCATGTAAGCTAATAACTGAGCTATTTTAAGATTATACAAAGATTTAATGTCATTCATTTTTTTTATTAATATGTCAATTGAGTCAATATCCTTTCAACTATTTGACATTCGGCCGATTCAAAGGGTCGATTGATCGACTAAATTAAAAACCGTTTAATGGAAAGGTTGTGTGCCATATAATATCATATTAAATGAATATTTTCTTTTGACGGCTTCGTCGTAAATTTAAATCAAAGAAGAATATAGGGAAGACAGGGTAAATTGTTTTTAAAAGGGAGATGTAATTATAATTATATACTAATAAGTCATAGCTTAGATTTGATAGGATATTTAACCCAATAATACTTTAATGTCTTCTATGTATATTTTAAGTTAATTTTTTTATCCGTCTAGCTTGATAGTTATATGCCAATTGATTATTATGATTTGATTGATCCCGAGAATCATTTATATTTATTGATTCCTTCACACATTCTCCACAACTATTTTTAAATCAGATTCAATAAAAATCTTTCAAAGTAATATTATATAATATATTTTTCCAACTATTTAAATATTCACAAAAAAATAAGTCAAAATTTAGTCCTTTTTTTTTAAGAAAGTGAGTATTGCATTCATTTTATCATCATAAGGAATCTGTTGACTAAAATATCTATAATCATCTCATTTTCTCCGTATTCATATAATTATATTATTTCTGACAAATTGATCTAGTCTTCTCTATATCTGACGTCACTTGTTTTTACTGAGTGTGATCGATTTTTTTATTAAGTGATGTGCAGCTGAGCTGACGGGGAATTGGAGAAAAGAAGATATTTTTCCCGCAATTTTAATAGGGTTTGTTATAATAATAATTAATAAGTATAAGTTTTAACTCAAGAACCGTTATGGATTCCTCAAATATCACTCCTGGTAATGAAGCAATTGAAGAAAAGATACATGCATGGCTCTACGATGATAAAAAAACCCTGGACTACAAATCCCTATCTCACGAACTTAAGATCCACGCAAATGTTGCAAAGCAGAGTCTTTACAACATCCTCTCCAAATCCCCATCTTCATTCAAGGCACGATACTCACTCTCCGGTCTAGATGCACAAAATGTATTCTGTGTTAGACTCGTGTTTGATGAGGAGCTAGAGGCTACAAAGGCTTCCCTCAACTCCCTTACATCCATTGCAGTACATTCTCTCTCACTCAAAGACAATTATAATTTCATGCTCTCACTTGGAGGACTGGCGACTGAGTCCTCGGAGGCATATTCTGTTCGTAGTAGCATTAGAAATAAAACTGTTGTGTGTAAACACCCCTCCATTCAAGAAAATGTGTCCAACAGTAAACAGGATATCAAGAGTGAAGTCTCCACACTAAAAAAAGAAATCAAGGTTGAACCCTCGACAATCAAAAAAGAAATCAAGATTGAACCCTCCACAATCAAAAAAGAAATCAAGGAGTCGGAGAATGGTTACAGTTTCAACCGATTTGCATATTCAATTTCCTATTTCTATATTAACCTTGGGATATAATATTAATTTAATTATTCCTTTATCAAGTTTAGACCTTTTATTTTTTAATACAATATTCTTTGGTTAAAAATATATATATTGTAAAACAATAGTAGGTAAATGGGCTCAAAGGAGGATATGTGGAGTATTCGGTAGCCCCTGTCCCTCATAATTTAAAAATTAAATAATATATATTTAGTACGTAATTTTAACAAGTCTAACCTCTTCATATACAAATGTATATTATATAGGTAGTAGTTCAGCATAGGAGTTATGTAGAATGATATTTTGATAATTACTCTTGTGGTTTTTATACACGTAATTATGCCCATCTTTTATTTATTTACAACATAAATTTCAGAGTGTAAAATAAACTTATTTTCCTTCTTCTGAACCATTTTGAAAATAGGACATTTTTATTGTAAGACAGCGATAAACCCAGGGTCCCTTTATGGAAGAACTAACCTGGGCTGAACCCCAGGTTCTTACAAATCCTCCTTGTCCCGGGATCTATAATTACTAATGAGTAATATATAAGAGTTTTAATGATAATTAACACTTTAGACCCATTTTGTATTTTTGATAAAAGGTCAAGTCTTTAAAATCATCCATAAATGAGTCAAATGATTTTTTTTTAAATAATTTAAAAAGAAATGTGTTTAATGCAAATTGGTTGTAATTTTACAAGACAATACCAATCTCCTCAAAAACCCCTAACAGAGATTAAAACGAAACCTAAGGAGCACGGAAGTAATAATAAAAAAGGTATTGCTGGATTATGGGCCAAGGCCTCGGAGAAAAGGGCTGTTGAAAAGGAAAATAGAATAAATGAGCAAAAAGAAGAGGCTCAAAAAGTGAACCAAGTAGTTAAAAAAAGGGTGTCGAAGGCCCAAGGATCTACTTCAAGTCTGTCTAAGAAACGGAAACGAATACAGGTATGATAAGAAAAACATTTAATCCATTGTAGATGTTTATTGTATTAATCAAATTTTAGGTTATCTCTGATTCAGAGTCTGGTGAGGAAGAGGAGAATGAAGAAAGGGAAGACGCTCTTCGAACACAAGAGGCTGCACCACCACCACGAAAGGTATTTATTCGAGTGTGAACTCCTTTGTCCATAATTGTAAACATATTTTAATTTATGAGTTTCTTAATTAATGTTTGCTTCTTATATTATAATTGATATAGACTGTCTTTTAGTTAATTGCTTTATTTTATTGCCACTAGCTAATAAATAACATACTCCTTGTTTGAGCCTTTGAAAACATTTCATATCCAGACAAAATTGATGAGGCTTTATATGCAGATTAAGAAGACTTCTCGGTTTGAGGCAACTGTAGCTTTTATCCGAATTATTTAAAAAATCCCATATTTTGATTACTTAAGTACATTAGTGACCAGCGCAATGAAGTAAGACAACTTACTATTTATTTCATAGTCGATTATTCTTTCGTTTTTAAGATTGACCAATAATTTTTCTATTTCCTGAACGCTAGGATTGTCAAGTTCATTGTTATACTGAACGATTCTTCTTAGAACCATGAGTAAGATGGGGTTTGCTACGTAATTAGTTGTAAGCCCTTGCCATAGAGTATTCATACATTTGTAATTATTAGCTAAAAAGTCAATAATTGTCCAATTAATTGGTCTATCAAACATTTAATGGGATTTATATTTTTTTGCATAATATCAGTTGTTCTCAAACTTTTTACAATGCAATCTATTGAGAAAATATCTAATGATTATTGAATACTGAGCTTTTGACGACCTTATCTCCTTCAACCCCCATCACAAATATATTTTAATGGTCATAATTGAATACATATTAATTCAATTCATTCAATTGAAATTTATAAGTTTATTTTACAAAATGGGCCATTCACCTTTTCACTCATTATTAAATTACCTTCTAAATTGTTTTATTAGCGTTTAAATCCAGGGTTACTAATCTTTGTTTGAAAAAATTTGTGCGAAATTTAATGTGGGGCATGGAAGCGTGAGAAAGGGTTGATTTGTTTGTGTTCACTGAAATGGGTGGTATGCTTCTGTTTTAGACGGAATATGACACTTAAAGCGTTAAAAAACATAAATACTAAGTTATAAATGAGCTGATTTTTGTTGAAATTGGGATTGAAAATACACAATATTCTTGTTTGCTCATAAAAGAAGGCGTGTAAACTTAAGGATTTGTTGTGGAGTTATAATTGTCAATCCTTGTTGGACTCGAGAGTTGAATTGAAGATCAACATCGTAGTAATTTTCATTTCTAAGTAAAGATAGATAGCACGATGAGAAAGCTTGAGCCATACATACGGTATACATGAGTTAAGATCATTGTTAATATCAGTTGCCTGTAGTATGATTTTTTTTTATTTTTGAATTACTGCTATAAAGTGGTATATATTTTTATATTTAAACTGGCATTAGGGCAGGGAAAATATTATAATTTGATAAAATATTCATATATATTTATTTTATTGGTGCATTTTTAAATCAATTTACACCAAAGACAAGCGATAATTCTTCTTTTAGAGGGATATGTTTACACACCACGATTGGTAAAATAATGACAAAAGAAAAATAATTTTCCCTTTTCTAATCAATATACTTTGTTTTTTCTTTACACTCATCCTCTCTTTACTTATAAATATAAGTCCTTGTTGGACTCCAAGTAGAATTGAGGATCGACATTAGAGTCATTTCTTCCTAACTGGTGGAATTTGTTCTGATTTCCTTCATCTCACAGCTAAGCAGCTCTATTTTCAAATATTCTTCAAATTGACACGGTTACCATGTTGATTTTTGTTTTTGTGGTTTTTTAAAAATTTGTCTCATAAATATATCTATTTATTCAAAACTTTGTTTCAGGAATTGGAAAGTGAGTCAGAGGACGAAATTCCTTCAACTCCAACAATCCAAGAACCTTCTACTTTTACCAAAAAGCGGAAAGTGCGAAAACTTGTTAAAAAACAGTACGTGGATGATGAAGGTTACATGGTTACCAAAGAGGAATATGAAAATAAAAGTGAAGAAGAAGAGAAGGAGGAGGAAGGTGGTCGTGGAAATGTTATCAAGTCCGTGATTACTAAACCTCCACCAAAGTCACCAAAGAAAATGAAAGAAACAACTGCTCCAAAGAATAAACAAGCCTCCATTATGAACTTTTTTAAAAAGAAATGAATTTGTGAGTCTTCTTTGAAGCTTCTTATTGTTCCTTCTATTTATTAGTAAAATAAAATCTCAAGCTCTTGTTTTGTCCAATAGAATTATTGTTTATTTTAATGAGGTGTTTAAAACAAAGCTAGAGGGACGATTCGATTCAAATATATAAATATTTATCCATAATTATCTAAATCTTACATGAAGTGATCGAATGAAAGACATGCTCAACCAGATATTATACTACACAATTCAACAGCATTTTTGCCCGCAGGCTGAAACCCACATTTATTAATGTTATTTAAGCCGTAGAACACGAATATGACCATTAAAACTTTCAATTAGTGAAGGTTTAGCCTTTAAAGCCTTTGTAAAAAAAATCAAGTGTTTAGGGTATAACTAAGATCCAGTGCCATATTTCGACATGAAAAACGATATATATAAAAATCAAGTCAATAATAAAATGATAAAAACATTTCAGTATTTTAGAAAATTAATTTTCCAAAAGTTTCAAATCCAACCATTTGAGTTCATCAACATCATTGCCATTCTTAATCCTTCTTTGCTACAGTTAGGTGAATCTGCTCGGATTTCATTGTCAAGTTTTTCAAATCCTCTTGCTGCCAGTATTGATATTAAGATTGATTTCTCTTTTACCTTCTTTTTTGTCACCACCCATCTCGTTGAAATAGTTCTTTTACCATGATCTTCCACTTCTTCAAAAACTTTTTTTTCTTTCCAATTGTTAATTTTATTACGAAAAAACATATTACAGATTCGTAATCAAAGCTTCAAGTACTGCTGGAATTGAATAAGGAACTTAATTTTTTTTTGGATTGACTTTTCTAATTAATGAGTTAATTAATGGGAGGCAAAACATTAAAAAAAATGTATGTATTGTATTTTTCATAAACATAAGATACGCATCTAAGAAAAAACTTTGATTTATTTGAGATCAACAAAATATAAAATAATTCCTTAAACTACCCTTGATTAAGGATAAATATTAATAATTGGGGACATAGAAAAGGATATCCAAGTTTGTAGGTACATACTTGTGTATGGTTAGATTTAACTAAGTGAAAAGTTATAAGGAAAAACCATAATATTTCATTTTAAGAAAGTATAATACACCAAAAGCTCCTCCCAGAATTATACACTTGGTATATCGAGAAACCCCTCCTTTATATAAAGGCACTTGACTGAGAAATTCTCCTATTTGCTCTATCTTGTCTGATTCTTTTAGTTTCCATATTTTACAATATTTATCCAGAGAGATAGAAGCAAATGTGAACTCATCAATTTTAATCACTGAAGTAACAGTATCTTTATGGCTTAAATGCTCATAGACAATACTTCCAGATTGTATTAAGAGATGCCCGTCAAAAGAGCCGAAAATATCAATAGATTCCCTCATTTGAACATGGGATGCAACATTGCGTAAATTAACCTTGAAACTACTCTTGTTTACGTAGAAGAAAGGTTCGAGAGAATCAATTGCTCGAAGATATGGATATGAATTTAGCTCATTAGTTTCGTTTATATCCACTTTCTGGTTGCTTCCATCTTCAAATCCAAGAGTCACAATCCCATGTTTGTACCCTGAGTTCCAATCAATCCCAATTAAACTATTTTGTGCATACATACTTGATGAGGAGGAACTATTATCATCATCCTGTTTGCTGGTTGAATTTGACATACTTTTGTCATTATCTTGTGTATTTTCGTCTTCAGATTCATCGATGTCTTTAGAAAAGGGGTTTGCTGAAAACAATTTAGAATCGTTAAACCAAATTCTCTTCTTTACTTGTGATCCATTTGAATACAAAATTACAGAAAATAGTTCTACTTTACTGAAGCAAGATAGGATAATTGAATCATCATTGTCTCTCCAAACGGAATTAATTTCAAATTCCATTTCGTTTTGAATATCAAATTGATTTTTCTGGACAGCTTCATTATCGGAGATTGCATACAAATAAACGTGAGGAGCCGATAAAATGATCCAATTTCGATCATCCCCTCCTGGAATATTTAATATGGACGAGATTTGATTTTTTTCTTCGATTTTCTTTTCTTTTTTTAGGGTTAACTGCAATCTTGAATCTGGTGTACAAAAGTTTAAGCCTTCATCAAGATAATTTATAGATTTAAATCCATAAGACAATATATCAGGTTTATATGGCATGTCATGGGCTTTAAACACCATAGGATCGATGACTTCGTTTAAAAGAATAAAGTATTCCTCGTCATGAGAATTATTTCTTAAAATTCTTGAGTTACGGTGATATTGAATATTCAAATTTGAATGCAGCATGATCTGAAAAAACTCTTCCTTTGATAAGTACTTGTGAAGGTCTCCTTTTTTATAGAAAATCAAGTTATCTTGGTCAGCACCACCTAGCTTATAGTCAATAGCTAAATTTTTCATTTTTTTATATCCTTTGCTATTTAACTTAATGTCAAAAGTTACAAGACCTGTTTTCTCATAGCTTCCATAACATCTGAATGTATCATCTTTGTTTGGCAATGATTTCAAAACCAAGTCAATTACGGTATTAATGGTGTAATCTTGAAATATTTTTTCCAATGAATTAGTATCCAAAGAATATTTCCATAATGCCAATTGAGTTCTGCCACCCGTAAAAATATATCCATTATGATAATCAATAAATGTTACAGGTGAGCTGAATTGATTTTTTAGATCAAAATAATTTTCAGAAGTCAATATAGGGGTGTAAGTTTTTATGTCTGAGTCTATTCTTCGCCGCTTTCTTATTTTATTAAGAGCCTCTTCAGGTATTTGATATATCTCAAACTTGTTATCTTCTCTCGGATAGATGAATATTCCTTTGGTTCTTGATATTGGAACGATGAAATTAAAATATTCAAAGTCAGATGTGACATGGGTGATTTCTCTCAAATCATATATTTCTCTAAGTTCCTCATTAAATCTAAAGCTTAATAGCCTGTTTTTATTTGTAATTAATATGAATATATTCTCTTGAAACATGAGAGCCTGACAAAGTTCTCCTTCTTTGTTGATCAATTTTATGGAAAACGATACCTGGGCTTTATTTATAAAACGAATCCAACCAGAATTATATCCCAAAACTTTTTTGCCTTCATATGAATCCATACAAACCACAGCATCATTTTCAAAAGTTGGCATTTTGTATTGCCCCGAAATTTTATGGTATTGATGATTGACAACATCAATAAAATAGTCATAGAAATTTGAATTAAATGATTTAAATTCAAAGCATCGAATACAACCATCTGAGCATCCAATTAAGACTTCAGATTCTGATAAAAATGATAATTTATTCCCTGTAAGAGTCAATGAGGGTGAACCAAGTTTCCAGCACTTTTTCAGCGTTAAATTTATATCAGCAATATAAACGTAGCCCTCAGTATCAGAGCAACTGACAAGTATCCCATCATCATTTACATTCAATTTGACAGCAATATCACATATGGCACCTTTACAACACAGCCCTTTTGGGATACCTCATTATCAATAATATTTATGCGCAACAATTCGCCTCCCCATGTTCCCACTAAAATTGAGGATTCATTAACTGGAGTACCACAGGATATGGGTAATGAGTGAGAAAATTTACTAGTCATTATAAATGTTCCTATAGTTGAAGAGAATACAAAAAAATTACCATCAAGTCCAGTAGACACAATACTCCTTGACAACGGCATCAAAAATTTGCTGGAAACGGGCTTCAAATGGATTTGAGCATGATTAGATGCATTTATCCTTTTATTTATGTCCCAGAAAGATACTGTTCCATCTTGTAGACCTACAGATATTACTTCACTCCCACGGACAAATGATAAGGAGATTACAGGGGAATGAACGTAGAGACCAAACATAGTTTTATCTTTTTGTTCAACGATGACACAGTCATCTGTCCCATAGATCCATATGTCTTCATATGTAGCCGCACACAAAATTATAAGCTTACTAAAACTTGTCATTCTTTCAATGTCTGGAATCTTCATCGACATGTCCTTATTCAAAATTTCGAGCATGAGAAATGTTGAATTGTCTTTACCTCTATCATGATTCATCTCCAAAAGACATGTGTGCCCCAAACCACCCACTAAAGACGAATTTATCCCGTGCTGATAGGTGAGCATTGGGCTGTGAACTAAGGATTCTGAGTAGATTTGTAAAAAGTTTAGTAATTGTCTGCCAGCTATTTTTGATATTACGCAATGATGATAAAAATGTTCCATGGATTCAACTCCATTTTTCGCCCAATAATAAATAAAAGACAAATCCCTCAAAAATAAATTATTACCCATGGAAATACATAATTGAAGAAGATAATTCAATAAATATGGATGAATGCAATCAGAATTCTTGATATCCTCTTCAAACTCCATCAAATAGTACTTGAACAACAAGCTTCGATATTTATCTTCATTAAGATAGTTTTTAAGAAAACGGTTTTTAAAAGAATCTTTGAGGAAAAAACCTTTTTAAGGGAGGGATCCATAAAAATTTCTAGTCTATTAAGAGATCTAAGAAGTGATATAGAAGAAACAGTCTTCCCTAAAATATTCTGTGTTGCTCTCATAAGTTGATTGAAGGATGGACCTTCACATTCATATAAAATATTAAGAATTGGCTCAAGGATATGACTATCTTCATCATCTCTTTCAAGAATATAATGATATAAATCCTGAAGATTTCCAGGTATATGTTCTTTAATCATTGTTTTTTCATTCCCATTCACTATTGCATCGGAGGATACAAGAACTGAGCAGAGTGTTTTGACGTATTTAATATTCCCTGATTCTTTCTTGGATGCAGCTAAGCGAAGCACATTATTAAGAGGAGCCTCACTTAATACTTTATCCCCCATTTTTTCAAAAAGTTACTAACCAGCTCCTTCTTTATTCTAATGTCTTTAATATCATCTAAAGAAACAAATACATCCAAATGATATTTTTGCGCCTTGACAAGAGATGTTTCTTCATGAAAGAGTCCGATTTATTAGACGAAACAATAATACGAACTCCAGGAGGGAAATTACAATAAGGAATCCAAGAGACGTTATCTTTCGGTGGTTCGTCAACAATAATACAAACTACCTTTCCACATGTTTGAATTTGACTGATTAATTTTGCAACTCTTATAAAGGATAAGTAGCTATCATCTTTAGAGCTTTGAGTGTAATCATCAATATTAATTTTGGAATGAAGTTGCAGAATTTGATGCTCCAAATACTCCATGATACAAAAAGAATCCATGACCCCATCAGAAAAAATGGAATGACGATTACATCTGACGTATTGGACAGAATAGTTGCCAGTTTACAAAGAAAAGCTGTTTTGCCTGTACCCTGAACTTCAATACATTTGAATTTATTTCTATGAGATAAAATGATTTCGGTCATCTTTTCAAGTTCCTTAGTCCTTCCAATAAACTCTTCAGTCTCTTTTGAAATAAATGAACTCATGAAATCGACACGAGTGACCAATTCTTTCGATGCAATGTCCAATATATCTTTCCAAAGTCTATCAATAACAGTCCTCACAAAATCCTCATCAAAGAGAGAAAAAACAGAATTTGAGCTACTCTTACTTAAGGATGAAGCTCTATAATTTTCATAAAGTGGACAACCTGAATTTCTTATGTCTTCCTTAAGTTGGTTCAAAGCCCCATTCTCTTCTGAATTAATTGACTCACGAAATTGTGAGATGTCATTTTCAGACTTTATCAAACTCAGAGTTAAAGGATCTCTAAAATAAAAATGGGCTCTTGTCCAGCCTCTCAGTCTTATTTCCAATTCTGTAATAGATATAGAATTTTTCTTGAATCTATCAATAACGGCTGCATTGCCAGATAAGAATTGTTTTTCTATTGGTAGTGAAAATCTTCGTTTCCACCCATATCTCTCACCAAGAAAGCAGATAAATATATCTGACTCTTGAACACGTTCTAAGCAATATCTTGTCATACTTGTTTCTAAGCTTTGATCCTCAGGAATGCCCCATCTTAAATCTAGAAGTGTTATTTCCACATTAATGTTCCGACATCTACGCCTAAGCTCTGGAAATACACAATAGTTTAATAAGTTTCTTTCACCAAACATATCCAAAAAAGTTGAAGACACAAAAATTTTAACTCTAGTCCATTGTATTCGAGATTTTGGACGAGCAATTGGAGTAATGAGAGGCTTTTTGTTATAAATTTTATACTTGGAATCAATGCTTTCAACTTCTTCAAGTTTGGATTTCCCTGAGCTTAATTGGGATAATGTCTTCAATGCAGCGTCTCCAAATCCAGAGATGGAAACATTTCGACTATTACTTTCTAATGGGAAAAGATATGGCAAACTTCCATCAATCGTCAATAATGCTAAATTCATCATAGATGAATAAACTGACGTACGACGGTAATAGTCGATAAACTTAATAAATTTATCAAGTGGACCTTTCTCCGGAGGTTTTCGGAAAATTATAATCAAATTGTCTATTTTTTGTTTGTCCTTAATACTATACAAGTAGTTTCCAACCATTTCAATATTTCCACAATTGTCCCACACATGCTGAAAATAATTATCAATATAAGTAGAAAATATATTTTTATTTAATTTTCTCTTTCCAAGCTCCTCTACTCCATTCTCACCACAGCTTAGCAGCTTATATGACTTGCATACTTGTGCAATCATTAAACCAGTGAATAAGCAGATACCATTGAATCCAATGAATCCATAATCTTTCCAAGCATCATCTTTGCTTTTATAATTGACGAAAAATATTACAGAATGTCCCTCAATAGGTGACAAATTTCTCAAAATTGATGACTGAGCAGTTTCCTCTAAAACATCTTGCAATTCAGATGAAAAATCTCTATCTGATTGAGTCCAATTTTCCTTATTACTACTATTTTTTTCCTTTCTCCGTCTCCTCATTATCCTATACTTATGTTCTAATAGTCCTCCAATATAATTCATCGCACTATATGCCGGATAAGACCATATTTCTTAAATTACGAATAATAGCCAAATGTGGTATTTTTTTGCTCAAAATCAGATCATGCCATACTTGCGGCTTGTTGCCGTGTCTACATATTATAAGGAAATGTAATACAGATTTGTTAATCTATAATGATTAATTAATCAAATGAGTTGCATTTACATACATAGAAACTTGAGTTTCCCAAGTGAATGGAATTTGTAAACGCATTCTTTTTCCAGCCTTCTCCGGTTGAAATTTCCCTCTTAATTTAAGCTTCTTAAATTCGTCTTCCGACTTGGGATATTTTTTTCCTAGAAGACACATTACGAACTTTTGAGGATGATGAATATGCAATAATCTTATGAGCCTTTTTAATATTGAAACTACGAGATGATGGAAGGTTCAAATCATCATTGCTGTCGTCATCTGATAGCACTACGTCTTCATTGATTGATGATTTCTTTTTCTAAATAGACAACAACTTTTTTAGATAACAATTTGTTAATTAATAATCAAATAAATTATTACCTTTCTTGAACATCCTTTCTTGTGATATTTGGCAAGTTGATATTCGTCAAAATCAGAAAATTTCTTAGTCATAGCTTTTCTGAGCATTGAGGGAAGTGAGGATTTATTTTCCCTCTCAAAAGATGCAACAAAATCAGCAATGGATACCCATTCACTTGGAGTCATTATACATTTTTGAAAGTAGTCATAATAATAGGTTTTATATAAATTACCATGGAAACTGGCAAAAGAAAGAAGTAATAACGATCCTGCTCGAAAATTACATTCCCGTCGACAGTATAAAGCTAGCTAAAGAGAAAATAATAATACTTATTAGGGACCCAGACTGATGACTTTCAATATTTGTACCCTAAGAATAAAGACGGAATCCTTAAACACCACTTCTTCACAAAGACTAAGTATTTTTTGTCGTATAAGGTCTTCTGGCTCATGCAATTTGGGCTTGGATAACAGCGAGGTTGTACATATTTGCATGAGTTCAAACTGAAAATGAAGGGCAATGCTTAAAATTCAACAAAATCTCAATTTAATTATTATTGCAGACCTTTTGAAGTTGAGCAGGATCCTGTTTTTGAATGGAAATTGGAACTTCTACAAATCCTTTGTGTAAACTTGGCTTCTCTATCTTTGGATATTCATCCTGGTACATCTCCATTTCAGGTGGTGCATCCAGTATCTCCTCAAAGACTTCAGTTTCTTGATTCGAGGAGAGGGATTTAGTTTCTTGAATTTCCATTCCTTGGAACTCGGTATCTGTGGCAGTCTTACCATTGATATTCTCCACCACATTCTCTGTGGTATTTCCTTGACTAAGATCCAGAAGAAAGGTGTTATGTAGAGGAATCTGGATGGATGTCAATACTCTATTTTTTGTAGAGTTGGAAGAAAGAAAGGAATTTTCAAGTTGAGGTGATATTCTCTCATTTTGTTTCAAGTATCGATTTTCCAAATTCATCAAGTGACTCTCGTGTGACATATTGTTATTTCGTATAAATAGAATAGAATCTGAATGGTTGTCAAGGTCTATTATCAAGGCATATAAATTATAATATAATAAGTTAAAGGTTCCCTACTTAGTTCTCAAGAATCCATTAATAAGTAATCACTTTACAATCATAGAAAATAAACTAGGAACGATAAGGTAAAAATATTTTAATTTAACTAAATATTTCTAAGGCATGGGCCCGTTCTGATAAAATTTTGATCATGAATTACTCATCAATGAATTTATTTGTATGAGGAGACTCGTTCAGCCTAGAAAACAAAGGCAGGAGGAGTGTTGCTAACCCTTTACATTTATTCAGGGAGAGAAAATACTTGAATATTACTACTAGGTTAATGTACGTACGTTGTTGGTCTTTGCTTGGGAGGGCAGGCAAGGAGAAATTGCGTTAAGATTATAATATTTGCGCATATTTCGTAACGTTGCGTGTGTTTCGTTTATGAATTATTCAATAAATAATCAGTCTATTGATTATTTATAATAGGCTGGAGAGTTTTTCAAGTCAACCCATTTCATTCCTATTTGTACATACTTTGAGTCGCATCATTCTTAATAGTCTATAGAGAGTTAGTGAACTGATATTGTGATAGAATTCCCTTCAACTCCAGGAACGCATCAATTCTAAAGATACATAACATTGTTAGTAATGAATAATAATATGTCTCATGAGCTTATGAGAAGACAGTAAGTGCTTAAAAATCATAGGAAACGTATTATTGTGCCTATTCTTTCCTTTTTGAATTTTCATTAATAGTTTCTATTTATTCCCATAGTAATATGTCAAATCTAATTGATTTACCTTCATTCTTTCGAATCCCTCCTTTTTTCTACATGCACGTCCTGGATCAAAACACTAACGTTACATCCGTTGAAACTGGGCCACAAACCTACCATGTGAAGGAACATGACGTTGTCCTCCTCCCTCCCATTCAAATGATAGTAATCCCTCCAGGATCTTATTGCGTTGTATCAAACCCTGTTATAACAAAAGATGGTACTATTGAGAAAGATCAGTTCGGCCAAACTAAGTTATCTCATGGAGACGAAGAAATTCGATTACAAAGAGACCCTTTTCCATTATATCCAGGAGAGAATTTGAAAGTTGAAGTAACGCCTTTAACAATCGTGCATTCATCAAGTGCACTTCTTTTAAAAGTTATCAGAAATTTTACTGATGAAGACAAAACTGAGCGTCTTGCTGGAGATTTATACTTGTTCGAAGGTCCAGGAACTTATTTTCCTAGAAAAGAGGTAAATTCATTTATTCTATTATTTTATGTACTTTCAAAATACATAATGTTTTTATAAATCTTGTGTAGGTTGAAGTTGTTAAAACTATTACTGCTACAGTCATACATGAGAATGAAGCTTTAAAACTTAGTGCTACTCGAGAAACTTTGGACAGATCTGGTTGTAAAAGAGTGGCAGGGGAGGAATGGTTGGTTAGAAAGCCTGGTGCTTATCTCCCTCTCGCGTATGAAAATGTTCTTATGATTGTTAGAGCTCACATACCACAAACAGATGTTGCTATTTTAGTCAAGGCTAATGCATCCTTTAAAGATACATTTGGAGTTGAACGGAAGAACGGAGATCAATATTTAATAACCCTGGAAGATACATCATCCTTCATACCCGATGTTCAAGAAGAAATTTTGGGTACTGTTGAAGCCACTACACTTGATAGCAGACATTATTGTACCATTCTTAACCCCTATGGCTCAGATGGGAAACCCATGCTTGGTCATCGAAAAATTGTCAAAGGGGAAATCTCATTTTTCTTAAGCCAGGAGAAATTCTTGAGGATGGTGTGAAGGAAGTTTACATTCTTGGTGAGGATGAGGGTATTGTCTTAAAGTCCCTGGTTAAGTACGAGGACAAGTCAGTGACTCCCCCAGAAATGCGAAAACCTGGAGACAGATGGATGATAAAAGGAACTATGGAATATACTCCTACTATTGAGGTAGAAGTCATAGACGTAAGAAAAGCAATACCCTTGCATGACAATGAAGGAATTTACGTTCGAAACATTCAGACTGGTTCTGTAAGGTCAGTTATTGGTAAAACTTATATGCTTAAAGAAGATGAAGAACTCTGGGAAAAGGATCTATCACCCATGGTACAAATTCTATTGAATAAAAATCGGGATGTTACAGCAGATAGAGGGGAATGGATTAATCCTGAAAAAGAAAAAAGAGCTGCTAAAACTGGCTCGACCCCAACAGTAGTTCAAGATGTCGATCTTACTCGAGTAATAACCTTTAAAGTTCCACACAATGCGGCAGTTCAAGTATATGACTATAAGAGTCGTCAATCAAGAGTAGTGTATGGTCCCGATTTAGTTATGCTTGAACCTAATGAGGAATTTACTCAGCTATCTCTTAGTGGAGGAAAACCAAAACGGCCCAATCTTATCCGTTCACTTGCTTTACTGTTAGGACCAGATTTTTGTTCTGATAATGTCACTGTTGAAACTGCTGATCATGCTAGACTAGAGTTAAAGCTTTCCTACAATTGGCAATTTAAAGGTGAAAAGAATCAAGATAATGGAGCAAAGTTATTTAGTGTCCCTGACTTTATCGGAGATATGTGCAAATCCATTGCTTCAAAAGTGAGAGGAGCAGTTTCCTCAGTTTCTTTCGATAACTTCCATAAGAATTCTGCGGGGATCATTCGCTCTGCTGTATTTGGAGACAATGATACAAATAATTCAAAGGGCGTCCTAGAATTCCCCACCAATAACCTTATAGTTACATCCATCGATATTCAAAGTGTTGAGCCTGTTGATCAAAGAACACGAGATTCACTCCAAAAGTCTGTAACCCTTGCCATAGAAATTACAACTCAATCCCAAGAAGCTGCAGCTAAAAGGGAAGCAGAAATAATTGACCAAGAAGCTAAAGGTCGATTGGAAAGACAAAGAATCACAGATGAAGCACAGGCAGAAAAATCTCGTAAACAACTTTTGGAATTGCAGGCTGATTGTGCTATTGTTGAGGCCATTGGTCACTCCAGCGCAGATGCTAAAGCTCAAGCTGAATCGAACAAAATTGAAGCTGAGGCTAAAATTGAAAATTCAAAAAGAAAGACTGAAGCTCTAGGTATTGAAGCTGAAGCAGAGCTTACTCGCCTTAGAGAAGCTCGCGATGCCGAAATCGAGTATATTGAGAAACAAAACAAACTAGAAATAGATAAACAAACAGAAATAATGAGGCTTGAAGTGGAAAAGTTTAATGCAATGGTGAATGCTGTTGGACCTCAAACACTTCTTTCCATGTCGGCTCTTCCAAGAGAGCATCAAATCCAGATGTTAAAGTCTTTGGGCTTGAAGTCAACACTCATTACGGATGGTAAAACACCAATTAATTTGATTGATGCAGCAAAAGGGCTCATTGGAGTCTGTCAAGAAACTGCAGGGAAATGAGAAAATATGATATAAAATTTGTACATCGTCAGTACGATTGGGATCTCCAACATATTGTTGCTTTTACCGATACTTGTTGATTTATATACTGTTTAGACCTAAATGCTTCCTATTGATTATAATTAATATGATATATTTAGCGATTTACCTTATTATACTCCGTTTTTATATTTTAATATTAAGCATTTAACAAATACATACAATGTTGGTATTTTATTATAAACTAAGTAATTAATGTACTTTCATTGACTAGTAACCACAAAATCGAAGATAGCGTCTGAGAATTGAGGGTACTGAGTGTACTCGATTAAAAACCAAGAATTTATAAAAAGAACTGATACTTTTTATTTAGTAGGTATACAAATATTAATAAGAGAAATAAATCAAAACATATGAACATACTATTTGTAAATTCCACAAAACCCTTCTACTATTATTCAGTTAGCTGGAGAAAATAGTCCAGGCTTCAGGCATATATCAGGGATAAATGTCAAGGGAATAAATGGCAACGGAAAATATGTCAAGGAAAAATATCTAAATGGAAAAAATGGCAAGATTCTTTTAAACTGATATAATATCTATCACCAATATATGTAATATATAATAAAAGAGAAAATAAAAATAAAAAAACACAACAGCCGTTCCAATGGAAAGAGTGCTAATCACTTAATTCTCCGTTATTAATTACTATATCATTGGACATGATGGACTATTCATATTGGACAAGACTCTTTGATTGACGGAGAAGCATTTTTCAAAATACTGGGAAAGAGTAGCGATTTCCACTTTGGATGTGTCAGAAGAAGATGTGGTTGGCAGTGGAGCGACAAACCACTGAGAGGATTCGGGCAGGTAGTCAAAGGTCGAGTCGCTGGAGAGTGGGAGGAAAACTGTAAAGCTCAGTACAGTTGGGGAAATCTGAAGTTGCAATAGAACAATGGTCTTCGTCTCTTCATAAACCTTCTTTCTTACCAAAGAAAACGAAACAGGCTGTATTACGTAGTTATCTAAAGGACTCGAATTCTCGAAGTTGTTTATCTAAGACTGTGAACTCATACTTCCAATGTACCAAGCCAAGTATGAGGACCTTAAAAAATTGACATATAGGCTCTTTCAACGATTTTTTATGTGTATTTTTCTTGTATGACACAATGACATTTGAATATGAATCTACAATTGTAATAAATAATAATTGTCTTGAGTGATATTTATCAAAGAATATGAATATTATAACTATATATACATTCATTTCAATTTAGAATGAGAAGCTCCAAATTCATTAACTTGCAAAACAAATATTAATGTAAATTCCTTTGTCAATGTTTAATTCCATCAATTAATTTATTTATTGAATAAATATAAATACATATTTTATTACGACAGAAGCGGCTCTAAAAAAATTTATTCGGCACTCATGTAATTATCTAATTTGGTTAATTTAGGTACGTATAGTTAGAGCCAACTCTATGGGAAGGTTTCAGTCCCTCAAAGATTTCAGATGCCTTATATTTATCTTAAATATATTGTATTTTAAAAGTTTGGCATTTGTGTAACTGTTGTGTCTATTTAACTCAAGTTTGCCTCTCAATTATAAAGAAATACAATCTTTTTTATTTCTTTTGATCATGGTGGGTATTAGTCCACTTCTGGTGATCATAAATACACTAATATTTTTTCAAAGGCCCTTAAAAAGTTAGTTTTATGAATAAAATATAATCCACAAATTAGTAATTTCAATCCTTATTTTCGGCTTGTGGATGTTTAAAAAATGCGTAACTTTCAAGTAATTTAGATCCCATTCCATAGGAAAAAATCAATATGCTTACTTTGGATTATCAGAGCATGAATATCAAATATTAGTTATTATTTTAATGTTGAAACATATCAAACATAATACACACAAACAATTGGATAAATGAAGCGACATAGTCATTAACTAAAGACAGAAAAACTTCCATGTTCTCTAAGAATTAGTACAAAAATAGTTTATCCTCAACAGGAGATGCTTGAATTTCAATTTCTACTGGAATGATGGCAGATTGAAATTTTATCTGAAAAGAAAACCAAGCTAGGAGATCCTTCCTAGGGTGGGGAATCTTGTCCAATATAAATATTCCATCTTGTCTAATGATATTGTGATTAATAACGGAGAATTAAGTGATTATCACTCTTTCCATTGGAACGGCTGTTGTGTTTGTTTATTTTTCTTTTCTCTTATTACATATATTAGTAATATATGTAATAAGAGAAAAGAACAACTGTTTAAATGGTCACAACAACGAGGGTAGTTACATTGGGTGTTGCATTATAATTAACAATTGTGTATATCCATCATGATAATAGTATGTTGTTATATAAGCATACCTAAATAACGGGGGAAATCTTTTTGATGCTCTTAATAGGGAGTAATATCGCCGGACATTACTACATAATTAGCTTTTGCTCTAAATCTTTACGATGAATTTATTTATAAAAATTTTTTATTAGTATATTTATTGTCTAATTTTATGATTTTGACATTTACTTTATTATTAATAATTAGTTAGATCTCATCGGTAGAGATATATCTATCCTGTGCACAATTGTATATAGCAACTTCCACACGAAGAAGAGGGGTGATTATCTTTTTGATTAAACTCCACGTCTCGCTTGTGTATTGCAACCTAAAGTTATGACATATTTAACTGAATTCCGATGTCAGAACAAGAAAATATTATTTGGATCAATCTATTATTTCAATATTATGTACTTATAATTTATTATTATTAATAGTTATATGATTTTAATTGTTTAATTTTGTATATTTAACTTAAATGTTTAATGGTTTATTTTTTAGTATGTAGATTATATTTAATTAAAGCCTTCTTTTTAAACTTTGAGCTTCAAATATATTTCAAATACTCTACTTTGTCGTTTCATTAGCTATTATTCTGAGAATAAGGTTCATAATGAATTACAATTTCATGGAGTGTGACGTTTTCAAATCTACTGTAACGGATAAAAACGTCGAAGTCAATTATACGTAGTATATCTTCATTAAACATTTTGCTAATAAATACATTAGTTATACCCTCAAAAAATCATAATAAAGGAGGCAGATGATAATCACATCAGTATTTTAAACAATGATACCATATTCTTTTTTCCCCCTCCTCCTCGCACGCGTTTTTCTCTACAATATTATCAACTATGTATATTACATATATTGGTGATGGATATTATATCAGTTTAAAAGAATCTTGCCATTTTTTCCATTTAGATATTTTTCCTTTTTTTTTATCTTGCCATTTTTTCCTTACATTTTTCCCCTTGCCATTTTTCCCTAAAATCGTATTTCCACTCTTAAGGGGAGATCTTTTGACTGCACGAGTGCCTCACTCGTTGGATATCATCTCCTTTAATGGATTATGTATTGCTCATATAAACTTATAATATGCTAATTTAGTTAGGTAATAAAATGTTAAAAATTAATAAAATACTTCACGGATGAGGTTTAACACTTATTACTGGTTTCACTCCAGATATTGATAGAAACTATTGCCTTATCCTTCTTTATATTATCTTATTTATTCTAAAACATTTAAATCCGTACACTTCTATTGCTAATTACTCTAAATATAATATCAATTTTAGTGTTTTCAATTAAAATTAATTAATGTTACAATCTTAATTCAACTTATTATATTTCTTAATTTTTATTTTTTTTAAATAAATAAATATTTCATAGTTAATTATATACTTATTTCTGTATAGATTATTAAAATATTGACTAATGTCCCTATAT